>NW_028288821.1:1515151-1818181 GCF_059628265.1 Tinamus guttatus
TTGAGGAGGAGAAGAGAGAGAACCCAACTTCTTATAAATTTCTAGCTAACGTGATAAAGCTTGTTAGAAGCACAGCAAACTTTGCTGGAGCAGCACAAACAGCCTCGACAAAGTTCTCCTTCCTCTTTGGAATTTACCTGCGGGTCTCTAACCTACTCTCTCACCGCACACCCAGCCATAACGCAGTTTGGCCACGTAGCACGCAGTGCATTTAGGACATGTCTACCTGCCAACAGTCATAGATGGGAGAGATGCTCGTTACACTGGGGCCACCTCAACTTGGTTTATTTTACAAAAGCACATTTACGCAAGAACCAAAATGGAAGAGAGACACAAGTAATAACGAGCCTTACCTTCTCGTACTTCTCCTTCAGCTTAGCTGCCTTGTTATTATAAGGCTGTTTTTCACCATCGCTGAGGTTGTTCCACATTTCTCCAAGTTTCTTTGCTACATCCCCAATAGATATGCCAGGGTTTGTAGACTTGATCTTGGGGCGGAACTCCGAACAAAACAGGAAGAAGCCAGACCTGAAAGGAGCATCGGAGGACAGTAAGAATAAGAAATAAATAAATAAAAGCACTTCCCTGGGGATTTGTGGTTTTGTTGTTGTCTTTGTTTTTTCCCCCCCTGCCACACTGAGGGCTAAACTTGCAGTCCCTCCTCTCTACCCACAACTGCTGTTTTTGTTTGCTTTGCTTAAAAATGCACAAGTATCACTGCAAGCCTTCCATCTCCACATCTTTCATGATCATGAGTTTCAGAACCTCAAGAACCGCACAATTATCTGCATCAAGATTACAAACTGCC
This sequence comes from Tinamus guttatus, assembly GCF_059628265.1. Taxonomy (NCBI): domain Eukaryota; kingdom Metazoa; phylum Chordata; class Aves; order Tinamiformes; family Tinamidae; genus Tinamus; species Tinamus guttatus. The sequence continues at coordinate 1,515,960 of NW_028288821.1, forward strand.
TAGAAAGTCTATGAAACGATATTAACAAGCTATGGACATTATCAATACTTCTGTATTCACTCAGCCTACTTTTTTGATGGAAAACTATCAAGCAGGCCACAGCACTTGAAGCTCTGCCAAAATAACATTCGTGCACTTGATTCCACAAGGCTACTTACGGTGGTCGTTTGGGCGCGTTGGGGTCCTTCTTCTTCTTGCCACCCTTAGCGGGTCCATAGTCCTTCATTTCTCTATCATATCGTACCTTATCAGCCTTCGCCATTTCATCAAATTTAGCCTTCTCCTTGCTTGACATGGTCTAAAACAACAAAACAAGACATGAAACCACATGATTACCCCACTGTTCAATAGCTGGCAAACTTTAAATAAACAAACCAATACACACCAACTCGATGGGGGATTTTTTCCCCCCCTCCTTTTTAGATAGTTGGTTGGTTTTCTAACCAGACCCCTTTCAGAAGTCCTACATCAAGGACTGCAGCCAGGACTAGTGTAGTCGGGATAGCGAAAAAGCTGGAACAGCACAAACACACCCAAAGTCCTCCTTGGAAAGACAGGCCTAAGGGGAGACAGCTCATTAAGAGCGCTATATAGGAGCAGGAAGACCTAGGCTTAGAGAAAGCATCTAAAAGGACGAACACACAGTTCCTACAGGACTCAGCAATAACAGACTGATGGCTGGCCCTCCTTGCCAAGAATGTTGACTGAAACACCAGCAGCTCCTTCCATGCTCAAGCAAGTGTAGTTTAAGTTACAGAGACCACAGTAAGTTATTATTTCAGGAAGCCACAAGTTATAGTACCTTCCACCTCTCTGAGCACTTCTTGGAAAATTCTGCAAAGTTGACTGGAACCTCTGGGTTCTTCTTCTTATGTTCTTCACGGCAGGTCTGCACAAAGAAGGCATAGGCAGACATCTTGCCCTTGGGCTTCTTCGGGTCACCTTTAGCCATCTTGACTCTGTAAGGGGGGAGTGACAAAAAGAGTGTCCATGCGTGCATGTATGTGCATGTATAGATAAAATACAAGTGACAAGAGACCTGCCAACAGCCAAACAGCCTCCTTCTTTCTCCCCCAACATCCCTTGCCAGGGAGAGTTAAATTATTTTTCCTTGAGATTTGGGTGCAGGCTTAAGCCAAGTGAAACAGGTCATGGGATTTAAGTTTTACACTGATATATTTACATCATGTCCAAAGACTGGAGACAGGCTATTAAATGCACATACTCGTGCCCATTAAGTGTTATATATGAACTAATATAAAAATATCTGTTTTACTTGGCTACCACAGTGGGGCTGGAGTAGCGCGTGCCGTGCCAGCCCATGACTTATCCCCGTAGTAGCAGGAGTTCACATGTTCACAGCTGCTCCCCAAGCAGAAAGACCGGGCTGCTCAAACCCCCATACACACGCAAAAAACATTTTATACATATAGAGGTGTGCAAAGAAGGGCCAGTTTCCACCACGGCAGGACCTGCCGGGCCCACAGCGGTAAGGCAAGAGCCAAGCGACACGGTGGGAAGCGCGGCAGCCAGCACGAGGAAAGCGAGCCGCAAGGAAGATGCTAACTTTTGGGATGCCGCTTTTATATTTTCACTGTGCTCTTCCTTTTCTCTCCTTCCCCATGTTATCTTCCCCTCCCCAAACGCTGCAGCAATATGGGTTATATTTTTTTCAAGCACGTGGAAAAAACGCTGTTTTTTTTATTATTATTACTATTGCTGTTTTTAACCGGGCAGCCGGAGCCCACACGTGCGGGAAGCGGCACCGGCCCTGGTGGGGCCCGGCCGGCGCGAGCGGCGGCAGCCCGAGGCGCGGCCCGGTGCTCAGCGCGGCTCCGCGCCGCCTCCCGCCATCTTCTGCCGCGCCAAGGTCACGGCGGCCGCGGGGCTGCGCGGTGCCCCGGCCCGGCCCGGCCCGCGGGGCTCGGCCCGGCTCGGCGCGGCGGGCGGAGGAGGAGGAAGGGCAGGCCGGCCGCGCCGCCGATAACTCATCTTCCATTTTGTGCAGCGCCTCCTCATGAAAGAAAGTGCCCCTGAAATGGGCCCCGGCGGCGGCCCGGGGGGCGCGCGGGGCGGCGCGGGGGGCCGGCGGCGGCGGCGCGGGCGCGGCGGGCGGCGCGGCTGCCGCGGCGGCCGGGGAGGCGCGCGGGCCGCGCTCCGCGCCCGCCGCCGCCGCTCGCTCGCTAAGATGGCTCCTCCCGGCCGCCGCCGCCACGAACAAAGCCGCGGCCCCCCCCGCCCGCGCCGCCGCCCCCGGCCCCGCCGCCGCCGCCCCCGCCGCTCGCAGCCGCCCCGCGGGGGCCGTGGGGAGGGGGGCGCGGGGCCGCCGGGGCTGGGGCCGCGGCGCGGGCAGGGGCGCCCCCCCCCCCTCCTTCCCGGCGCCCGCCTAGCGCAGCGCTCGCTCTAACAAAGGCTCCCGCGCAGCCATTACGGCCGCGCTCGCCCGCGGAAAGCGCGGAACGGGCGCGGGCGGCGGGGCCGGGCCGGGGGCGCGCGGGGGGGCGCGGGCGCGGCGCTGGGGGGCAGGCGCGGCCCCGCGCCCGCGCTGCGCCGCCCGCGCGTCTTTCTTCCCTCGGCCGGGCGCTCCGGCGCCAGCCATGTTCGTGGCGGAGCGGAGCGCAGCGCGGGCAGCGCAACCCTGCCCGGCCCGGGCGGCCCGTAATAAGGGGAGGGGGAAGGAGAGGAGGAAAAAAAAAAAAAGAAAAGAAAAGAAAAAGATAGTAATAAAATAAATAAATAAATAGGCAAGCAGCCGGGACGCGCGGGCGCAGCGCGCAGGGCTTATCCCTGTCAGATGCTAAAGCGACAGCCATATTAATGCAGAATAAACAGCAAGCTCGGCACTGCGCACGGCCGGCAACTTTGAGCCGGCCCCGGCGAGCCGAGCCGAGCCGCGCTGCGCCGCGCGAGGGGGAGAGCAGGCGGCAGCGCGAGGCGGCCAAGGGGGCAGGAAAAAACACGGAGAGCGAGAGCGAAGCCGCTGCCCGTGCGGGCGGCGCGGAGTTCGCGCCGCACCAGCCATGTTCCCCGCGGCGGCGCGGGGGGCGCGGAGCCCCGCGCGGGCACCCCGCGCCGCGGCTCAGCCCCGCATCCCGCCAGCGCAGCCCGGCCCCCCGCCACCGGCGGCCCCTTATTTCCGTGCAGCAAGGAAAAAGTTTTTTGTTTTTTTTTTTTTTTTTTCCGGGAAGAGCTTTTTTTTTTTAATTAGGAAAAAAAAAAAACTCGGTAGGATAGAAGCAATACAGGAAAAAAAATAAATAGGGAAAAAAAAAAAAATCCGAAAGGAAGCGGCGCGCCGCGGCGGGGAGCGCGGCGGCGGGCGCGGGCAGGGCGGGGCGGGCGCGGCAGCCGCCCCCCGCGCGCGGCCGCGCCGCGGAACGTACCTGTATTGTTCGCGGCAGTGTGGACAGGAGCGGAGCGCAGGGCACGACGCGGGGCTCGGCGCGGCGCCTCAGCCTCGCGTTGGCTGCCTACGAGAGCGGCCTGATTGGCTGCGGGGCTCTGCCGTTTAAAACAACCTCCTCGCCCGCTCATTGGCGCGCCGCCTCATGAATATTAAGCGCCGCCGCGCGCCCGTTGGCCGCCGCGGGTGAGGTCATTCATTCAAAACGAGCGCCCGCCGGGGACGCGCGAGCGCGGCGCGCGGAAAAGTTGGCGCGCGGGGCAGGGGGCGGAGGGGAGCGCGCGCCCCCGCGCAGCCCCCGCCGCGGAACTGTCCTCGCCACGTGGTTGCGGTCGGAGCGGCCGCGGAGCCGGGACTGCCCCCCGGTCGCGTTGTCCCGGCGCCCATGCGGGAGCTCCCGCCCACCCTGGCCCCCTGCTCGTAACTTGTGTCCCCGAGGCAGCGCGGCGCAGCCGCCGCTGCGCCTAAGGGGGACGCGGCCGAGCCCAAAGGAAACTCCGGTGACAACCGCTACACATGTCAGAAAAAGGAACTACAGAGAGAAAAATGTACGAGGGGGCGGCTAGGGGGAACAGAGAATTTTATTCACTCATTCATCACACACACACACAAAAACCCCACACTATTAACTGCAGTTACTCTTTCTACACTATTTCCACACTTTGTTTGCTATCAGCTTCCTGGGATCTGGTTGTTTCCATAAAGAGACAGGCTGCATTTGAGGAAATTTGTAACCATCTGCTTCGGGCTGCCACAAACCCTGCGCAGCACCGGGGCAGTGGGGACAAGCCTCCCCGGGCGCTCTCCAAGGAGCCACTTCCTATAGAGCAAACGCCAATGGTTAAACTGGTATTAGCGGCTGACCACAATTGTTGGTTGGCTCAGAAAAAAGAACTGTTATTTTAGGGCTGGAGCTGCAAGACTCAGAAACCACCACATGCTGCTCCAGGCTGGGCGTAACTGCCATCCTTCTAAGATAGCCAGCAGGAACTGTTGCCCTCTTTGAGAAGCAGATAGTGGGCAGCAGCCTCCACCCCGCGCCGAGACGCTGACGGGCAGCGGGGCCGAGCAGGCAGCGCTCTGGAAGTGCCTGTGGAGATTACGGTGTATATGGTCTGCTCACGGGGCGCCTTTGCCAGAAGAGCTCAAAGCAAAGTGACTGGTGGGACATGCAGCTCCAACCTCCTGTTGACGGCTTCGCGGAGAAGCTTAGTTAAACATGCAGGATGGCAGTGATGATTTTAGCCAAAGTTCTGCCTCAAGTTCTCCTTTAGGATACATCCATTCTGCTGATGCAGGAAAGCCCAAATCCATTTGTCATCCATACCCAGAACCACTGAGGTTTATGGAGACCTACACCCATGTCCTCGGGCTTTCCAAAGCACATATGTTAGAATTACTCGTACCAGCCTCGCGCCCTATTTCTATGTTCTAAAAGCAAAAGCACAAAACAAGGGGTTCATTCATAAACATTAATGAGGCTACCTGAGGGACTCTATTCTGTAGCATCATCATAAAATAAGACAAGCAACACTACTGCATGATAATCCCTTTGTAGCTGACAAACATCCCTCTTACCTATTTTTAGGGATACTTTAAAGTGTTTCGAACTAGTTGAATAATTAAAGTTTTTTTTTTTTTCCTTGGTGCTGGGGTTGCACAGTTTCTGCTCTGAAACCCTTTCTCCCTCGAACCACAATCTCGCCCTAAGGTGCACAAGGAGGCTGGAGCGCTACCAAGGTAGGAGGCGGCTGCCTGGCTGCAGCGGCCGTGGGGCCGCTCGCTCAGGACAGACGTCTGACAGCAGACGAGCAATCCTACCGTGCACGTCCAGAGCATCCCGCGCACGTCCAGAGCATCCTGCCTGGCATGGGCATTCCCCCGAGACCAAGGGAAACACTACCTAGGATGTTTCTTCCAAGAACTCCAGCAAAGTTTTGACAGTCAGTCAAGGGGCAAAGAAGATATTTTGGTAGCTGAGGGACAGCTGGGTTGGAAGTTTTGTCCTAGCACTCACAGCATGGTTTTGAACGCAGAGAGAAGGACCAGGGAAACAAATGGGTGACCATAACCCCCAGAGGTGAAGTCGTTACCTCCTGAAACACCCCTGCTGAAAGAGCTTCTTTGCCCTGGGCAGGCTCTTGCAGCCGGTGCCCTGGCTCACATTCCCCGAGGTGCCCCAGGGAAAAGCCTTGGTAGGCTGGATAAGTGAATGTGACCTTTCCCTGCAACCCCTTGCAGGCCACACATTTCCCTAGCTCTGGCCTTCACCCAGCCGCTCTGGGAGCTCACTAGCTAATACAACCAACCACGTAACCAACCAAACCAAATACATACTTCCCCTTCCACCCCCCCCCCCCTTTTTTTTTTTTCTGCCGGAGTCAGGTGAGTGCCCAAGCAAGGCAAAGGAAGATGCAGGAGGATACAGGCAGGAGCAGGGAGCACTACCCGTTTTGATGGCAGCAAGTCAACATATCAGCTCTGTTATCTTGCTGAACTGCATCTTAGAAAACATGCTGGTCTTGGCTGAGAAGGGGAAAGGGGTTCATTTTGTGTCTCCTAAGGAGAAGTTGGGGTTTGGTAAGTTTGTTTTTTTTAAGTAGTACAAATCATCATGTAGTTATACTATAGCAGGCACAAAAAGATAAACAATCCAAACAATTCCAGGTGCTGCCTTCTTGGCGTGGAAGGTGGCAAGGTTTGCGGTGATCCCAGGAGAGCTGAACACACAGTCCTACACTCCTCTTCAGAAAGCTCTAACCCCGAGCCCGTCTGCTGCAGGCAGAGCCCATGAACGGGCACGTGCTGGGGTGTAGGCAGCCGCCTGCATCCTGCGGCAGGGCTCCGGTCACCACACCTGAACACGCTCGCAGGAGCTTGTTGCTGAGACACAGCAACAGTCTGGCACAGCTGGAGCTGGCAGGCACCCAAGGCTTCCTGTCCACGCAGATCATGTTGGTGCTGCCCAAGAAGTGGGAGAGATGCAAACAGCAGAAGCCAAGCCACGAGTTGCCAAGATGGGATGGCATCTCATCATGGCTGGAGTGACCTTCAACAAATCAGTGGATTACACTGAAAATACGCTTTCAGCTCAGGAAGTCACCTACAGTTATGAAATGAAATGCCTTTGTCTGCTCCCCAGCACCAAGCAAGTTCAGCTGTTCCTCAGAGTGACCAGATCTCATCTGAACACCAGCCACAGCTTGATGGGGATGGCCCTCTCACAGCTCTTATATCTTTCTGCACTTGTGTCATATTGCTAGCAAAATAAGGCTGATCATGTATTTAAGCTGTTCGAGACACCAGAACTGTTAAAAAGGACCATACCGATATTTGATTTCTGTGGAACTTGCCCTGTGATGGGTGTAGTGAAGAAACATCTACTCCATCACTGATCACCTCTGTGGTTCCTGGAAGGACTCAAACCATTTTAACAAGGTACCTCAAGCATCCCCTTGCCGTCAGTGAAACGATGCCTGCCTCACAGAGATTCTGAAGGGAAGCAATTGAGTCTAAGAGATTATTTTCTCAGGGCTGTTAACAAACATACCAGTTTAAATCCAGACTGTGCTGATGTAGAAAGTCAGCCTGACATTAACTTGTACTTGACCCCTGGCTAGTTTTGCTAGGCATTAGCTCAGTGCTAGGCACGACTTCAGCCAAACAGTTGATGGGAATTGATGCTGGGTCCTCGGTGGGTTTGTTCAATACTGGTCAGATTGCAGCGTGCTCGTTGCTTTGGCCACCTTGAGCATTGGTAGCATCGGTCATGAATAGCCAGGAAGAGGCTGGTATGAACTCACACACTGACATTTCCAAGCATCTCGGTGAATTAGAAGTTCACAGGAACCACAGGAAAATGACTAGAGTCTTTCATTCAACAATATCCCCCAAATGAGCTGCTGTGGTTTGAAATGCTTCCCAAACCTATGCGATATTTTCCACGAGGAACACAAAGCAGTACCTGGTTCCCATTTTGGAGGGGCAGCTCACAGGCACATTGCATTGCCAAGCAGTTTGCCACAGCGAGCAGTGTCTTGGGGTCAGATTTGGCAACATCAGTGGAAATAGCCGGGAAAGCTTTTCTGGTTTGCAGCAGAACAGACTCGGAATTGTGATATTACACCCATCAGCCTTAATTCTCTGATGCTGATATGTGAATTTCCACCTTTCTATCCTTCAGCTGATGTAAATATGAGAAGGCCAATAGAATCTGTTTGTGCAAATAATTGCAATTAGGTATTGAATACTAATACCCTGTCAGTCCTTTTGTCCTTTACCCAGTTTTTGAATATGTCAAGAGGATACCTTTGCTGTTAAATTAGGACCATTAAACACCATTAATGGTACAGTGCTCCTGACCATTGCACCAAGGAATCTCTTCAATGCAAGGAGTATAAAAGGCATGAAAAAAATTCTTACTGGAAAGCCAGGGCCAACTGCCTGCTGACCACCTTATCTAAGACACAATTTTCTTCGTTCTTCTAAATGACTGATTGCACTGGGTGGCACAAAAAAAAAAAAAAAAAAAACAGAAGTTTTCCAAGAAGATGTGTGCTTGCTGTCTGCAGGGTGAGAAAGATAACAAAAATATTTCTGATCAATATTCAGTTCTAGCAGGTAAGCAACTCAGTTCCTGTGAAATGTTTATTCAAGCAACTTGGAGAGCCAACATTGGCACACGGAAGATGTGTTCAGGGTCCTGGTGGAAACACTGGAGCAGGGGCCACCTATCTCTGCCGTGAGGGTTTTGCTACGCTGCGAGGATCAGCAAAAAGGTTCTTTCCACCAGCAGCATCTGCAGCCTGAGGCTTGCCCCGTCCCAGGTGGGATGGTTCGTGGGCAGTGGAAGTCCAGCACTTGAGCTCTGAAAAATCATTTGAGCGTAGGCAGCTACCGCAGCACATCCAGTGGTCCCTATAGCAGCCTACCTTAACCGAGCCGCCCTCAGTAAAGTTACAGTTACTCGTTGTGGTCGGTAAGCTGCAGTTCAAGGCAGTATCATTACAACTATATTTGACACTTCCACCTCCATCGGGATCACATCTCTTCACGACCATTGCTCACTGGCAAAATTCGCTAGCGAAGACTTGACCTGAATGAAAAGGCTGATATAAAAACATGGGAGGGTTCTGCCAGCAATTAGAAACAAGGGTGGGGGGAAATCCCTCTCAGCAAGCTAACAAAGCCAGGAAAGCTTTTTAAGCAAGAGCAGCCTATCAGAATGACAGAGCTGACATTTAAGGTTGGTTGGACAATAGCAACAAGAGAAGTGTTAAATGACCTGTTCAGCTCAACAGCATATTCATTAGGCTAGTTAGGGGGCTATTTCAAAAGCTTTCAGTTTGGACCTAGCTTCTCCCATCACTGACTTTCCGTGTTAGCATGCAATAGAGATGAAGAGTCCCAGTTAACCCTTTTCTAACCCTTATGGTTCTAAGCTGTTTGCAGAGGTTTACTTTAAAAAAAAAAAATCTTGTAAGTAAGAGTTTGAATTCAGCAAAACCAAGCAAGAATCCCCTCCTAGTTCATGTGAAACCTTCCTATTCTTACAACACATGGAAATTCCACACATGGATTCGCTAATGCCCACGGACTAAGGCTGAATTCCAAGTTCTTGTAACTATAGTAAAATATTTATAATTGCTCACTGGGATCTCAGCCAGTGAGAGTATTTCCTCTTTAACCTATTAAACAAAAAGAGTTATCTTAAATACGTGCTGAAAATAGAAAATAAAATTAGCAGCGGTGTTTAAGGAGCTTGCCAGCATGCAAGTTCAGAGAGACAGAGGTTGAACCAGTCCCGATTCAACTATGGGAAACCTAATGTTCCACTTACTTAGATATTAATTCAACTGAACGGACAACCCCCCCCAAAATGGGGTAGGTAGCAGCCTGCTATCCTGTACCCCATTACGCTGATACCTCTGCAGAAACAGGATACACTCCCAGCTGCACTCACAGAAATAATTACTGTCAAATGTACTTCATGGACATGAAGAAACACAACTTAAAATAACTGCCAGTCACATTAGGTGGCAATTCAAAACCTCTTTGAGGCAGAAACACAGGCAAGACCAACTGAAACGCAGTTACCTTCACCAGTGAGCTCACCCTCCTCCTCGTCTCCTTTCCCCTACTCTTCTTGGCTTTTTCACCTGCTCTCCCTTCTCCCCCGTCCTGTTTTTGCTCCTTTTCGCACCTCACACATGGCTCTTTCCCAACACACACTACCAAGCTGCCCGGGGGTGGCAAGAGGGCAGTTTGTCCCTGCAGTGCTGCTCGGAGAGATAAGGCACCGCAGCACAGACCCTCCTGGGCTACCAGGCTCGCGGCGTTGCTGCGTGTCCCTGCGCGCTGCCTCCTTACAGTCCCTGCTCCTCTCGGCTCCCTTCATCCAACAGGTCTTTCCTGCCACAACGCACTTTCTCCAGATATTTCCAGCCACACTCAGCTGCCACAGGACCACCATGTGCTTCCACGTATCTTCTTTTTGAAGAGACACTACCTAAAACTTTATAACCCCAAACAACTTGTGTTGCAGTGTAAATGAGCAGTGTAAATGAGCAGGATTCAACTTTCAAAGGGCATTTCTGTTTCAGCTTTGTGTACAAAGAAGCATGCAGAAAAGGAACCATGTCATAAACACAAAACACACTGATTGAAAAATAAAAATAGCAGCATTTACCTACATACCCACCATGAGGAGGGGAAGGAAGACAGGACAGGTAGAAATAATCTCTACAAGTTTCCCATAGACTTCAGAGGAGATGTCTAGGTGCAGTATTAAAGGAGAAGATTTTAAGTGTTTTCCTTGCACTTTAATTGGCAAGTAATCAAGACCACATTCAATGCAACACAAGTTCTCACAAACATGCTGTGACAGCAGACCTAGAAACTCTATTAGGAATCCAATGCAATTACAACCCAACAGCAGTCCAGCAAAGGACTAGATGCAAAGGGAGACATGACCTCACATTAGAAAGAACCTGGTGGTGTTACAGTTAAGGCTTAGTTAAGAAAACACTGAGGTGACACTAACAGAAGCAATCAGATGGGTTGGTGCTGGGGCAGAAATGCTGCTGTTGTATATTTAGTTCCCAGTCCTGAAATACTGTTATAATCAGAGTCGCCTTCTGATCATCACACAGCTGTTCTCTAAATCATGAACTCTGCTACCCCCAGCAATATCTGGCCAAAGTACTGATGCTTTTCTCTTTGGCCATTCCACCACTGCGCACACTTCAAAAGAGGAGTGGGGCACTATACTGCATCAGCGTAATTACAGCACTCAAGTTCAAATGTATGGAAGATGAGACTGTTGTTCAAGAAGCATAATCCTGGTGCAGCATTATATCACAATACACTTCTAAACAAGCTTTTTGGACAGACCATAAACCTAAATGCTTTGCAATGTAACTACCTGTCTCCAGATGCCCGTGTCACTGGGGAGGTCACACACAGAGGTCTTGGCTAAGGAGGAAGAACAAGTTTTCTGTCAGAATCGTTGACCAAGAGCTCAGTCCCTTTCCTGGCTCGTCAGACTCCCAGACTGATCAGGTGTTGCATCGCGTAGCGCAGATGGGCTGTTCTGACCATCACTTTAAGTTGGTGGAACGTCCAGCTGTAAGAAAACAGGAGACTGCTGGGTGATTCCAACATGGTTAGCAAATATGCTAGTATTATATCACATTAGAGCTTTAGCAAAGGTTACAACAGTAATTACCAGAGGGACATAAATGCAAAGAAGAGACTAAAACAGTTCTTCTTGATCTGTGACCAGCACTGCACTTTTGGGACATAAGATCTCTAGAACGGATGGAAAGTGAAAGATGGATGTACCCCATATGCACATATCCTCACCAAAGGAAAGGAAAAGATGCAAGTAATAAAACTTTACAGTTTAGCAAAACATTTAATTAGTCATAAATAAAATCCACCAGAGTGCCACTGCACAAGATGACTCTTGTACTGTCTTCAAAGCGGTAGGTGGATCTTCAGTTAAAATGAGAATGAGAACCCCCTCAAAGCCCCTTAAACCTTTTCTTTTCCATGACCTCTCTGTCCCTTATATGTTTTTTCTTCTCATAAGTCTGTTCGGAAAATATTGTTTCCTTTTAGGTATCCGTTTGGTACTATCATTTCACCATAGCAACAGACAGAAAACAGCAGCTCGAACAACTGCAAGTTGTTGGATGATTCAGGTAGGCTCTCCTGCGATGGAAGGCTCTCTGCTTTTGAAAAACTGCTCACTTGCATGATTCTAGATTCAACACTGCTTAAAGAGAATGCACACAATTAACTAAATACCTCCACTTAAACTACCAAGAAGGCAAGAAGATTTTCAGTAACTGCACTTCGTGTGCAGCTACATTGTAGTCAAGGCATGGCAGCAACCCCTGTACATACCAAACTATCTCTAAAGTAGCTGCCTCAAGTACTGGAGAAACCCATGGACCACAAAATCCACTGGAATAGCAGGCAGGTCCCTCACGGACCTCTTTGCTGGTACAGGCCTTGTTGCCAGCAGTGCCCAAGCTACCAGCGGGTGGGTGGAAAATGTGAAACCCCAAACATCCATGTCCCTCCCAAGCGATGGCCAGCAATGAGAAGGGATTTGAGGTAAGATACCAGAACATGAATCAAGAGGATGAGGCTACATCCTTCTGCTTTGCTGTGGAGGTGTAAACACTGACAGCAAGCAAACAGGGAAGTAAAGAAGTGGACACGATGATGAAGCAATGAAGGAGAGGAAGCAACATGTTCAATGCATGGTTGGGGATTACATGAATAGCTTTACATTATTGAAAAGCATGATTTCCTCCAGCAAATATCAGGTTGAGTCATAAACTGTGTCAATGTATCAAACTTGGTCCCCCACCACAGCGTGCTTATATCTATCCTTGATGATAGATATAAGATCCTTGAAAGAAAATTTATTTGGGGGAAAATTAGAAGGATTTAGATTTCTGCTAAGCATTCCTGAAGAATTCTTACTTTATATTTGTTGAATATCTGCTTTGTTAACATATTTGATTAACTCCTGCTCTGCATGGGAGAACAGGAACACTACAATGAGCAAATAGCACCAAAATTTACACCAAAAGTGTTTATAAAATGTGTGTGTTTCTAATTTGTGTGTGTCTTCATATTCCTTATATTACTGATAGAGACAACTATGTATCTACATACACGTTATGAATCATCGTAAAATTAAAGGAAGGTGAACTTCCCTAAAAATTCCCAACTACTTCAATTTTATTTTAGATTTGTCAGCCTATTTCAGATTTGCAATATCTGCTCTTGAAACCAAGGGTGTGTATTGTATGCCTATTATCAAAGATCCCATTGACCTCTATACTTTTTTACTTATTATTATTACTTCTCACATCAAGAAAAACATGTCTGTCAAAATCCCCCCACAGTATCTCAGCTTTGTCCTTTTCCCAAATAAAAGGCACTCAAAGAAAATTGTCTTCAAAGATACAAGACAGACAAAAATACTGAAATGATTTTATACACAAACACACACATATAAATCAAAAACCTACCTAGCTTCCTTCTCCATATTGTCAAAGACAGCACATTTTCATGGCACCAGCGGCAGTCTGGTATATTTGGTATTTAAAAATAACCAAATGGCTTAGACCTTGCTGTTCTTTAATTTATAAACCAGCATCAAAAGCCTGACCTCAGGTTACAAAACCTTGCAGAATTCAGTGAAATTCCACAGAGGACACTCACATTTGTATTACTTCAGTCATAGTATATTGGTTGGTGGGAGTCATATTTTTTTCCCACCATTACATAAACTGACAAGACAAAAAACTTACTAACTAAGAATCCCATTTTCCTGGGAAAAGTGTAGTTGTATATAAATGGCAAAGTTATTTGGCCCTACTGTGAAAATGGCAAGTGTGGTCTCCGGTTCATTTGGCATTCCTTTCCTGTCTTTCCATCAGCTCATTTGTTTTCCTTGTGGCTGCTTGTACATATACAATTGTCTCTGGTTATCATATGCTGAACATTATTGTTATGTGCTCAGATTTATTCCCAGCATGAAAATTATTTGGAAACGGGAGGAATGAGGGGGAGAAACACAACCGTCACTGGAGGCACTCACAGCAGAGCGCTCAGGAGCCTTCTCACAAACTTGCCTTCCCTGCCAAGAACCAGTGTTGCTAGAGCGAGTGCCAAGGTGTGTGTGTCGCCACAGGAAAATCACAGGGGAGGCAAAAAGCAAAATCTCAGTCACAGGAAAACTCAAAGCAGAGTAGCACAGAGGAGCAGGCAGAGGAGCACATATACACCATGGCTCTAGCCTTCCTGCCGCCCCGAAAAGTTTGCATATGCCTGGTCCTTACTGGGGCAAACTGCAACAGACAGTACCTGCAGTGTGGTAGCTACAAACACTCCCAGGGCAGCCTCCCAGCACTGTTATTTTTCAGCCTTGTGGAGCCTTGGGCTTTGCTGAGACAAGAAAGGAGTGACTTCGTGGTGAACCATCAGCTCATGCACTGAGTCCAAGCTATACTCAGAAGGAAAGCTTTCAGTTGAGTAGGCAAAGGGGATCCGGCAGTAGCACTGTGATAGTACATGGCCAAGTAAATAGCTGAGCATCAGACCTCTTGCACTGGATGCAGCTGTCCTGTCCCTTGGCTGGAGCTGCTGCTTCCTCTGTTCAGCCCAGGTGACTTCTCCATCACCAGCCTCAGCGCAACCAGCCTGAGATGAACAGAGGGCAACTGCACTGAGCCACCAACACTGTTCAACCGAGCGCAGCAACGGTGGCCACCTCCAAACGGGGTGGCAACAAGCAGCTGGAAGAGGTCACCCCTTTCACCAGTGCAGCTGGAAGGAAACTCTGTCTAAAGGAAGTTCTGTCTAACCTGAAGCTAACAAAAAGCATCTCTCTTCTAGCAGTGTGGCCAATCCTAAGACAACTCTTTATCAGCAGATGCCACTTTCCACTTTTTGACGCCACTTTCCAGCATCCCAAACCAGGGGAACAACACCCACAGAAGTTTGCAGCACTTCTTGGGCATTAGCAAGACTTGCTCCTTGTGCTACTGCCTCTGAGTCCGCGGCTCCACTACAGCATGCTGAGCAGGGGACTGACACCCCCCTGGTGTGAGGAGTCACCTCGCTCCCAATGACAATGTAAGGACATCGCTATTCATCTGGACAAGCCCAGATAAAAATGAGACAGGGATCCACACACAGACAACACTGGCTTACCACTGTATTTCTGCAAGGCAGACTGTTCTCAGCTTCCTTCACTTCCAGCTACTCAGCGCAACTTGTGTGTTGTAGTAATTTTGGCGAACAACGCTCACTACTACTTACCCTCTTAGAGTAATCACACCCTTACAGTACCTCTTGCAGCCTAATGTTTTGCAATGAAATCTGAGAAGGTCTGAAAAACCCTAATAGCAGTTCAGCAGTGGCACTCTCTCACAGTTATTATATAAAAGGTAAGTGTGCTCCTTCCAGCTCTCCATTTAAATTTATAGTGATTGGTTCTATACAGCAACACAGTAAACAAAAAAAACCCCACAGTCTTCATTTAAGAGGATTATAGTAAATTTAAAAATTGTCAAGAGTTGTGTGTTGGCCCCTGATGGGTCAGCTCTCTGCACAGGAAGAGGATTCAGGCTTTCTTTCCTGGGCACACATAAAACAGTGTCATACACTGCTCCATTCCTCGAAGAGCGCAACTGCAGCGAAAGCAAGAGCAACTTAAACCGCTGGTCTTAAGGAAACCCAAACAAGCCCAGGCTGGCACGGCTGAGACAGAGATCACACAACTGCTCTGCAGCCCGCTCTCCCAACAACGCTCCAGCATCTCCTCAGGATGTGACGACGCACCATTCCGCAGGTACAAGGCAGCATGGAGCTGAATCCCTGATTAATTTGGTACACAGAGCTGTGTACTGCGTGGAACAAAGACTGCCAGCTCTGTCAGACACAGCAAGGATTGTATGAATTATTTTTTCTATTTTTACAAGGAGACCTTGTAGACCTTGTAAAAACCTTGAGAAGGTTTTTAAACTATCTCTAGAGATTAAAGGCCATTCTGTTATTCTGAATTCAGGCTGCAGGAAAGACAGGTCTTCACTCACAAGCTTTTAATTTCAGTAGCTGCGCAAGTAAAATCAAAAAATACACATTGGATCTGATCCTACTGCCGCTGAAGTCAAAGGCCAAGATCCTATGCAAGGTAGCGGCAAGAAAGGTGCCATTCTGCTACAGAAAGCAAAATGTCTGGGGAATACTCAGGTCTATCCTGACACAAGGTTCGTCCCTCCTGGGCTAGAACACCAAGAACACTTGCTCCCCAGTGACCTTGCTGGCTCCCCACCACCCGGCGAGCCTGCAGGCCCCCACAAGGACACCCTACACCACAGCCTCAGTGGGAGGAAAAGCCAGTGCAAACCACCCACGGGAAGGCTTTGGCAGTACTGCTTGGCCACAGCCATCCATGGCTGCTCCCCCTAGACTGGGACCTGCAGACGAGTCAGGCCCCACAGGAGAGCTGAGGCCTACATTGCCTTGACATCCCTTCCGTCCTGCTGCGGCATGAGCCCATGGCATCTACTCCCCATGAGGAGAAGGAGGAAGTGGAGGACCCTCCAATTCTTTGTGTGAACAGTCCTTGTCAAGCTGTTTCTCAATAGCACCCACCGCCCCGGCACCGCCACGGCCTCCCGATCCAGAGCACCTCACAAGGGGCTCCACAGCTGCTAGGGCTGTCCCTGGCCAGCCGGGACTCCGCTCAGCACAACCCTCAGTGGGATCAGCCCATGGCAACTTGCTTGTTGCCATGGAGGAAGACAGCTCTTCCCTCTCAGGTACGCGGTGCTGTCGCACAGCAGCACGAGGGGCAACATGGCCTGGCTCAGCAACAAGGACCTGGCGCAGAGGTGACAAGTCGGTAATTAGTGCATGAGAAAACTCATGCATCTCAGGCCCCAGGGAGTTCTGGTTTGCTACCAGTTCAGCAACTCTAGTAGGACCCAAACCTCTCGCTTTTGCCTGAAGCTGCTCCCAAGAGCAGGAAGTCAGGATAAATGCTGGCTTCTCCTGCCACCCTTCTCAATGGCTCCAAAATGAGGCAACCAGGAAGACGAGAGAGCCGTCACCCACCTGGGACCTCCCTCACCAGCCTGGCAAAGTTACTGCAGCACCCTGAGGTTTTGGTGCAGCCCCTCTCCCCTCCGTGCCCAAGGGGCACAAGCAATATACACAACCAAATGCAATCGCATTTGTGTGGCATGAACCATCCCAGCCAAAAGCATGTGCTTTTCCCTTGTGTTCCTCCCCATCTGCTCCCCCATTAAAATAAATAAATCAATGCGTTGCTGGCTGGGCCTCTGCCCCGCGCAGCCCACGCTATTTACAGGCCCTGGCTGCTTCTCTCTCCCACCAGCTCTGCCTCCCTGTAGCCTGGTCTCAGCCGCAGGACCCCATGGCAGCAAGACTTCGCTGGCGGTCTGGGGAGGCTGAAGGGTCCCATAGCCAACAGAGGAGACATTGATTCTGCCAGCTGCTGTGGCCTTTCGCCTCACATCCATGCAGGAGATACTGCCATGCCTGTCGCCTAATTTATCAGGCTTTTACAACAAGAAATAAATGTGCTTTTATGAAGGTGGGGGGAGAATCCCCAGCCCTGCCACATTCTCTGCTGATCTGAGTCCTCAGCGTGTATCTGGCAATCACTTAGCTAACGTATTTCAAGCCATCCCATACTTAAAGAAGTTTTTCCCCTTCCCTGAAGGGCACACAAATCAGAACCAGCCAGTTTACACCTCTCAAGACACCCTGAGGGGTCACTGGTGGATCTGAGTGCAGAAAGGGGTCTGTAAAAGCGCATTTGAAAAGACATCTGCAGGAGAAGTTAGAGCAGCTCCCTCCCCGCTGCTCGCAGTTTCTCTAACGTCAGGGTTTACACTCCAGTGGCATGTTCCCGAGGTGCCTTGCACATCTGCTGAACTAAGGTAAAACCGGACACTGCAGAGAGGTGATTTATGTCGCCAGGGTAAGGCGCTGCTTCAGAGGGCCCTCCCTGCTGCAGGAGGGACTCGCACTCCCTTGTTCTCTTCCTTTCCTCATGCATCCCACTCTCATGATCAATGCCTGTTTTCAGAGAGGAAGCCTGTGAGGCAAATGTCCCTGATCTTCACTTCTCAGTATCCAGAAACCCCAAGACTACTGTACTACCCTGAAAAGATGCCAAGCTGAAGAAAGACCTAGGCAACCTCAAGCCCGTGCTGCAGCCCTTAGAGCCTGTTTATCCCAGGACCTCCGTGCTTTGGCAGCACTTTGGTAGCTTTACCCCTCCCAACTGCTAGCTGGGTGCTAGAAAGGCTCCACCAGAGCTGACCAGGTAGCTTGGCTGAAAGGATAATCAACTCAGTAGAGGAAGGCAAAGGGCGAAAAGGCTTTCCCTTCTCCATTTGTCAGGCAACAGGTCACACATCCTTGCCGACAGATCCCAAAGCCTGTCTCTGCTCTCACATTTCCTCCCTTCCTTTTGCTGACGCTTTTCTGACACATCTTCTTGTGCACTTTGCTCAGCTTTCTAAGTAACACTCCTCTCTGCTTGTTCTCCTTCCCACTCCTTGTCACTGGAGTCCTGCTGCTGTCATCACACTCCCATCAGACTTCTCCTTTCAACTGCGCGTTTCCACTCTGTCTCTCCCAACTGTCACATAAGCTTCTGGTTCAAACATCTGTTCCTCCCCCTTCCCGGGAAGTTACTCCAAAACATTCTGCTTTCTGTCTGAATGGCAGGAAAGATATATTTGGTTGTACACGTGGCACTACACAACCATCCATGCTGTGGAGTGAAAGCCTCCTTTTTTGTGATTTAATCACACCAATTCCCAGGGCTGCAGGCTTAGTCCCTCCCTAATCTGCTGGAATGATGAGTGAGAAGCATGTTTCCTGCATCCTACAGCCCAGCTGCTAAGGGCTATCAGCCTCTGCTGTGCCAGAAAGCAAAGGAGAGGGGAAACCTGCTATCACTCACAAAGAGAAGGTCTCCATCATAATTTTCTGTAATGGGGTAAATGGACCCCCCTGTGCAGAATGACTCAATAACGGTATGCGGAGGCCAAGCATTTCACAGTGCCAAGAAAGCACTGGCCATTTATATGAACAACATGACTGCGCAGAATGCAAAAGCTCACATCAACCAACAATTTCAAAGGGCATGTGCCCTTGTGTGATGAGGCTGAGACCAGTGTTTAACACAGGCAAAGAGGTTACTCCAGGCAACAGTATGATGTGCAGAACAGATATGCCAGGCAACTCCTTGCTCAGAGGCAGAACACATTTCCAGGCCTCCACAACAGGAGCCCCTCTTAGATACCGGCATGCCCAGCTCTGCTGGCAGCTGCCGAAGGGCCCAGCCCCACTGAGACCTTGGGGAGGGAGTGGGAGTGATCACAGGCAAAGAACAACTGCTCTCCAGCCCCATCCTTGCTCTGCTCCCCTGCAGGGGCTGGAGGCAGCTGTACAGTTGCAGGAAGTCTCAGCAATGTTATTTTGTCTCCTTCCTTGAATAAGCAGAATTCCAAAATCTGGTACTGTGTGAAGATTCACCGTTTACCAGACACATCATAGATGGCTGTGCAGGGCTGCTCCGTATCTGTGGCAAGCAGTGCAGCCACAAATAGTGCAGCTGATCACAACCCCCTTGAATTATGCAGGTGAAGTGGTCTGCTCCTCCACCACTGACAGTCAGGAGATCAGGCTCTCCCAGCCTTCCCCAAATCAGGCATCAAAACTTAAGGAAGTTTCAGAGGTTTTCTCTTCATGGCAATAATGACAAGTTTTTCCAGGAGTTGCAACCATAGTGAAGAAACTAAAACGTAATTTCTATTCCCCTTTCAGCTGCTTATAAGTTTCTCAAAGATTCCTATTCAGGGTGAAATGTTCAGTGCTAGGTCTCAGCTCAGAGATGATTTCTTTTATTTCCCCCTGCAGGAACCGTGAGCAAAATACTAAATGCATTTGATTTGGAATTTGGGGAGTGTGAGCAATCAGATATTTCCCCCTTGTTCCCTCTGATACCATATGTTCCAATTGGCAATTTTACACTTGCATACTGGTAACTCATAAATGGTGGAGATGATAGACTTCAAATGTTCTCATTGAGAGGCAGAAAACAAACCCAGATTTAACAAAATAATTGGTTCAACACTGTTAAGATGAGTTTAAAGAATTCTGATAAGGCTTTTCCATTCCCCAGTGTCCCAGGAGGGATAAGTACACACTTTTTATTTTAATCTATGTGCTATAATTCTAAGGATAGCTGACACAAGGTGGTCTTTGTTAAGACGCATCTATTTGCTTTGAAATCCAGAGAAGTTCAACACTTGCAGACATCCCAAAAATGCAGACCTCGTATTATTCAAGTAACTTTTGAGCTCTTTTGGCAAAATCTTGATAAGTCTGTAAGCTGAACAGCCCCAATTCAATACACTTTTTGTGCTGGTTTGTAAACTACACAGTGGAGCTTTATTCCCCTCTACCCCAAACTCACTTATAACTAAAGGTAAAGAACCCCAACGTTCTTGCAGTGGTTTACTTTAGAAAATCAGCCTTCCAGAAGCACTTGCATCCTAATGCCAGTGAGGCCTAATTCAAGGGAGGCAGTGAGGAGGATGATGCTGGCCTTTTTTCACTGGTGGCCACCGACAGAACTGGAAGAAATGGCCGGAAACTGAAGCATTAAAAGTTCCCCAGGAACTTAAGGAAAAATTTCCTGACAGTGAGGGTGACAGAGCACTGGAACAGGGTGCCCAGAGAGGTTGTGGACTCTCCTTTTCTGGAGATCTTCAAAACCCGCTAGGACGCAGTCCTGTACCACATGCTCTAGGTGATCCTGTGTGTGCAGGGGGGTTGGACTAGATGACCTTTAGAGGTCCCTTCCAACCTTAAGCATTCTATGATTCTAATCATCTTCACCCACAAGGTTGGCTAGATCATGCAGCGTTGGGTTTTTTTCCCCCACTTCAGAGTCCCTTGTTGAGAGCAGACAGTTCTGCAGATTCCCTGCAAACTTTGGATATGTGTCTGGATTGCTTCTGGATTTAACCTTTCAATATCTGAGGCAGTGACCAGGGAAATTTATAACAACAGGTCAGTGTTTGGAACTAGCAGTTTTGTTCAGACCTTCCTTGGCAAACCACTGGCAGACCCTTTGGCAAAGGGTCACACACCAAATGTTATAAACATATAGGCTATAAAACACAGCATAGATGAACTTTAAGCACAGGTACTTCCCCATCACAAGTGCTTAATCATTAGTAAAATTATGTATGCACAGAGATGATTATATATACAATCAACTCCAGGGGCAGGTTTACCAGAGGGATGTAGAGAGACAGTATCCCTCTTCCTGCTTCTCCCATTACCACTGCAGGGTGCAGAAGCACTTCTGCACATGGCTAGGAAACTAGCCCAGCCTATCTTGCTTCCCCTGCATCATCTAGGGTCCTGACTGCAGCCAAGAGAGTTGCTACAGACAGCTCACAGTGCTTGATAAGGCAGCAGATTGCCACCAAAACAGACCACGGCATAATGAAGCAGCAGGCGGAATTGAACTGTTCGGGCAAGGAAGTCCATAACCTGAAACTCACCACGTGTAAGAGCTGGTACATCATCAGGAAAGCATCTTCTTCCAATCGCACTGACCAAAGTGACCCAGCACTCACCTGGAAGAGAGGAAATCCCTTTGGCAAGCAGCTTCCAGCCTGTTCTCTGCCTCCCCAGCATCTAGCACCCACTGGCTTCACATCTAGAGCTCCTGAGCATTTTGATCCCTTGGGTAGGTGTGTACCCTAACGACTCATGATTGTTACTCAAGCACCACCTGCAAGCAAGAAGACACCACTTTGGTGATGCTAATAATGCACTGGCTACTTACGCAATGGGACAGCTGTGGGTTTCCTTCCCAAACGTCCCGGACAGACTTCATTACACCAGTCACTGGGCATAGTAATGCCATCAGGTGCCATGGAATTAATCTTGATTTATGGCAGTGGGAGTGAGAGAATAATCAAGTCCTGTGTCTTTACCTTCTGAGCTACCCATCCTGCTCCCATCATCCTCATACTTTCAAGCTCTTCATTCCAGTCAAGTTGGGAGAATTACTTTGCTTCTGCATCCTTAAGCTCCAGTCATTCTTTGCTGTAATTCCTTGCAGCAATTTCTGGAAAGGTGCTTTCCCCCCTCCATTCCCCTGCAATAAATGAGTTTGTCACTTGAAATATACTGCCAATGTGTTACATGTCCCACAGTGTTTGTGGTTATATCAGAAGTGCTTGTTTATAGCACCATAATTCAGCGATATCTTGATTACAGGAGAGATGCTGTTGTAACTCACTGTTGCTACAGAGAGTATTATTTTTCTTTACCTTTAATATAAAGCACTGAGTTTTAGTCAATATACCAAAAGAAAAAAAGTGCAGTTGTTGCCCTAGTAACAGCTGCCTTGTAAATGGTAAGACGTTAGGAGCACAAGGTGTTAATTGTTCCAAGCATTGCTTGTGGTCAGGGCTAGAGTGGGAGAGATCACGAGAAACATCTGGGAAGATGAAGTCAGCTGCGCTTCATTTGGGGACAGCCTGGACAACAGCAAGCAGGAGAGATGAAGACAAGAGCAGCGGTGCTGCCACCAGAGCTGCAAAAACGAACGTGATGTGGCCATGAGTGGAAGCAAAGCGTCCGTGAGGATCGCGCGCTGCCGGAGTCGCACCGGCTGCACCCCGCGTTGAGCACTTGGGCCCAATGCAGCCATTTTTCCTCCAGCCACTCGCTCCAATGTCCCGACCAGGCTGGTCTCCATCGTGGTGCTCCATTTCCAGAGGCTCCTTCCCAAGTGCTGCCAGCGCAGCTGCAGAAGGCCTGTCCTGCGGAAGGTCCCTCGCTGCTCCTGCCGCCGGCCCGTCCTGCACTGCGGAGAAGCTGCAGTTACCCAGAGGAGAGGCTGAGCTCGCGGAGCTCCCACGCTCCTTCCCCAGGCTCCTTCCCAGCGGAGTCCCCGGGCTCTGCGCGCGGGGCTGCAGAGCAGCTCCGAGGGGCTCCGCGGGAGACGCGCTGTGCCAGGCTCCTCTCCCGCCGCTCCTCGCTCCGAGCGGCACGGGCTGGCTCGACAGCAGCCTCGTGCTCTGCAGCATCTGCCACCTCGCCCTCCCTCTCGCCCGCCAAAACCAGCCCTGCGAAGTGGAGAGCACACACAAATCCTGCTAGACCTGGAGGAAAGTTTTCTATTTCAGCCCTTTTTATCCGTTTACCTGCTCTGGATGCCCTCTGAACCTGCCAGGACCTGCTTTCCCCTAGGAAATCAAGACGAGGAGCAGGGGTGGGGGGAAAAAGGCAGCCTATTTGTAGGCTAAGCTCCTCCCGTGGGCAGGGTTATGCTAACCAGGGAGCCCAGGGCCCTGCGGGCTGCATGTACCCGCTAGCAGGGCCTGGCAAGGAGGGCTGTGGGCCAAGGCCGCACCGTGGCCTCCCCGGCGCGCGTGGCGAGGAGCGGGTCGAGACACAGTCCTCAAGGACAGGGACGAGAAAGGGACAAGACAGGTTTGGTGCCCCTGCTGGGCTCCATTTGCCAGGGATACGTTTTAGATGTCTCATTAACTTGTTGGGTTCTTTTTCCCCCATCATTTTTATTTATCATCTCCTACTATTCATACTTGGTAATAAAGCTATAGATCACGGAGAGCCACATCACAAAGCCCTGCGTGCGATTTAATGCCACTTCATCACACTGGTGATGAAGACGTGTCTAGCTGCACAATCTTAATATAAAATTCGAGGCTTGTTTTATTCGTCTTGCTCTCCCAGTGCAGTTGCTTGTGATAATGCAGCTATTTCGGTCTCTGCACACAGACTAATGCAGACCTCTGCCACTGGCCAGGGACTGGGGTTTTTGTCATGCATCCTTTGCACTAAGAAAACACACTGAGCAAATAAAGCTGAGAAACTGTGAATTCTTCCACGTGGAGAGCATCTGGGCAGTGCTTTGCATAACAGTCACATTTAAACTGAAGTCTCTGGGTAAGACTGAAAAATAAAGATGAATGAGTTCAGTTGGGTAATTAGATAATAAAATTGAAGGCTCTGGAGTTTAGCCCAGGAATATAATGCAGTATATGGGGCCTGGCCAGCCTGCTCGCTTTCTTACTGCTGGCAGCACAGTCCTAAGCTATCAAGATCCGCTCTGTACATGGAGTCCAAAGAGAGCAAAGCGCTCGGGTGCCACAGCACCCAAATAGCACATGCAAGCCAGGAGAGGCCAGCTCAGTCCCACCGCTGGCAGCCTCCCAACAAGCTGCTTCGATTGCCTGCGTGCAATCCAGGGCTGCCGAGCGGCGGTGCAGGACCTGACGTGGAGCCCTAGCGAGACCCTTGCTCCTTACCACGGGCAGGTGGAATAAACCTTGGTCCTGGGAGGACACGACTGGAGATGGTGCTCAGTAGGGGCACGAGGCCAAAGTGTTTGCGGATTGGCAATGCGAGCTGTCTGGGGACAGTGTTGGGGGTCTACAAGGCTGACTTGTGTACAGTGCAAGTCATGCCCTCGGTGGGCACGTGGAAGGGGAGCTCCAGCCCCTAAGCTCTGCCCCAGGCCCTACCGGGGTAACAGCTGGCACAGAGAAAGGTTTGGACAGAGCCAGAGCTAATCCTCATGCATCCCTCCCCAGGCAAGCAAATACTAATGTAGCTGTGTGCAGAGGAGTTCCCAAGAGTGGAAAGGGCAGCGCACTCAATGCGAGAGGAAAACTGATGCTGGTTTTGCTTTCTGGAGCGACTCTTCTTCTACATTCACTTCTCAAATAGCTGCAGAATAGAAAGGCAAAGTAGAAGCAAGTTCTCAGACTTGGGAAATCCTTCAAAAATAAAGCAAATCCTTTTGAAAGGCAGACTTTGTCAGCTGCCCTATTTTTAGAATCAACTCCTACAGGTCCTTTCTTGAATGATAGCAGTTTTGCCTGAGCAATGACTAGGGACTGCAGGATTTAGGCTTTTAATAAAGCAATTGTGTAATTAAAAATAAATGGGTCTCTAGTGTCACTATTTAAAAAAAAAAACTTAGATCAAATAAGACATTTCTTTCTTTTTGGTTTAGCCTGCTTGGATCATGCAGAGCTTTAATGACGCAGTCACAAATGTTGTATTTAAAAGGCCTCTTAGTTGCTGAGAAAAGCCCCAGGAGAGGGCTATTAACTGGCCAAATTAGGCTATTTATTTTTGTGAGTTTTGCAAGTTTGAAAAAGAGAGGCACATTTTCACTTAGGAGAGTGATATTTCAAATAGGTCACAGGAAACTCTGGCAGGCGGGGAGCAAAGCCCAGCGTCGGTAGGAAAACATTAACCAGAGACATTTTGCAAGTGCAAGTCGACGTTTGGGTTTCTAATGGCTTCTGAAGTCCATTCAAAAATCTTTCACTGGATGTAAAATAGGGGCAAGACATCGCAGCTGTGCAGGAGCCCTGGCCTAATCCTGAAAGCCCTTAAACCGGCAGGGCTGCGCCTGTGGCTGCGGCTGTCAGCACCGTAGACAAGTCTGGCAGTAGAGCCTGAAGGATACGGACTCGTCCTGCTGGCTACGAGATGCCTGGTGCTTACACAGAAAGCTGGTCAGTTATGAAATTTCACTGCACCTTCTCTGCCCCAGCTTTGATTTTTAATTCTTCAGAGAATTAATGAGCTTAACTTTCCTCTCACATAATCACAGCCCAGAGCAAGCCAGGATTGACTTAAATGCACTGAGAATGCAGCACCGTTTTGGACTGGAAAATCAGGCCCAATACTTTTTACATGCACAAGGTTGGTTTGAAAAGGTTTCTCCACACCACCTCCACAGAAAGGCATGTTTGCCTATTTCCTATTATTTCTTACATTTCTCATTTGAAAAATAAAAATAAAATAGAATAAAATTAAAATAGAATAAAATTAAAATAAAAATCATAAAAATAATAAAACACAATACAATAAAATAAAAATTAAAAAAATAAACTAAAGGGTTACACAGGAGCAATGGTGCCTCCAAGGGAGTGGCCCATCTCCCACTGACTTGAATAACTCTGGGTAAAGAGGCTCAGCAGTTGATGGGGTAAAAGCCTCCATTTGGTGCTGCCCCTGCTCAGATCAAGGATGCGGTTCCTAGAACCGCTGCCACACAAACAACAAGGGCACCCCTGCGCTTGTGTGCAAGGCTTTGCAGGAGCACGAGCAAAATGAGGAAATAAAAGATATAATAAGAAAATAAAAGCTGTGTTCCTAGAAAGTACTGTCAAGTGCGTGCCTCGTGATGAGTCATAAAATTCCCACTAGTTGGGCGTAGAAATTAAACTCCTCTTAAATTAAAAGTCAGCATACACCTACTAGACCAATCTTTGTTTTCCCCTCTGTAAAGCTGCTAGTGATGCTACCAACCACCCAGGACTCTGGGGATGGTTTGTCCGAGGCCAAAAGCCCCCAGATCCACGGTGTTTATCAAAACAGTGCTTTGGTCAGTGAGGAACAAGCCTCTGTTGAAACACCCTCCAGCGACTGCAGCGTGGCTGCCTGTTAGTATCCATGCCCCGCTCCTCTGACCAGCACACACATGCCGTTGTAAGTGCTGTGCACCCAGCATTTCCGCAGGATTCCAGGTTTTACAGCACAGGCAGATCCGTGTTTTATTGGATCTGAGTGAGGGGGCTGGCACTGGAGCAAAGGGAGCTGAAGGGGAAATGGAGAGTGCGCCATTTCCCTGAAAACCTTGTCAGTAAATACACAAAACATCAAACAGATCTGACCTCAAGCTCTCATCTTCCAGCCATTGCTGTACTCTGTCCTAAGTAACAAAACAATCCATCCCACCCCCGTTCTGCCATATAAAACCCAACCAAGGCCAGGAAGCATTGCAGGCAGCATGCAGCCACAGCCTGACCGCGAGCACCACCGTACACTCAGGAGAAGAGCAGGGGCAGAGGGGCCATTCAGCTGGGACCCATCACCTGTAACATGCAATGGGAGGCCACCAGATATCTCATTTTGCAGGGGCCAGGAGGGAATTTATAGGGAGGAATTGATAGGGGAAAGCGCAGACGCAGTGCTTGTCCCTTCAGCCTGGAGGGAGCCACAAGCACTATGTGGTGCTTGCTCGGTACAACCTCTGCCCCAACTCACGCCTCATATTGCCCCTTTGGACTTTACTGAGGCTATTCAGGTTGCAAGTCACTGCCTCTGCCTCGGTTGTTTGCAACTACCAGTAAAAATACCTGCGTAAAAGCAGCCCTTTTCAGGGAGAGATCGAGACTGATTCTCCGTCTCAGACAAGCTCACTGGAGCTCCAGTTTCACTCCAGTTTCCTCCAGATCTGCTAACTTTGTCCCAGAGTATTTATTTAGCAGATAAAACCTTGATGCTGCTGTTGTAGTAGTAGTTTGCAATGCATCAGCAAAATCATAATATTAGTTAAAAGCATTCCTTATGTGCCCTCAAATGCTTGTCATAAGTAACAGATGTCAAAGATCATAAAGTAAACAGTGCCCTTTTGAGAAGTTAACAGTCATATAAAGAGAAAGAACAGGGATGATCTCCGAGTATCATAAACCTTTAATCCAGGACAAGGATATGATAATTCAACATCTTACATGTCCTGTGTATAACATATGGCAGGGATAGCAGGTATCATGGTTGTGGTTCCCACGAGCCTGTTGTGGGTTTGGAGGCCAGTGGGAGCCCACAGGGACTGCAGTTCCCCTGTGTCCCAGCAAGGGTCATGACACAGCCCATCGTACCGTTTTCACATCGGTGGATCCGTTCTTCTCGGGTCAGGTGAAGAGGTGCCGAGCAGCAGGTCAGTCCTGCCTAAAGAACACAGCAGATGCTGAACCGGTCTCTTATGTAACTGGGCTTTGCCCAGTGCCAGGCAAGCGTTTGCCACGTAGGTAACCACAGCAAAACGCGACTTTCAGAAGGACGGGTGAGAGGTTTACCACTTGTTTCCCTTTGGGGAGCAATGTCAGCCAGGCAGCCCCCAGAGGTGGCAGAGCCTCCCTGTGGAGCATCCAGGCCGGAGCCTGCCTCGTGCTGCTGCCTGCCGACCACGGTGGTGTCCAGGCTACCCCAGCGCCACCTCACGCTGCCCGCTCCACCGCAAGGAAACCTCTCTCTGGCCCCGTTCGCTTTTTGTCCCCGTTTCTCCATTCAGGAAAAGGCTTCTGTCACAACAGCTGCTGATTCATTTTCTGACTTGGTGCCGAGCGTGCCAGACATAACATTCGCTTGCTGCCAAAGTGGTAAAAACAATGACTTACCAGCTCGTTTTTCTTCAGTTGATTATGTTTTGGTGGGGGGGAGGGGAGAAAAGAACTTTAATTAAAATTAGATAAGGAGCAGAATAAATCCACTGCCATGCAAAGAGTAATGCTCCGTAGGGCTTGGGAGGAGAGAGTGCACGGTAATACCTGCCACCAAAGGGAACCAAACGCAGGCTGCACTTAGCGTGAGGGGCTCCGTGTTCATTTGCTGCCCTTGGCTGACTTCTCCTTTCTCTCTGTGCTCTCCATCTTTCAGATGTCAATAGGGTGCCCAGCCAGATGAAAAGTCTTCCTTGCAGAGAGGAGCTGCCCAGAGCCTCTTTGGAGGAAGGCACACCAGACCCTTCCCTTCTTTCTTTGTTTCCTCCTTTCCCGAACAAAGGCATTTTATCACGAAGGTTTCTTTGCTTCTTAGAACACTCATTAACAATTTAAGGCACTGCATGGAATGCCCCCCCTTTTAGGACCTATGTTTTGGAGATGCTGATGACAGTAGTGGTCCAATGGAGATTAGGGCTTGCTCAAGTCAAGTAGACAGAGACAGAAGGGCCAAGCCTGGACTTGATGAACAAAGTCTGACCCGTTAGACTCCAGTATTTTTCTCACTATTTGGCCGGGTGCTTTGGGCACATGGAAGTAAAGCTGATCCATACTCCATGACTTCAATCATATGCCTCAGGTCATGTTTACAAATAGCTCACCAGGTCACTAACTCTGCTGGCAAACATCCAAGTGAAACTTAGATGCCACAAAAACAACAGCACATGTAGGCTCTCTGGAGTTTTGTCCCATAGGTGTTCAGCAGCAAATGCATTTCCTAAGAGTTGCCTAAGCACTCGACCCAGAGCAGCAGCATCCTGGCGTAGTCCTGATACCAAGATGAATGGAGAACCATAGTAACTTGCATAGATAACAACATGGATTACATGGATAACACAATTCAAATGGAAAGATATATCAAGGACTACTCCTCTAGTGCCCAGTAATCAGTCATGACATACAAGGAGGAAATACCTTACCTTTATATTTTGGAGACTATTGCATGCTTTGACAGAGATGCTTGTTTGCTCTCTTTACTTAAGGGGAATATGAAGAAAGGCTATTTGGAAATGCAAAACTCAACATCAAGAAGTCATTCTTGTTCACTAGAGAAAATGAAATAGACACTAGAGAATCTCTTAAGTAGGAATGAAGAATTTCCAAGAGTACCCAATGAGGCACCTAGTTACCACTGACAAGCTATTGAAAATGGCTGTCCAGCTCCTTGGAGTATTTTTGGAAATACATCTCATTATGTTAACATCTATTGAGAACCTGAAGGGAGTATTTTAGCTGCCATGCGCTCTCAGAACTGGGAAGAAGAGATTTAAAAGAGATCTCTGAGGCTCTGTGTTCCTCTCTGCTACACAGCAAGTTTTTGCTTGATTTGATCTACCCACATCGTTACAAGAGGGCTTGTACACACGGTTTCTTGGCTGACATTGCCAAATCACTTTGCTCTAGCAAAATGCTAGTATTTTAAGAAAATCTCCAATTCAACCAGCTGTATCATGAGAACACCCACCACGAAAGGTTTCTCCCTCCCTTACCCTTTGCTGATTCAGATCCTACAGAGTGCAATGCTGCACTTCAGGGCAATGTTCATGCTGTGATCAATGCATTGGACTGCCCAGAGACACTCTGCTCTCATTGGCTTCAGTTGGACCTGTCGTTTCTTAGCACCTATGGAAATTAAGCCTAAAAACTAGCACATTAAATTGTATTGCTATATAAGGATATTTATTTCCAAGCTTTTATCTGCAGGAATGATATTGCCATTTCTGTACACTAGACCTGTTTTTGTTCATCAGAAGATTTTATGTTAATATCAAATCAGAAATAATACACATGTGATTCATAATAATCTAACTGAATGGCTGCACTGAATGTAGTGTAAGAAATTCTGGTTAGGAAAGAAACTCATTAAAGAAATAGTGACTACTATTATCCCACTGCATATATTGTTCTACTGGAAAGTTTCCTTGAGTAGTTTCTTTAATTAGCAATTCGATATTTTGAAGGAGTGTGATCTCCACCACACACAATTTGTAGAACAGACTTGCTGGCAATACAGAGGAAAACAAGCAATCTTCTCAGAGTTTGCATCTCTAGGGCATAGCTTGTCATTTTCTAGCTATTCAGCTGTTTTATATATGTCTATAACATGGTAACACTGTTCTTGGGGGATTTTTGTTTTTTAAAAGTTACATAGATAAACTTTTTTTTTGTTAACTAGAATATACTTTTTTCCCCAAAAAAAATTCACATTAAAATAATTGCATAACTTTGGCCTATTTCAGATTGAAGGTGTTTGACCCCAGCTGCATTCTAGCGAATAAATCATTTACGCAGGAGCTCATTGCACAGAACGTATGGTATTTTATCTTCGCTGGTTTTCTGCCAAATAGAGTCTGTAACAATTTTTCCCCTTTGTCACATTTGCTGCTTGATATCCTTTAAAATATACCAGCTCCGAGCGTGAGAAAGCAAAACAGACCATGGGCCTGCTCCAGTTGAGAGCTCTTTTACGCATCCTCCTGTGCTGGTACTGGGGCTCCATTGCCTTTGGAGAATGCACACTCCAGATCTGGGATCTCCTCGTGCTCAACATTGAAACGTAAATGAACGTTAGTTCACTTATATCTTCAAAGAAAGGAAAGTTCCCAAGAAGGGAACTGCACAAGCCAAGGAATGAGCAGAGAAACAGGGATCCTCTTCCTCTCCAAAACATGAGCTCCTACAAAGCAGGGCTGCAAATTTCCATTACCTCAAACATCCCCGGCTCCAAACCTGCATGGAATGCCTCAGAAAAGGGAGGCTGTTGCTGACATAACTCTGTTCTGCCAGGATTTCCCTCCAGGTGTAACTTCAGAGGGTATTTTAGCGAGACATGTTTCCACCCATGAGGCCGGACAGCAAGACACTTTCATTAAGTCACTGAGGCGCTGCATGACCAGAGCCTTCAGCCACTGTGACGCTGGGTTCGACTTGAGACGGTTTAAGCAAGAGGTCAAACACTCTCAGCACTGATCTCCCGGGGGAGAAGAGATAAGGTGGAACACAGAGATTTCCCTGCTGCCACACAAGCAGATAAGGTCTGAACAAGCAGCCTCATTCCTAAGCTGCTTCTCTAAGCTTTTTTTACAGCTCGCACTGGAAACCCGCACACCTCTCCATGCTGAATCACATAATAACGGTTTCCATGAGAAATTCAGAGCAGGATCTCCTCCCACAAAATTTCCTCTTTTACCTGCACTCTTTTCACCATTGAAGACTACCTCTATTGCTGAGAGCATTCATATGCAGCCCAATTTAGCAGCCAGCACAGGCAAAAACATTCCCCCCACGCAAGCTTTAAAGTTCTCTCCCGTGAGTGTGCACGGCACAAAGAGCTCCACTGGGAACGGCTCACTCGGGACATGCTTCCAGTCTTGGTGTGCTCTCTGGTAAGCAAGGAATCGCTTTTAAAAGAGACAATCTACTTCCTCAGAAAGTTACCTCCAGGTTTCCCAGGAAAGGCTTGCTTAGGTGGTGATATTACAGCTGGGAAGCAATCTCAATCTTCACTGCCCCAGCCTGAGCTGCTCTCCGTCACTGGAAGCTCCCTCCTCATTACACACTTTCTCCCTCACAGAAGGGAGATGGAGCAGCCCAGCTCCACCTGACCCTGGGCACACAGTGAACACAGCAAGGCACAGTTCTGAAGACACCAATTAATGAGTCTTTCAAAAGCAGATCGGTTCTGATATGAAATGCATGCTCCCATCAAGTCAGCAAGTTGGGACTTATAAACAGCCCCATGAGAAGCCCTTACCTTCAATAGTGACTCAAAAACTTGCGTTGACACATCTGCCTGTGTTATAGGCAGAGCCAAAAACATCACCGTAATTACAGTTGACTATTGTATATAACCCTGATTTGGGTTGCCCATAACTTCTTCTATAATTAATTGTTTGGGCTAAAAATTTCTCCAGCTGGGGTTAGCCTCAGGCTAAACAGGTTCATCTCAGCTGAAAAGGCTCAAGTCTTTTCCAAGAATACGCTTAAGGAAAAAGAATCTCTCTTGCCTCTGTTACAAGGATCTTTCTTGTCATTTTACCAAAATACTCTCACATTTCCATACTTTTTAAGACAGTAGCTTGAAATATTGGCTGGTCCTCACCACTGTCAGATAAAGAGCTTTCCACATTCCTGGAGGAAAGAAAAAAAAAAAAAAAAAAAAGCAGAATGCAAGTATTTTATTCCTGAGATCTTTTTGTTATAGGCATCTGCTGATGACAAAAATGCAACAGAGACCCAATAGGCAAAGCTACGTTGTCCAACTGTCCCAGGTGCTGAGCAAGCTCTAAGCCCTGTGGTGCCAGGCACCCGTTCACCACCTGTCCATGTCCCAGGATGCCCGTATGGCTGTGAGACTTGCTAGGGCTCTTGCTGTAAATGCTCCTTCCAGGTGCTGGGCGCCCGTGCTACCCACGCAGAAGATGACTAGGAAATGACTGAAGCTGAGCCCTCCACACACATCTCAAATGAAGCAAGAGAGAAAGTTGGCTGAACTTTCACAGAAGGAGGGCAAGGCATGGAGGAGTCTGGGGCTGTGAGATGGTAATAGCAGCGCTCTTGCAGAGAGAATATAAAGAGAAAAGAAAGTCTCTTCATTAAGGCACATGAATCCTGCACTTAACTCTATCTGTCCCTTCCTGTCATTCCTCTGTGATGTATAGGCCACTTAGCCAAGACTTTCACTAATGCACGGTCCCCTTCTTCTGAACATCCCCCTTCGTACCCAAGGGTCTCATGTGAGCAGCTGCTAAGTACTAAAGTCACTGACAGCTGAGCTCCAAGTTGCAGCATCCAGCACCCCGCTATGGACGCCGGGAAGGTCTGTTCCTCCGTACAGACACCAAGGGCTTCGCTCTCCTCCTGCCTCTCTGCCCTGGGGAAAGTGAGACAACAGATGTACCAGCCCAGGGGCCACGGGGGAGGTAGCCACAGAAAAAGCCTCCAGAGCAAGGTCTGAATTGCAAGCAATGAGGCTGACCCTGCCTGTGCACGGAGTAACGATGAGACAAAATACTCAAGAGCCATTCAGAAGCAAGCCGCTCTACTCTGGTTCCTCAACGAGACCAAGGTGGAGAAAATGAGCGTACGGTCATATACTAAAACAAGCTTAGCACAACACAGAGAGTCTGAAAGGATGAGCAACCTTAATCCAACATTTGCTCCTTTTGGAATATTTGACCTTGCAAACTCGTAACTGATGAAATATTTGTAATCAGTCATGAAACACATACGTAACTGCAGAAGAGAATGAATGCGAGAAGCAGGACATGGAAGTCCCGACATTTTTAAGAAAGGCCACAGGCTACTCTATTAAAATAAATCCCCATCCAATAGAGTCCAGAGTAGTAGTTAAGAAACAAGAAAGCTCAACACTGAACTGCCTAAGTACTAATTTGAAAAGCAAAATAGGCCCACTCTAATGCAGAAATTAAAACACTTTTGAAGCAGTTCTTACTACTCTGTGAACATGAGTCAGTGCGAGTGAAAACGGTGCACAGATGGGCCAGCACAGAAGCAACAGAAGTGCCGTGATATTTACAAGGGGGGAAAAAAAAAATCTTCCCTTACAAGTGTAAATATACCAGAGAAATCATCCGTTCGCAGTACAAACCAGGGCTTTGATGTAGCAAACATTCCCACTAGGGACAGCGCTGGCTCCAATGGGAGTCGTAGGCATGGTAGACGCCGCATCTGGAAGGCAGGAGCTTTCCCGAGGAGCCACAACACAAAGCCATACCCAAGGAGAGGTCCCGCTTTGTCATCCTTCTGCAACCAGGAGCAAGGGGTTGAGCACTGTCCCAGCTGCGTGGAGAGCCTAGGAGGGGAAGAGCTGCAACGGCAAGGCCAGGGCTCAACACGCACGAGCTGTACGTCCCAGCTCTGCACAGAGCACATCTCCTCGTGCCACCAGCAAGGCCACAGCTTGAGGACACACGAATGAAGGCCTGGGCCGCTCTGCAGGCTGTCAAATAGGGGCACGCCAGAGCCCACCACCCCCTCAGGGCAGTGAGCGCACGCAGGGTGTTTTCTGCTGCCACTCCCACATCTGCTCGTGGAGCTGCCACAAGGCCAAGTTCTCTGGGAAATCAGATTTCTTCCCCTCACCTGCCAAGCAGCAGTAACAATATTTACACTTCTGCAGCTGGCTCAAGTGCAGGGAGTGAAAACCTAATTACCGCAGTGCTACTCCTCAAGGGACATCTCATGGCCTGGCGACCACAGAAACATCAACTGAGCCCAAACAAGAAGCCAAATCCCCACAGCAGAGCTGCAGGAGATAGCAGCTGACTTCACACAAGTGGCAAAAGGGCCCTACAGCTTTGAACGGGGAAGAAACACCTTCCAAGACACCAAGGAACCTGCCGGCGCTGGATTCTCCTAGAATTTCATAACTGATTTCCAAGCGGGCATCCAAATGCCTTCCTATTTCTCTGCCATGCAGCAGTGATTCGGCAGTGCTGCGCACACATAGGGTCTGCACAAAGACCGTTTTTGAAACAATAAAGTCAACTTGGAGAACCTCTCGCCTCCCCTGGGTCCTTCTGACAAATTTTGTGGGTTCACACCACATTGTCTCACTCTCTACCATGTCTTTTTTTTTTTTCTTCTTCCCCTGGTGCTGTGTGAAAGACCAGAGCCCAGCAGGAGAAATTAATTAGCTGAGCAGACAGCAATTCTGCCATCAAATGAACAAAATGAAAGAGTAACAGACACTTACACTTATAGTCACCCCTAAGTGTTTCACATGACAACAGTAGGGAAAACATAGTCCAGACTGTTGTTTTAATGTTGATAATATTCCAAAATCTGCAGCACTAATTTCTCAGTGGAAATGCAACCTTTGACATCAATGGGAGCTCTGTCTGGGCGCGAGATTCGGCTCTTCCATTACTGCCTAGCAATATGCAGCGCTTTTGACAGCAATCTCTTGAGTGCAAAGATCAGGGCTCCCTATGTCTCCCATTGCATCTGATGCTGAAGGGTCTGCTGGCCTCCAAGGTGCACAGAGCAAAGCCCAGATGAGTGCATGGGGGCTCGATGCTGAAGCCAGGTGCCATAGGGGCTCCTCTGCCTTCACTGGCTCAGAGTCCATACGTTGCGGCTCCTTTTGGCAGTCAAAATCTTGTCCAAGGCACCAGGCAGTTCTGCTGGGCAGCGTTTGCTCTTCTCACATGTGCTATTAGTGCCCACACGCTGCTCTGCTGTGGCCCCAGACTCAATGCAACAAGTCTGTTGAACTCCCTTAAAAAAAAAAATCACCACAAGATGCCAAAAAGCATAGAGGAGAAGAGGATAAAAGCATTACCATTATTGCATGGCAGGGAAAGGAAAAGAGTTAAAATTAAGACAGGAAAAAATTCAAAGCGTTATGAGCGTAAAACAGAATCACTTCAAGCACATGTCAAAATAGTGTCAGATCTTTTTCTGTTCATTAAGTGAGCACTTAAACACCCACCAGCTCCTCATTTCCCCAGCCTGGGAGCTTTGCTGCGCCTGGAGACCAACCCTACCCTGTCAGCGGTAGGAAGAACGGGGTTTCGAGGCAAACGAGGTGCCTTGGGTGAACCCCGGAGCACTGACGGGTGTCATCACTAGTGCCACCAGTAGGGGTCACGTTACATATGCCACATTGAAGGACAAGAGCCAGCGCCACAAAAAAATGGCCTCAATTTTAGACATTTCCCTATTTTGTAAGTTCCATACAATAGCACTTAATACACGGTCCCAGAGTTTGATTAGGAAAATGACTCCCGTAGAACTAAGATAAAAACATCAAATCCATATCCAGCTAACGGGATATGTATTAAACGTAGTGAGCTGGAATGGTCCTAACTGGGGAGCACCTATGCGCTGCACAAGAAGAATCTGTGCATCTCCAATATTTATTAACTCTCTCACCTTTATAGGAGAGTCAGCAAGAAAGTACCAGGCACATGATCACTTCTTTATAGGGTTTTGAACTTGTCACAAAATTTAATTTAAAATCACTGAACTTGTCACAAAATTTTATAGCAGTTTTTTAAAAAAGTGATTTAAGAAAAATCTCAAACTATTTTGGAAGCGCTGGTCTTCCTCTTTCTTATATAGTTTCTATTACATCCCATAGAACTTTGCTGTTACATATAGAATGATTAGTAAATAAGCAAAACCTTATTTAGGGAGGAGGGATAACATTGTACAAGGGTTCATATTAGACTGAGACCACATTAATTTCCTAGGACTGTATTTAGATAAAAAGAGTCTGGGTTTTTAGTGGTTTTGGCCTCAAAACTCCTCCCAGGGGACATGTACAATTTAACAGGGTTAAAAGTCTCCTTCAGATTCAGGAGCCAAGATACAGTCATCTCTGTTCGCTAAGGGCCAGCGTCCAGGCTTTGGCAACAAAACCTCTTTCCTCCCAAGCGGCGTCAACCCTGAGTCATCCCTGCCCGCGGCAGCGCCCACCCTGCCAACAAAGCGGGCGCGCACCTTGGGTGCCTCACACTGCCGAAGCCTCCAATTTCCACGCTTCTTGGCCCAAATAAGGCCTCGCTTTGCACTGTTTTATTGCTGCAAGTATCACTGTGCTCTCATTGACAGGAGCAAGGATCTGGGTGAAAGCAAGTTTGTTTGTTTGAGGGTTTGTTTTTTCTTCCCCCCCCACCTTGAAAATAATTCTCCCTCTTACGGGGAACATTCCTCTCCCATCCTCCAGCAGCCAAAAAACACATTAGGTCTTTTTGAAAAACTAAGCTGCACGCAGTGAAGTTATTAACTGCTGGGAGAGGCAGAAAGTTCTTTTACAGCTGCTCATTGATGCTGTGAAAGTCACCTCACACTCGCAGCCCCTCCGGATCCTGCAGGCTCCGTGAATAGTCTGGGAAAAAGCCGAAACCTTGGCCAAAGCAGTTACACTGCTGCTTCAGACATGTTTTCTTTGGGCTCAGACCTCTGCCTCTCAGCCAGCAATCTCTGTCCCTAGTGGAAAATTAAAAAATGAAAACACCAGGTTTCTCTGCTTTTCAGGAACCTCGAGAACAAACACAGGTTTCTAGCGCATTTGCAAGAGACGGGAATTCACCCCGATGCCCCGGTGCCCTCCCACGTGGGATCATGGTTATTTTGAGGAAATCAGGTCCTGACCGCGAGGCTGGAGCCTCTGACACCCTGTCCCCGACGCCGGCGCTGCCCGGCCAAGGCGCTGCACGCCCGGCACCCGCGGCTGGCACGGCTCCACACAGACACCTTGGCCTGTGTCAGCTGCTCCGCTTTCCAACAGGTGCCGGGAGGACCTGTTTGAAGCAATTGGCTAATGTCCCGGAGTAGACAAGGCCAGAATTAATTTTCTCCACTTAATTTACGATTCCACATTTTTATTCTAAAACTGCACGCTGAAGGGTGGGCACCAGCAGGTGCACTTAATCAGTGCATAAACCATAGCACGTCAGGCCCGTCCCTGCTCCCTCTAGCATGAGTGGGCCATTCCTCACACCAAAGCTGCTGCCGTTTCATCCCTCTTCCCCCGCAAAACGGCCCAGACAGCTGATGAAGAGCCCGGCACTCACCTTGACCCAGACTCGCAGCTTCATCAGACTTTCTCAGCAGGAACAGTCAGGCTTGAAATGAGAGGTAATGCTTGGCAGGTGCTCCCAGGAGACTGGCCAAAAATAAATGCACTCTCCAGTTAATTTCCACCCTCGTACTACGAGCGCTGCTGTGGTAAGAGCGCAGCTAAAGCGGTTGATTTATGCAAGGTGAGGAGGTTCTTTATTTGTTTGCAGAAGCAGCACCAGACTGAGCATACAACGGGGAATAGTCATACTAATTTTAAGCACCTGCTTAACGTGCTCATGCTCCCCACACAGACAAGGGGCCTTTTCGGGTGTGATTCAGAGCACTGTAATTAGGAACCTGCCTCTCGCCATTGATTATAGCGGGAGTCTAGACATGCAATTTAGGAGAGAAATTACACACTTAAAATTAGATGATGCAAATATGTCCCAATCCATCAGTTCTGAAGTGGACAGAGCGGAGGCAGTAAGCGGTCTCTGGAAGCACCGTCATGAGGCAAACGTCAGGAAGCTGCATGAGCCCCTTCTCCCCACAGCAACTTACCCTGCCTGGAGCTGTGACGGGGAGGCGAGCAGCACCTGTGAGCCCTGCGACCACAGGGTTCCTGGGCAGCACCCAGCAAGGGCTATTTGTAGCCTTGCCCTCCCACAGCAACTGCATTTTTTTTTTTAAAGGAACCACTTGACTCATAACTCCAAGAATTGAGGGTTTTTTTTTTAAATAAAGTATTTAGAAAATCTGGCCAGATGCACTCCAGCCTCATAAGGGAATTAACAGAACCCTCAAATTATCAAATTTTATTTCAAAAAAAAAAGTTGTGTTTGTAAATAGGGTTGTAAAAAAACAGTATATCGGGCTGGAGATGGATACAAATGGAATGTGATTTGGCCTCTAAACTCACTCATTTCAAATTGTGTATAGTATTTTCCTTTTCCATTAGAGATAACTGTGCAGCAAGGCTGTGCATTGCTACGCGACAGCTCATTCTGCTTTTAAAACAGCAGCACTTCAGTAGCAGGTAAATTGATGCTTTTTATGTATCCATCACTTATCAAGGATAATTGATTAGCGCCTGCAAGGAACTCAGAGATCTAACGGATTAAATGTTCTGAGACTGCTAAATTATTTGAACAGATTTAGGAAGAAAAGGATTCTAAATCAGATTTTTGTCTGACCCAACATTATCTTCCTTGATCAGTGTTCCTCCTTCCCTTTAAACACTTTTACCTTCGGAGAGACAAGCGCACGCTAAGCACAAGGAGCAGCTCTTCAAAGGCAGCAAGGAGAGTTAAGTGTAATTCCTGTTAAAACACAATGGGAAGCAAACATATTTTTCTGTAGAAAGTTTCTCTCCAACTGCTGTTCATCTCACAGTTTAGCAGCTTTCATCTATCACAACTCCCTCTGGAGAAGCAGAAAGGGGCTCTAGAGGCTTGCAAAAGCTCATCTCGCTCTGATTTAATAGCGATTTTGCCCTTCTCCTCTCTCAGCAACTGCCAGAGGCCTGGAAAGCTCCTGAAATGCAGATAGCCATTGGGGAGGTTGTGGGGAGCCAGCCGGGGAGGGTGCACAGCGCTGCCTGCCCGCTTCCCACACTTGTGCTCAAGCGGGATGCTGAGCCGGAGCTTCCCTGCATATAAACAAGGAGCAACAAACCAGGGATGCACAGATGGCTTCGCGCAGCAGCGGAGCAGCCTCCTCCCTGCGTTGGCCATGCGGTAACGCGGGCGCCTCGGCAGTGGGACGAGCGGTGGTGGTGCATGATGGAGGAGCTGGCAGCTGTGGTGGCCCTGGCGCCACAGGCTGGTCCTGCAGCCACCGCGGGAGGCAGCAACAGAGCACCCAGCCCCAGCACCCCCTTCTTTTAAAGAGCACCGCGGCTCCCTCTCTATGGCTGTGTTGCCCTGCTGAGGGGACTGCTCATGGTGGGGTTGTCCATAGCAAGTGCAGAGCACGTGGGGAGGCTGGGGACAACCTGCAGCTGCTGCCTCACTGGGCCAGTGTCAGGGCCAGCCGCAGTCCTGCCGGCTGTCACCCCCCTGTGGCTTCAGGATGCCCTTCTAAACTCCAGCTGCATCCTTCTGCCCCTTCCTCTGGCAATATTACCAATAAATATCAGCAAGGAAGGCACTCGTGTATTATTATCTCAACGTAGACAGAGAGGAGAGGGCCCAGGGCCTGGCACATGGGCGCGCAAAGGGCCAGCTCGCTTGGTGTGCAGCAACTAAAGCGGTCTGTGTCTGCTTGAAGCACAGTGGCCAAGAGGGCAGAGCCAAACTCTTCTTGGTGGCGGTGGGCAACACAGCAGGGCGGCAGAGCCACAGGACAACACGGCACGACCACAGAAGCGCTGTGTGAGGGCTGGAGAGCACGAGGCTTCCTCCACGAGGTAGCAGCCCTGCAGCAGGTCCTGGCGCAGGTGGTTGACCGCCATCTCGGAAGGTTTCTGCTGGATAGACAAGGCCCCCGCTGACGTGACCTGGTGCCTCTGGGCACCGCTCTGAGGTTTTGGACTGGAGACCTCCAGAGGTCGCTTCCAGCCAACATTTCTGTGGCTCTCTGAGCTCTGCACCCAAAACCGGGCGCTAAGGAGTTAAATCACAGCACAGCCCTGCTCCCTCCTCTGCCCCAGCGCAAAGCCCCTTCCCGGAGCCCCTTCTCGGACGCTTCGGGACCTCTCCAGAAGGCCGTGTGCGAGCCCAGCCTGTGCCGGGGCTGCCTCCCGGGGCCCTGCGGCCGCGCTGCGGGCAATCCCGGCACAGCAGGGCAGGCCGCGGGGCCGGGCCGGGCCGGGCCGGGCCGCGCCGCCAACGAGCGGCCCACAGCCCCCGCGCCCGCCGCCGGGCAGGGGGAGGGACGGCGGCGGCGGCGGCGGGTCCCGCCCCGTCGGGGGCGGGCGGGAGGGCGGCTGCGCCCGCGGCAGACGCGCAGCCCCGCCGCGACATGGCCGCCCGCCGCCTCCTGGGGCTCCTCGCCGCCGCCGCGCTGCTGACCGCAGGTGAGGCGGCGCCGCGGGGGACAGCGGGGCGGCCCGGGCGCCCCGATGGAGAAGGGGAGACGCAGTCCTCGCGATGGGGAAGGGGCGAGCGGGGCGCAGCGGCCCTCGCCGTCCCCTTGCCCCGGCGCGGTGTCCGGGGGGCTCCGCGGGAGCAGAGCGGGGGATGCCCCCGCGGAGGGGGCTCCCCGGGAGGCGATGGGGAGTTGCACCCGCCGGGGAGCCCTGGCAGGAGAGGCAGGGGCAGCACCCTCTCCCCAAGCGGCTTCCCTCGAGGAGAGCGAGGCGGCTCCCCGGGGGGATGCGACGCGCAGGGTCACCCCGCGCAGGGCAGGGCCCGGCCTGCCCGGGGCTTTCCCAGGCCGCCCCTGCCCTGGCCGGCCATGGGGGCCCTGCGCCGGGCCCCCCGCCAGCAGCACCGTCCGTCCCCCTGGGACCGGCCCCCCTCCGGCACAGGTAGGGCCCGCGCTCCGTGACAGCTCCGAGCGGGTCGTTAGATGGCACCGGCGAGGGCTGAGCATCGCGTACTGCGGCACCCGCCCGCCCGGGAGAAAATGGCACAGCGGCCCTTGAATAAAAGTGAGCGGTGCCCAAGGCGCAGGCGGCTGCGGCAGCGAGAGCCGACAGAAACGCAGGGCGGAGGGCGCAGGGGAGTTGTCCTAAAAGGAGTTTGGTTTTGTTGCCTTGTGGCCTGGCCTGGTGGATTAGTGGATTCTCTCGGTATGGCCCAAATTTTTTGGGCCGCTAGTTTCATTTGTGCTCGCTTTTATTCTTGCTGCTATCTCTGCTGCAGATCAGAATGGCCTAACCCAGAAATCTGCCCTTGCTGCACAGTAACTAATAGGATGGGAAAAAACAAGCTTTTTGCGTCTTTTTTTCCCCTTTGGATATAAAATCAATGCAAAGTTTATCAAAACTCTTGCATTTGTTTCCTTTTTTTCCATTTTTTTTCTTTTTATAGAAGAACTCTGCTCCTGATTTTTTTTTTAAGGAAAAGAGAAGGTACTTTCAAAGGCTGTACAGAATAGATGGCAATAATGTAAAAGGCCAAGGAAAAAATTGGTAAACAAATCTGTATTACTAGGTAGGAGGCACCCCTCAAACACAGGCCTGAATGAGAATTTCAGCATCAACCTGCACCCTAAATTGGACTAAAAAAAGATTTTGTGATTGGAGGAGATGAGACTTACTAGCCCAGAATTAATCTCTATTTGCAGCAGGCACTCACCTACTTGTACAGCAGAAGGAGTCATAATATGATATAAAGTTTCTTGCACTCACTGTCTTAATCTGTCTGTTTTAAATTGATGGACATTCATTTTTACAGGCTGAGCTAAGATATTGGGTATGAAGTCCAGCTTTTAGGTTAAAATGAAAGAAGCCTCAATTAGTCAGCAGCAAAGCTATTTGCATTCTTTGTTGTTTGTAGCAGGGACCAAAAGAAATGTTCTTCTTTCCCATTACTTAAACACCAGATTGTAGTGGCCGGATTTTAAGCGTGCTTTGCTATACTTACATCACAAGCAATGTCACCAAAACCATCATTAATCATCCCTGCCAGGGCCAGGCTTCCCAGGTAATTGCAGCATGTTAAGTTCAGCGGCTCTCTGAGCTGCTTTAAGTGGCTTCTGCATGGAAATAGCGGGGTGAGGGTAAGTGGCACTGGGACCATCCCTGCATGGAGCTGTGCCCACAGCGCAGGGGAGGTTCAGAGTGCGAGACAGGCTGCTCTGCCCCATCCTCATCACTGCTTACTGTAGCTGCTGGCGGAGCATGGAGTGCTTGGAGCGCGCTGGGCAGCTCCAGCACGATCCTGCCCGCGGCTCGTGGGCAAGTGCGAGAGCAGCTCGAGGCTCTGCAGAGCTGCCTCGTTCAAAAAGAAGCCGCGGCCAGTGCCAGATGTGCCTTGGAGCCCGAGATCAGCCCGTGGTTTCTCTGAACGTGCAGATTTTCTGGAAGGAGGTCAGGAGGCTTGAGTCATCCAGACTTGGCCAAATGTGTGTCCAAAAGAATGAGGAAAATATTCAAGCAAGGAACTTGCCGCTCTATCTTTTATCTTTTTTTTTTTTAAATCTCCTTCTTCCCATAGGAAAAGGAAAGAAGGTTGAGGGGGGGTGGGCAAGGTGAGAACACAGCAAATCCTACCTGCAGCACAGGCTCCAACAGGAGCACAGAGGTCCCTGTCCCAGCCAGGCAGAAGGGCCATGCCCTCAAGTTATTCTCTGCCTTCTCCAAGAAAAACTCAAAGGAAAAGTTCCATCCTTGCCAGTGATGAAAATACCTCCAAAGTTGCGGTGTCAGCAGCAACACACAACTTCACAGATCATCATCCTGTATCTTGATAGATGGCATCTCACCCATCACCTCTCAGGTGTGACTGAATCCCACCAGCAAGTGCAATAATTATGTAATGTGACAGCAATATTAGGCAGCTCTTTGTAGCTGTGGTGCAGGTGGCTGCAGTCACCGCAGGCAGCTCCTCGGCGCACGGTCGTGCAGTAGTCGCCTGTCGAGAGGGTGGCCCTGTGCCGCTCCAGATGTTGGTGCAGATGTGCGGGCTCCGCTCTGCCACACGCGGCCTAGGAAAGTGGCTGGCACAGAGGTTGCTACCACCTCCACACAGGGGACCTGCTGGGGCAGAGATGCTGGCGATGGAAGAAAAAGCCTCCGTGCTGCATTACTATTGAGGCAGAATCAGAGAGCAGTGTTGTTAAAAACACCTACATTTGGCAAAACTCTTAAATCCCTTATTATGGTATTAAATTCATAATTACTAGGTAT
Organism: Tinamus guttatus; assembly: GCF_059628265.1. NCBI lineage: Eukaryota > Metazoa > Chordata > Aves > Tinamiformes > Tinamidae > Tinamus > Tinamus guttatus. The sequence goes on from NW_028288821.1 coordinate 1,559,116, forward strand.
CACTAGCAAGTCAAAATAATGCTTTTAAAAAATAATTTTTACTTTCATAGCGTTTTTAGTGCATATGATGAAGTGGGTGAAGCAAAATTGGGATCTTACATGTTAACTCTGATCTTCAAAAAATATGCATTAATTAAATGTGACATTCCCAAATATGTATGTACAAACCTTTGGAAATAATTTCCATACTTAGGTATGCTTCTGTTCTGGACCTTTCTGTTTTCCTGGCCTGGTGGTCCTTAGGCTTGGAAATGGCCATTTAACTACGTTGCTTTGCCTTGTTTTGTTTTGCGGTACAAAATTGTGTTTTTCTTCTTGCATCTGTTGCAATGGTTTCAGCCCTTAAAGCATATAAACCAGAACTGTCTATTGATCTCCAGTGTTGCCTAGAATAAACTTTTAGGACTGCTCATCTTAAAAACAAATTTGTTTCTCCTTCGAAAAATATCTCCTGAAGGTTTATGGCATTATCTTTATAGCTGACTAAAGGAAAAACTGGGTTTTATGAGGCAGAGCTTCTGAAGCCACTTTAATAGCAAAACATATGTTTAATAAACTACATAACACTGAAGGCAAGGAGAAAACCTTTGCAATAATTCCTTTGTAACCTGATTGACTGATATAATTCACAACTGGTGAAAAAACTTGAATAGAACAAAATCAGAGCAGATGAACATTGCATATCAAAAAGCAAAACCTGAAAGGACATCTTTTTTTTTTTTTGAAAAGAGAACTTCAAAGTTGGGGCTCCAGATGCTGAATTTACCAGCTGTGATTTGGGATGCAAGTGCAGGAATGTGTTTGCTGAGCAAACAGCACTCTCGAGAAGAAAGCGGAGAGGCCTGGTGCCAATGGCACGCAGTGCAGGAGAGGAGGAGCAGGCACTTGGTGAATGTTTGCCTTGGTTTCACTGGCGCTGCGTAGGACCAGCCTGGGGCCAGGTCTTCTGTGAGCTCAGCTCACGGGTGCTGTGTGCGTGAAGTCTGTGCTTGCACGTTTGCAAAGTTGTCCAGCAGTCACTCCGAAATGCTTTTTTCCTTGCTTTCCATGACAGTCTGGAAAATGGAGAATGATTGCAGTAGGAGCCTGAACATGAGCGAGGTGAGATTTGTGCAGAGAAGGAGAATATCCTCTGAAAGGCTGGCGCAAGGAAGGTGCAGTGCAGCACTGAGGCCACGTGCGAAACGAGTAGTTGGGCTGTCCTTGCCATGCCTCCCCACGCATTTCCCTACGCAGGAGCAGAGCCCCTTGGGCGCCTTCCTCCAGGGCTTGCAAGTAACACAGGGACTTGCTCCTGCCACTGCTTCCCCTTGGCAGCATCCTGGGGACCTGCAGGCAGAAAACCACAGCCCTTCCCGGCCAGGAATGACGTGGCAGCGGCGTGACAGATTGCGCATGGAAAAGCCGAAGGAAGGAGAGCGGAGGAACTGCAGGATGGTGAACAGAGTGGGGAGGACGGTGCTGTGAATTATGTTCTGCTTTCGGCGTCTCAGCGCGCATTGGGCTGTGCGTTGGGAGAGAGGAGTCATCCCTGGTGAGCTAGGGGCTGGGAAAAGTGCAGCTCAGCGTTTTGTACATGCTTTGAAAGGCGTTTTTTGCTTATGCACAGGGAAACCGTGGATAGAAAGAACTTGTCAAAGGCAGAGAAATCACAGAGCTAAGCCGCAGCAGCAGAGCACACTCACGGCCCTGTGCTGAAATGCAGCATGGGCTGCGGGGCGGTGGGGAGCCCGAGGAACCTGCACAGAGGAGGTTTCTGCGCTGCCTTCCTGATGGTGGCCGAGGTCTGCATAATTCGGGGCAGAAGGTGCCTTGTGCTCACACTGCTCCGTGACCACCTGGAAAGGGACAGCAACGTATTGCGAGATGCGCACAGAGTGCACGTGTGTTACAGAAAGGTGCCTCCCTTCCTCAATATCCCATCCCGCAGCAGAAGGGAACAAGTTCGATCCCTCCGCAGAGGAAGTCGCAGAGCAGGAACAGGCGACTGAATTCAAAAGAAACAGTTTGCTGGTTGTCAGGTTTTGTGAGCGTGGCTGCTGCTTCCCTCCGCAGGAAGGTCAGAGAGAGTGAGGGACTTGGTGGCAGACTTCCCTTTGAGCTCAGTTTCTGTTTGTGTAATTTTAAGTTTTTTCATGCCAAATCAGTGGTTAATAGTACTCTGGTTATAAAGCAGACTGTTCCCTTTCTGGTGCAAAACCATGTCAATGGGGCATGCATCTTGATCTGGAAGAATTTGGCTTCACTCAGATCTAAACAGTTATCTTCTGTGGCTTAAAAATGTCTTTTTAAGTTGGAGTAATGAAATAAGTTTAGAAAAACTTTGAAATTCTGTAACAAAAACTTTCCGAACTTTTCCTGGCTGACAAATGGCCACAGCTTGAGAGAGACACTGTTTTGTAGACAAAAGCATTTCAGAAGGGCTTTTCCACCCACTCTGCAGGCGACTGCTCCTGCACCCCGTGGGTGCGTTTTCTGTGCAAAGACGCTGCTGTGCCAGCAGCCCGTGGGGTGGAACCAGGGTGTTTGGTGGCTCCTGAAAGCAGTTGGCCTGGTCTGGCCACGGTGGTGACTGCTACATCGTGGTCCGTCCATCCCCCCTCGAGGGGACCAGGAGAGACTAACAAATTCAGAAGTTCATGAGCAGCTTTAGAGGTTTGCGGTAAATCTCAGAATACGGTCAGAAGGCAGGAAACCTTGCCTTCTTGCAGCAAACCTGGCAAGAACTTGCTCGACAAAACAACAACAGCGTAGCCCGAGGTATCTTGGAGACCACCCATGAGAAGCTGGCACATGTGGAGGAGGACATTGGGTCCAGGAGACCCCTGTGCTCGCTGGCGTCTGGTGACGCACAAAGCGCCGTCATCCTGCCCGTGGGCCTGCCCGCCCGTGCTCATGGTTTTGGTTCCACATGTGGCCTCATCTGCGCAGCCAAAGCAGTCAGGAGCGGCTGCCAGCCCTGGGCTCTGCTGTCCCCAAACCTTCCCCAAACCGCTCTGTGACCGAGGCTTGGACAAGGTTGTCCATGGGCGGTGCTTGCCTCAGACGTGGCCCCGCTGCTGCCTCCCGTCAGGACAGCGGGCTGTATTTAGCGGGACAGCCAAAGCCACCTCATGAAACGTGAGCCAGAGCGAGCCAGCAGCTAGCTTTGCCAGCTCCTAGGAAAAATCACCTCTAGCACATCCCTGCTGCCGCTTTTTGGGAGTGTGGGGGCAGCCCCTCTCCTCGCCAGCCTCCCAGCCCCTTCCCATCGCGGGGCAGCACGGCACCGATTCCAGCCCGCTGACTTCTGCTTCCCTAATGTGCCACGGAGCCGGGCTGGCCCTGCGCTACCCGCCGGAGCAGGGGATCCGCTACCCCCGGCACCCGCCGGAGCCCCCTGTGCTGCAGCGCGAGGGCAGACACCTGCCTCCAGCCAGGGTGCCGCCGAGCTCCTGCTTCTCGCTACAGCTCTACTTCCCATCTTAAGTAGCACAGTCTAACAAGAGCAGCGGCTCCCAAGTGATGAGCCAGCGCTTTTACTGTGCAATTCCCTATTTACCTACTTTTAACTACAGCATCTTCTCTTGATCTTTATCTGATAAGAGAAATCTCTTTCCACTGGGGATCAGAGGAGAAGCGTTTCCTCTCCTACATCAGCCTGCTTTGGACTCCTGCATCACTGCCTCCGCCACCAGTCGCTCTGCGCTGGGTTAGGAACAAAACGCACTCGTACCACAATTTGTTGCCTTGTTTATAAGCAGTTGTCTTTGGCCCTAGGCGATTTCATAGTCATTACTTAATGTGTAAGTGCAAATCAAATGGCTGATCTGCATGTTAAACATACAGGTAATGATGCTATGTGATTATGTTGCTTGGACAGCACACAGAAAATGTGAAAGCACCCAAGTTTTCAGCCCTGCGCACAAAGTCTTAGTAAGGAAAAATAACTTTCCTTGTTTTCTTACCTTCGCTAAAGGTCACAGACCAGACATTCCTTGTCTGCTGAAGAGTCTCATGTGAGCTTTGGCCACCAGCCCAGGGCTCCTAGAAGAGCCTTGGGAGAGCATCCGAGGGGCACAAGAGCGAGGGGATGAGCCCACATCCCAGAGACTTTGGTGATATTCTTGGGTCTTCAACAACTTGAGAAAGTCACTTTTAGCCACTGCCTGTCTCATTCGGTGAGGCTGGTGTCAACTTCCTCTCCATCGCTCTACAAAATGCTGAGGGTCAGGGAGTAAAAAATGATGCCTTCTACATCTCCCTCCCCATTTTAGGTATATTAAATTGATCTTTCTTTAAAAAAATACCAAAAGAATGAAAATAAGATGCAACTTCCTCTCTTTCCTGCTGTATTTTTGAATTACTAGGCTACCTGTGGCATTTGCCAGTGTCCCGGAGAGGCTCCAAGATTTTCTTTCCAGGGTTAATGGCAGATTGACCAGAGAGACTTAAACAGGCTTCAGCTCTGCCTGCTGGCCCAGCGCCAGGTGTCAGATACATCAGATATCAGCACTTTCCCCGTCTTGATCACAGGTACATCTGGGCTTGGAGCTGGGTGCTCTTCAAAAAGCAAAGAATCTCAAATATCTGTGCTCAGTAACTTCCAGCCTTTTTCTCCAAATGCAGTTCATCCAGAGACTAATTGAAAGTAGTTCTCAGAACAGGTGAAACACGGCAGCAAAGACCTCTTTTTTGACAGAAATCTCAAAGAACAATTATCTTATTAAAATTGCTTAGAAAATTTGTCACCCACTTTAAGTACGGAGATGTCACAGAGCCTTGAAAACTTGAAAGCTTTGAATGTTGATACAAGAAAAAGTCATTTTGATTGGCATCTTGTTTTGTCTGAACAGGGGTACTTAATTTCCAATCAATTTGGGGTGGGGGTGGTTGCAAACACACCTCAGGAAACTTTCCTGTTTCACATGGGCTCCAGAGAAAAGACTGTGCTGAATCAAATAAAATACCCCTGGGGAGTAGGAGTAGAAGCAGAGACAAGTCAGGCCTGTAGCTTCAAGTCATCCAGGGGGAAACCCCAAGACAAACCCTTTCCAGACTCTGGGAACATTGCCCTTGGCAGGGCTTGGCTTTTTGTTCTGAGCTGTTGAGGGCTGCTGCTACCATCTAGAGGGCTTTTTTGCCTGCCAGTCGTCTCCTTCCAATGTGAGGAAGCCAGATGCTGATTTGTGCTTGCTGGAGAGATGTGGACCTCCAGGGCTGGTGTGTTCTGTGAATCTAAGGTGGTCCTGTCCAGCCTGATGATCGTCCAATGTCCAGGCCAAGCTGTTACTGTGGATCAGACCCTGCCCTCATCCCGCACCGCTCTGGCAGCTCTTGATGGTCCAGTTCACAGATTGCGACGCTGTGTGTTCACATTTGTCTTTGGGATCACCCCCTGCCCAAAACATAGGGCCAGGCAGCAGTTAGACCACAGGCGGAGCAGAGGAACCTCTGCCGTGCCCGGAGCCCTGGTGCTGTTTCAGGGCTTGACCGGCCTGCAGAACAACACGGTCCCAGGGCATTAGAGACTGGCACCACTTTGCTGTGCTCACAGCGAGCGCTGTCCCATCGGATGGCCAAATCCAGCGTGATGTGATGAGGAGCCATCTCTTTGTTCCCCTCCTTACACCTTGCTGGTGGCCCTGGGCTGGGGACCCACTGGGAACAGCTACTGCACCAGGGCCTGGGGCGCTCGCTGCCTCACGCCGGGCCGGGACCGCGCTCACTGTGGCGACGGCGGCGCGGGGCGAGCGGAGCCCCCTCACGCGCTGGGGCCTGCTGTCCTGTCAGGCTGACACCAGCACCCACAGGGAGGCAAAGCGAGTGGAAACACAGCGCCCTCCTCCAGGAGCAAGTTCAAATCCGAGAGCTTTCATCCCAAAACTCAAGGATCAGGTCCTGTTTGCCAAGGTGATCCATCCTCAGGGTCGGCAGGCATGTGTTGGTGTGAAAAGCAAACCGAGCTGGCAGGTAGGCTCTGTGCCTGGGGGTGAGCCATCCAACTAACTGCTTCTCTCTGCTGAATATTTAAGTAAAATTTGGAATATCGTAATGTCTGTATTTTTAACCCAGGAGGTCCAAGAGCTGGTAAAAGAGAAGTGTTGGCAAAGAGGAGAAAGTTGAAGCAAGAACTTAGGGCAGATAAATGTGTCTGGCTTTGCAGGAGCTTTCTGTCCCTCAGGAGATGTTTGGCTGCTCCATGGTGACTTGGGCTTTTGGAGATGGACACGGGGCTTCCTCGCTCCGGCAGGCTGCTAAGATTGCTCCGACTGCTGTCGACGCAGGTGGGAAACTTCTGCTGTCACCACTTCTCCGACAGCCAAGTCCAGGGGAACAACCTGATGGGAAGATGGTTTTCCTGGCAGCAAGGTCAGAGCAGACACACTTTTCAGATGCCCGTGGTGCAGTGCAAATCTGGAGGGAGAGTTTCCTCAACACCTGACTTTGAAGATTTCCTTGTGTTACCTGGGCAGCCCCCAAAGTTTTGCTGGAGGCAGTGCGAGGTGCAGTCTGTGTGGAAGAAGAGGAGGAGGTGCAAGTGCCTGCCCGGTGGGGTTTTATGTGAATGAGTGAGAAAGACGGCGCTAGATGGCAGTGGCTGAGAAGCTCCTCTCCGTGGTGCTTTTTGTCTGCTCCCTGCAGCAGCTCACAGCAACGTCTAGGTGCGTGGGTGCAGCGAGGCCAGAACGCCTGGTCAGAACGAGAGGGCTTTCTGCAGGGTTACAATCAGCTTGGTGCCTTGCAGGATGAATGTGGTGGCCCCTGATAAGGCAGTGTGGCACCAAGGGGGTCTGTGGTAGCAGCGTGGCTTGTTCTGGCTCTTCTTGGGCAATCTAAGGGTTCTCTTTCTGCCACAGTGTGGAAAGGAACTCAGCATCCCTTCAGCGTGGTGCAAGGCAGAGGGACACCAGTCCATGCTGCAAGGACTCATCCATAGGCATCCCTGGAGCATCCATCATGTTGTGGGGAATTACTTTCACCTGTTTCTTTTAGCATTACTGGTGCTAACGGTGTCTGCCGAGAGAAAGCCTGGAGTCCACCAAACGAAGCTCCGCTGTGTTGGTCTTATTTGCCTTGTGTTATCGCCCACTGATTCTTGGTGGTTGTCAGGTGTCCCAGGTGCTGCCATGGCTTGACCACAGAGCGAAAGGTGCAGGCTCTGTCACCTCTAGTGATGGCGACACCGCAGTGCGGCGGCCACAGCCTGAGCTGTGTTGGTCAGCGTGGCAAGGACAGGGTAGCTCTCTGCGCTTGTGCAGCCTCGAGCCCCGCAAGCTTCTCCACAGAGAGGCTGCCTGCCGGGCGCACGTTTGGATAGCAACAGCGTGCCACCGGATGGAGAGGAGCCCGGGGCCAGCCGGGAGCAGTCCAAAGGAAAAATAAGCTAAAATTATTCCTCGTAAGTGCTGCAAACGGAAGACTGTTGTGTGGCTCCCAAACCAGGTGGCTCCAGGTGCCTTGCTCCAAGTGCAGAGACGCAGCTGGCCGGGCTGGCCGGCCGTCGCGGTGCGGGGCGGGTGGCCGCCGTGGGCTGCTCACCCTCCAGCGGCTCCAGCAGCCCAAGGAGAGGGCACCCCGGGCAGACGCGGGGTCTCCCGGAGCTGACGCCCCTGGGGCCGCATCCTCGGCGGCCGGCGCGCCGGGCAGGAGGGGAGCCCGGCAGGGAAACCGTGCAGGTCACCGCAACGAGCTGCCCGCTCGGTGGCGTTAGCAGAGGCTTTAATCGCTGCTCTGAAGAGGTTTCAGACATAACCGCCATCAGTCCCTCCACAAAGAGAGAGTCTTCATTATGCAAATTCTCATCTTAAAGCTTTATTCATGTGCTTCCTGGCAGGCTTGCCTTTAATCTCAAGAGCAAGATTGCTTGGAATTACCATATACCCTTGTTAATTGCATAAAAAAATTACAGCAGAGGTTGTTTTTGCCATAATCAAGAGTGATTTTGATTAGTACTTCAGGAAATCAAAATGTTTTCCTGAAAACGGAGGTGAGGACAGCAGCATTGCGTAGTCCCAGCCAGGGGACAGGGCTGCACTGGTGAGGGCAGCTATCCCAGGCCAAGGTCTGGCTGCTGTATCCTGCTGTGCGCAGCCACTCTGCCAAGCGTCCTGTCCCGGTGTGCGTGGTGGTGCGAGTCTGTCAGTCGCGCTGGGTGCAGTGACACCGTTGCATGCCTCTTCCCTGCTTTGCTTCCCAGCAGATCTTTCCTTGCATGGAAAGAGGTCGTGGTCCTGCTCTCCCGTTTTCTGTCCCAAGGTTCTGTATTCCCTGGTGGCTTGCGGAAACAGGCGGTTGGATTCTGGCACAACCCAGCGAGCGAGGATCTGGGGGGAGTTAAGAGTCTCCTTTCCTAGGCAGGGCTGGTATCAGGAGCAAAGCTGTGTTGCAGGGGTGGCCGTGGCACCGCTTTGGAGAGCAGCTGAGCTCCGAGGTTGTCCGTCCGGCCTGGCAGCGCTGCGCGCAGAGCTGCCCCCGCGCACGGGCAGGCCCCTCACCCCAGAAGCAGGCGCTGGCTCCGAGGGGCGGCAGGAGCGCTGCGCCCACGGGCAGCCCTCGTTCGCAGGAGCTCTTCCATCACTGCCCGTGGTACGCGGAGCCCAGCGCGGGCGGGCGGCTGCCTCGGGGAGGGCGCTGCATCTTCACCGAGCCGCGGGGACACAGCGGTGACGCTGGCGGCGTGCAGACCTCCCTGCCGCCCTCCTGCCCGCTGGCTGAATCAGCAGGGTTTCCACCCAGACGGCGCAAGGCCACCCTGCTCCATCAGAGCCGCGGCTCAAAGCCACTTACTGCGCTGCGTGCTGCAGCCGAGGGCAAGGGCGCCCGCGCTGCCCGACTCGATACCTAAATGAAGAGGTCAGTCGCTGGGGAGGAGCGGTGTTTTCACCACTATTTGACACAACCTTCCCTCCATCCCTCCCACCACTGCTTGCTGCCTTGCACCAGTTATGCACCTAAGGCCAGGCAGTTTGAATTGCTCTCAGCTGCACTAGTGTCTGCTTTGCATTCCCCCTTAATCTCCTGGGCTGTCAATCTAGTACCTTCACAGGCTCTAAATTCCCAGGAAAGCTAAACACATATATATTTGCACAGAGAGATATGTAGGCTTGCACTAAAAATGGAATACCTCTCTTTTAATACTGCACACAGCCTAGCAATATACTAGGTGTGAGTTACGATACTATAATTCAAGCTTTGTCAAACAGCGCGGCTTAATTAGAATATATATATAATTGTAAAAACTAAAAAGCTGACGAGTACAATTGCACATTTGAGCTGCCTGCTGCAGAAAATAATGAGGAAAGAATACATTAAGGCACCAAAAAAAATCCTGCCACCTTCAAAGAGCAGTTAGCTCTGATTAAAAATATCCCCAGCCAAGCAAGGGAATTCGCAGAGAAGCCTTGAATCTGCGGCGCTGTCTCAGCCATAGCTCTTGTCTTGCTGTTTTATAGCCTCGCCAGGGCAGCCGCAGGCTTGGCTGCAGCTCCCGCCCCAGCTCGCAGAGCAGTGCGGCTGGGATTAATGTTACACAGACTCCGTGTCCTGGCTCGGGTGCTTTGGATTGCTGCTTCAGAGAAAAATATGGAAAATGCATCCAGTTCACCTGTTTCTCTTCCCCACCATAAATTCCATGGATAACGACCTTGATACAGTGACCAGAGAGCCCTGGAGCTTCACGTCGCTCCCTGCTTCATTCTACATGGAGAACCGGTGTGGGAGCAAGGACTCAGTGGCATCCCGTGTACCTTCCTGCCTGGACCAGAGCACCAGCTCTGCTGCTGGCCTGAACCACCACATGTCTCTGTGGTTGCTAGTCACCCCTCTTGGCGAAGGGCAGAGGCTCCTTCACCTCCTGCCAGCTCCCTGCCATCACATGTACTCCAAACCCACCGGACACAGAGGCTGCTGTTTACTTGGTTTGTTACCCGGGTCATTGGCAGAGCCCAGCTTTGTAGGAAGCTGCAAAAGCAGCGCCGCCCAACCAGGCCAACATCCAGGCCTTAGCATCCATTGCTCACCAGAGAAAGGGCTGAGGTGAAGAAAGAGCTACAGTATGTTAAAAAAAAACCACAGGTTTTCAGTAGTCCTCACCTGAGACAGCTAGAGTTTTTCTCTTTTTTGGTCAGAAGTCAGCACTGCCAAACACCTCCTGAAGGAAACGCCTTGGGCTGGCTTTGCCTTTGGCGGAGCAGAGGACTGCAAAACTACCAAAACCTCCTCTGAACGTCAGTAGCCACTTCCTGAGAGGCTTTAGGAGAAAGTCCATGAGGCCACATCCCCATCCTTCTCTTCCCTATCACAAGGCACATGCTGAGGATAAGTAAGTGGTGAACCTTTCAGTCTGTGGTGAACCTTCTCCCTAGGAACGAGCAGTGCTTGGTCAGCACTGACGACTGACTTCCCTTTTCAACTGCCCCTTAGTTCTGTGGTTTCAGTCCAAACATGCAGAGACACAAATCCTTCCGAGAACTTGATGCAAGGACAAAGGCAGGAAGGAAACCCAAACCACCGTCTACAGTAACCCCCAATAAAGGTCTAATACTGCTCATCAATACTGAATAATCAGTAAAGACAGTTTTCCTGAGCTTTTCATACATCAGGGGTTTTATAGCATTGTAACAGGTAGTAGGCAGCTTAGGTATGTCCTGGAGTACACATGACGCATGACCACTAGCGCTAACTTGGACATTTAGCGTGCATTAAACACAGACATTTCTCAAGCTTACAGGCTGTGCTGTGAGCTATAGTATGCAGAAACGGACCTTAGATTCGCTCAAAGGGTATAAACAAGCCGTAATGCAAAGCTACTCTGTGCTGCGCAGAGCTTCTTATCAGCGGATGGGCCCCACCAGCCTGGATAGATGAAGCCCTTGGGTGGGTAGCGCGGTAGAGGCACCGTGGCACCTGGGAGCAGGGATTTGCCATGAGACGGAGCGGGGAATAGAGCAGGAGCTGCCAGATACTGGTTCCCTTCTATAAATGCCACCCTGTGTGCTTACAAGGAAAGCATGCACACCGGGTATGCTGTTTGGATTTTAAGCATCTGGCTGTGAAATGCCCAGTTCGTTACTGCTTAATAACTTAATAAAAGAGTAAGGAGAGGAGCATTTGGTTCTCGGTCAGAGCAAGCATGCAAGTTGCGTGTCTTTGGTGGCAGAACTTGGCTATTGATCCATAAAAGGTGTAATATCTCTATAACACTCTTTGCATGAAATAAAGATGTTGTCAGCTTCAATTAACTAGCAATCTATTATTAATCCTTGCCAACACCTGGGGAATTCCTTGGTTTAAATTGCTCTGGAAATTGATCTCTCTTGGTTCGCCATGGGTAGCAGCAAGACAGCTCTGTGAAATGCATTGTGCCAAATGCCTTAATTCGTAGGTGAGGTTTTAGTCAGGGATTAAGGGTATCGACACCCTGGACAGTCAGGGCTTGAGAGCCCATTGGTGCTGGGAACAACCACATTCCCAAAAGGAAGCGGCACATGCCGGCTGCCCGGGCAGCCGTGACGCGCAGCGCAGGAGCCCCCGGCCCGCTCTGACGGCGCGTGCGGCAGGAACCGCAGCCTGGAGCTGCTCGTTGCGGAGCCGCGGCGTGCAGCAGCTCAGTGCATGGGCACCTGCTAGTCACTGAGCACGGGGAGGCAGAGCCGACGAGAGGGAAGGCTCTCAGCATATACAAATACAAGTGCTGGTGCTTCCACCCTATTCCTCCTGACGGTTAATTTTGCACATCCTGCAAGCAACGGAGGTTGCAGGGACTGCAGCCAAGCGCGGCGACATTGCCTTTTTGCAGAGCAGGAGCCACAGCACCGCTCCCTCCTGGCCCCCAGCACGGCAGAGGCAGGCAGTGGTGTTCTCCTCCTGCCTTTGTTTTTTAAACACAGTTTAAAGTGCAAAAGCAGAAATGGCAGAGCCACCCATTCCCACAAGCTGAGCAACTACAGAAGGAAAAGCAGCCTTGGTGGGTGTCCCCCAGGAGCCTGCTCCAATGGGGCAGCTCCTCGTCCTTCAGCTTTGCTTGTGCTGCCCATCACACACTGCTGACTTTTCAAGCATAGTAAGGCCCAGGAGGGAAATATATTGGCCAGGGCAGCGCAGGGAGCAGAGGGAGGATGGGGTGTCAAGCATCACTCTCTGCACTAGGTCTCTAACCAAGAGTTCATCAGTACATCTTGCTTCATGCATTTAACATGGAGCCTGGCTCTACCTGCAACAAGACACTTGTCTCACACCACTGATTTCTCTCAGCTCACGCAGTGAAGTGCTTGAATCCTTCACCTCAAAGAGGAATTCAGCTGCAGGCTGCTGCCTCTGTTGCACACACGCATCCCACGTGGTGCAGAGCGCGGAGCACCCGGCCACTTCCAGACCACACACCCTGCCTTTCAATCCCTCTCAGGCTTGCCGAGTTCATGTTTCCATAGACAGTAAATGAGACTGGGTGTGATAATGTGAACACCTGAAACCAGAGCCGAGGGTGTTGCAGTACTTAGTGACCACTCTCTGTAAAAGTTTTTCACTGAAACACTGCTCTCTCCTTTCTGATGGACTCGTGCTTTTTCATTGCTATTGTCCTTGTCAGTAAGGCTTTAAATTTATTCATGAAGCAAGCTGGAGCTCAGGTGGCAATAGCTAAATCCATTTAGCAGTAGGAATAAGAGGAAAGCCATTTTAATGTTCTCTTGCAGGGCTGCAGTACTTAGCAAACCCAAAGGATATTAATTACTCAGCATGCTCGGAGATGTAAAAGCATGAATTTATCAAGACAAATACATTCAGAACTAGGGTAAGTCAACAGTAATTAACATGATGCAAAAAAAGTCGGGGAAGGAAGGATTAGACGGTGCTATCACATTAGAACACCGGATAGTTTAGAGTCATCCCCAGGATATTATAAAGCGATTGGAGCTGTTGTAAGGTATCTTCAACAATAAATTTGCTGTCTGTTGTCAGGTGTGTTCCGTGGCTCTGGGTATGTTCCTAGTTTACCAAGGTAGTGATTCACACGCTATCTGGAGTATTAAGTTGTGTGTTTGACAGGCAGTTCCAGGATTTTAATATGAAATCTTTGATGTTGGAATCTACTTTCAAAGAAGAGGTGCGTGGGGTTGGTTGTTTTTCCTTGAATTTGCCTGTGCTGTTCCAATATTTTTGTGGTGTTTAGCAAACATATAATCGTGAGCACAGCCATAGATGAGTGGCAGCTACAGATGAATTTGTAGCTCTGCTTGACAAATGTAAGTGTAGCATGTGTTTTTATACCACATCCATTAGGGCAGACAAATGGAAAATCCGGAGATGACTGCTCTGCAATTTAACAGTCAAAGCGCTCTGAGAACGCGGGTGTCTTCGTCAGCCCTGATGATGGGTCAGGCTCAGGAAAAAGCACAAAACCCTCCAAAAACTAAAGCAAATTGAGCAAACAAGTCTAGCCACAATGTACTTAAGGGCAATCTATTTTGTGTGGAGCAAGTAAAAACCAATGCTGATTCTTTATCTCCAGGTCATGGGGACGGCCTAGAAGACTTCAACCTAGAAGATGCTCTGGGTGATCTCACCACGAAGCGACGTAAGTCAAATTTATTTACTCTTTTAAAGAGAAGAAAGTCAATAGTAATTAAGAGATGGATTTTTTCTTTGGGATCATATGCAAGTGGAGAAGGGCAGAGGGTTACATGATACCTCATCCTCTCTACTAGATAGACTAGGTCTCCACACTTGGCATCAACCGGAAATAGCAATACCCCTGTCAAAATTACTTGCTACCATTGTGCTCCTTCATTTTATGATTTTCAACAGTTTGCAGAGTCACAGTATTATTTTGACATCACGACGGCACTGAATGCATCTTAGGGGGCTCTCGGCTGCTTGCACGCATCAGTGACATCTAGTAATGGAACAGTCCCAGTTTTGCCCAGACATTAACACCACCAACTCTCTCTCAGCTAGTGAGGGCTGGGGGTTACTTATGGGCTTTGTGCACCGCTTCTCAACTCTCCTTTTCCCGAGCCCCAGCCCATGAGCACTCCCAGAGCCACCCTGTCTGTCAGCGTTAGCAAACTGAGGGTCTCCCCTACCCAGCAGCACCATCCGCCGTGCACTGAGGGAAGTCTGGGCAGGGAAAGCCTCTTCCCTTGCAGGTTAAGTTTCTCTCACACTCCCAAATCCCCTCCGGGGAGGCACTGAGCCTCCAGTCCCACTGCGAGCGGGGGAGACCGAACAGTGTGCTCCGCTGCTGCTTTCACTTGGGGGTATTCCCATTTCCAGCGGGAATACCTTGTTTCCGACATCTCCTTTCATAAACTGAGCTCAAATTTCATCTGCATCAGGTCATTTAACCACCTTAAATTTCTGGTTGTGGCCACAGAGACACTACAGTGGAGGAGATTGTACATCGTGCTGATTTTATCCATGGTGTGTCAGTGCATTTCTTAGTGTTCAAAACACCAGGCCAAGAGCTACAGGTGATGGGCTTCAGCACCCTGCCATTGCCCGCAGTGCTCCAAGTGGTCACAGCAGAGTCACCAGCCCTGTCCCCTCTAGTCACACACATCTCCACGTGGCAGCACACCAGCCATCCCCATCCCTTCATCCCAGGAGGGATGTCCAACCATGCAGAGTTATGCAAACAGTGAAAGCTATAATAGGGGTTTAAGGTATCTTGCTTTACAGACTCACAACAGAGACATTTGTGCTGCATTACATGGGGATTTACATGGAATAAAACATAAGTTTTTCACATCAAACCTCTCATGACATATCGGGGTTAAAGACATCCTCAACACAGGAAGTGATAGATCACGAGATGCTGGACTTGGTCACTGCTCTATCCGATGCTGACCTAGTGCTGAATATTGCCAGTCCTCTGATTACAGTACACAGGGAGAGTGGTTAGTGTGTAACCAGCACTTCCAAACTCAGGGAAGCTGGAGCTTCCCCAGGCTGGAGTCCTGGCAGCATGGGATGGGGAAAGGCAATGCTCTCCTAAGGACCCTTTTTGAAAGGTGCACCCATTGCCAGACTTGATTATATCAAAGCAGAATAAAAGCAAATGAAGAATCTGGAGACCAGTCACATCAAATCCTACCAATATCCTGAAAACGGAGTGCTCCAGTATTCAGCAGCACCAACAGAAATTAATGAGATTAGAGCAGCCACAACTCTTGCTCATTATTTATTCATATACTTGGTAATGCCATCCACTATTAATAGATAGTGGTTTATGGAGGAAAAAAATTAAAACCCATCGTAGCTGGCTGTAGCACAGAAACAACCAGGGGAGCTGGGTCTGAACATTAGGATGTCACCGAAGTGTCTTCCACGAAGGGGACTTCCTGGTATATCCTGCAGCACAGGAAGTAATTGGTCTCCTAAAGAAGGGCCGAGGTGGGAAAAAGGCCCACTGTGCTTTGCAGACACTTGTCCCCACACAGGGGCACATTCCCTTGCGGTGAGGCCGGGGTCCGTGTCGGCTCACCCAGGGGATTCACGGCGCCGGACTCCGAGGAGTTTGCAGGCGCAGAACAAGATGACGTTTTGCTACTTATTTTCCCAACAGAAGCAACAGATGCCCCGTGCTACCCTGACTAATGTTTTTTTCCCCTCTCTTTTATGGCAGCGACTCCCAAAGCGCCTCGGAAGCCAGCAGGAGGGTCAGGTGAGGTGTATTTGTATTTATAATATAAAGAGATAAGCTTATCTGCCTATCATTTAGCAAAACACTAAATGCCTCCCACGTGGGTCCAAGTGGCGTGGCTGCCTTGCCATTGCGTGCACAAGGCTTTGGCACGGAAGCCTTTGAATGCCCATGGGAACACCCCAGCTATGCTGCAGAACTGAGGCTTAAATCACCTTTCTTTTGCGCTCGCAATGAGCTGGAAACAAATCCACAAGCAGCTGCTGCTCTGCAGTGGGACAGCTTCAGCTGGTTGAGCTGCATTAGCCTCATCTGTCCTCATCACTTCTCCAAACACATCAAACACCTCCTCTCGCTCTTCCAACAAAATGGGCACATTGCAGGGAAACCTGCCTGTATCTGTAGAGCTCCAGTGCTGCAGGAGCGAGAGGGATCAGAGCTACAGAGCACAGCCTGGGAGTTTGCTGACCACCTGCACTTGGTGTCCAAGGGAGTAAATGGGTAGATGGTGGAAGGGGAGGAAAAGTGTAGCAGCCCTTGAGGCTGCAGGCTTGAAGCTGAGGTGCTTCTGGTTTTGCTGTGAGCAAAATTTACCTTCCTGAGCTTCTCTTTTCTTCTGTTTCCCCATTCTCTTCAATATAAAGAAGCTGGTACCAGTATGTATTTATGAAGAGCTTTGCACACTCCCTCCATAAGGCTTAAGTAAATGAAATATTGATATTTCTGTCCATCCTGAAGGCGAGTGGTATTGGAGCATTTATGGTCAAGGCTGAATTTTGCACACTTGGCAGCGTCCTAATGGAAGAGACACAAATCACAGCTTAGCTCTACAAAGGTTTTTATCTCTCAGTGTGGCACTTACTAGCTTTCTTTGCAGGAAAGAGCTCAGAGAGTACTTTTGTTCTTTCTTTTTCTCCAAGATCTCCCTCACTTTTGCTGAATGCACTGGCTTGGTGAAATTTTCCTGCCTAGAAAAAAATATTTCCACAACTCTCTGCCTGTCCCAGCCAGCTAGATCCACAGCATGTGCCCAGCACTTTGAGGAAGCTTATGCTGACGTGAAAGTTTCCTTGCTGGCATCTCGTGTAGCTCAGTTCTGGCCAAACATACCTACTTAAATATAGAGCAGTCACAAGAGCTGTGGTTTGCTCAACCCAGCAAAACCCAAGAACCTGAAATAAACTGCAGCAGGGGAGAGCTCGGAAGTGAACTAGCTTGCTAGAACATTAGGATCTCAGTATGACTTTAGTAGAGGGAAAGCAGATTGGGCCATATGTTCCCTGGCCATTTTAGGGACCGACAGAGCAGAGTCGCTGGGGCCTGTGGTGCACTCCAATGCGCCCGAGGTGCTCGGGGCACGCAGGGCTCCGCGCGTTTGACTCCCCCCGTTCTTGCCCGCAGATTTCAGCCTGTGGGATGCCATCCTCACCACCACGACGCGGCGGCCCAAGACGACGCGGGCGCCCCCAAAGCCCAAGCCAGGTGAGCGCCGCCCGCGGAGCCGCCCCGCCGTCGTGTGGCGGTGTGAGGGGAGCAGCTCCTCTGTCCCTGCTCCTGCGTGTGTGGAAACTGTCAAGCTCAGAGTGGCTCCGGCAGCGCCGAGCTCGGCGCACCAACTGCGCGGCCTGTCAGGACCCCATGTCCTCGGCCTCAGGGCCGCCCTCTCCGCGCTGCCCTTCCCCTCCTGCCCGGTTGACGTGGCGGCTGGTGCTCCATCGGCTGTGCCAGGCCACTTTTGCAGGAGAAGCGGCATTTATCACAACCGCAGCGCGAGCGCCGAGGGGGATGAGCCCCGAGCACCTCCCCCGGCAAAAGCGGGAAGGGTTTTTATCAGTGCCCCCATCTCGTTCACTGACACTTTTCCCTGGGAAAGTTGAGCACTTCCTCATGGAGCAAGTTTGCTGGAGCTGGGCAGCTTCCCAACCCAGGCCAGGATGACTAACCAGCACATTGTTTTGCAGAAAAGAATCCTATGGATTTAGACTTGGCTGATGCCCTTGATGACAGCAACGACCAGAAAGGCGGGGGGAAGCCGCATATGAGGCCTGGCGAAGGTATGGCGCCCTGTGACAGACCCACGTCAGAGCTATTAGATTGGCTTAACTGGGTGATGTGGCTGCGCTTTTTAAGGGCTTGCTGGTGATTCAGGAAAAGCTTTAAGCACGGAGCTGTTGGAAGGCAGCACCCATCTTCAACCAGGGAGCAAGCAGCTTTTAGCAGCACTGCCACAAGGCTTCAAGCACACCTCGTCCCACTGAAAACCTTTGCTGGCCCCTCTACAAATCTGGCTTTATTTTATTTTTTTAAACAGCATTTTCGGATGATGACCTGGCTGGGGCGATAGAAGGCGGCTACAACCCTGACAAGGGTAGGTGCTCAGTGCGCTTGCCACTGGGGCCCCTGGGGTGCAGGGAGGTGGGACATTGGCGTGGACCCATGGGACCCCCAACAGCCACTACCCAGACCCTGTCATGGCAAGGAGGCTCTGAAACGCTCCCATAGCTAAAATATGACAGGAAACATCCCAGCTCCTGTGCAAGAGCACCTGGCCCGGTCACCCAAGGTCACAACGAGCAAGGAATGGGTCGGCCCCTTGCCTGCAGCTGCAGAAAGCCAGTGACACAGGGAGCAGACACTGAGGTTGCAGCTCGTGAAGTAGACCTAGCGAGCGAGGAACTAAAACAAGAAAACCTCATTTGTTGCCTCAGCTGCAGGACATTCACTAGCTTTCACGCTGAAACAGAAGTCACCACATCGGCTAAATGCCTGGAAACCAGCAGCGTGCTCTCCTTCCTAGTGGGACAGCACATGGGCTCTCCAGCGGTGCCCGGTTCCAGCAGGGTCAGGAGGACAGATCGTTTCTGGGCCCAGGGCCACAGCCCATGCCAGCAGGTCAAGGCGTTCTCCTTGGCTCCTGGAAGTGCTGCAGTCCTGCTGCCACCTGCCAGGTCCCCACTGGCCACCCCAAGGACCGACACCTGCCCCCAGGCACAACGATGCTTTGAATGCCTCCAGTGCTTGCCATGACGTGACCACCCATGGTTGGGGACAACAGGGAGAAAATAACAACCATTGTGCAAGACCGCGCACTCACAAGGCTCCACAGCATTAAATAGTAAAAGCAGTCAAGTTAAAGTGATGAGCACTGCAAGCCCAATCAACGCTAATGAATCACTGTGCTGAGGACAAACCGTGCTGGAGACGTTAATGCAACACTGACCTCCTTCCATAAATTCAGCATTTAAGTGACTTGTTAAGAGCTGCCACTTGCTGCAGGAACTACTTTTCTGCTTTGATTCAGTTTCTCCAGGGAGAAACACCTAGAGAGGGCGAAGGCCGTCACAGAAGCGCTCCGGACCGAGGAGAGGAGCTGTCCCCGCCACCGCTCCCTGCCGTCCTCCCTGCCCTGGCTGCCTGTGTCCACACAGGCCTCCATTAGCGCCATAGTACTGGTGTTGTTGTTACTACATCCCCATATTGCTAGTGGTGGCCCTGACACCCACGTGTCTTGCAGGTCCTGGTGGCGGCAGCACGGAGGGTGACCACAACACAGGTAGGTGCCGGGGGCCAGGCTGGCTCCGCGTGTCCTGCGGCCTTGGGGCAGCGGGCACGTGGACACAGAGCCACCCACGTCCCCTTCCCTCGCAGGCAACGTGGCCGAGACGGGGACCATCGCCGGCATAGCCAGCGCCCTCGCCATGGCGCTCATCGGCGCCGTCTCCAGCTACATCTCCTACCAGCAGAAGAAGTTCTGCTTCAGCATCCAACGTAAGTGGCCCTGTCCCCGTCCCCACCGTCCCATGGGGTGCCGAGCCCCGGGAAGGGCGGGAAGCTCCCCCGAGGGCGCAGGATGCAGCCTGAGCCCTTTCCCCTCCGCGGGCACCCCTGCCCTTTGCGAGGGAGGGAAGGAGAGCCAGGCAGCCCTTCCCAACACAGGGAGTCGGTGCAGCCATTACCCCCCAGTAGCCCCTTCATTTTTTAGCCTAAAGACATGGATAAAGCTTTGGGATTTAAACATAAGTGCTCCCACAGTGGTCCTGGTGCAGGAGAGCCCTTTCTCGCCCGCAGGAGCAGGCCCGGAGGCTGGAGTTCCCCCGGGCCTCAGTGCCTGCTGCGCTCGTGGCGCTTTCCTCAGGCGTCATCAGGGCCCTGCGATCCTGGGAGCCGAAAGCTCCTGCTCCTGCACAGAGGTGCGGATGCAGTCGAGAGCCAGGAGTGGGGTGAGGAGGGAAAAACCAAACACCCCAGCACAGAGACAAAAAGAAAGGCAAGAACCAAGTATCTCAGCAAAAGGGAAAACACAGGCATCTCCACAGCAGGTAAAAAAAGGGCAAAACGCAGACACATCAGTAAGAGGTAAAAACTCACCAGGTAGCAGAAAGGAAAGCACAGCAGAAGCAGGAGTGGCATGAGCTGAGCTGAGCCAAGCCGAGTTGGGCTGAGTTTAGCCAAGCCGAGCACAGGCAAGCTTCACTGGCTGGAAGTGGCTGCAGCTGTGGTGGGTGGCACAGGCAGGTAGTGATCACCGTGGGCAACTGCAGCTGAGGTGGATCTCACCAGGACAGCCTTGCTGTAGGGAGCTCCATGGAAGGGCTGTGTTTGACCACTGCAGAGAGAAAACACATCTAGCAGGAGAGACAGGGATCGTGGTGACCGGTGCTGCCCAAGGAGCAGCTTTGCTCGGCCTGGACGTGGTGGTGGAACGGTAGGTGTCCCCAAGGGCCGAGGTCCCATCCTGCCACCACGTGGAGGTGCTGTGGCAGGCAGGGCAGTCAGTGGCAGCTGGAAAAAAAGGCCTTCTAAAATTAATTGAAATTCCTCAAGAGGCTCCTTTGCTCTGAGGAAAGGGGGCTGGAAACTTCTGCTGGAATGGTGTTATTTTCCCAGTTGTGCCTGAAACAAACAGGAGCATTTGGGTAAATTAGATCAGCAGGAAAAGTCAAATGAATGTGATAGAGTGAAACACCCTTGCATATATCCCCCCACTTAAATGATATTTTGGCAGGAATAAATAATTAAAAAAAAAAGAGTGAGGGCTTTGATGAGGGGAAAGCTGAGAGACACAAAGCCCCAGAAAGGCGGCAGGAAATTAAAGTTAATTATAAAGGAGGATTAATTTAAGCCATCAGACATGGCATGCTGGGCTAATGTCAGGCCTTAGATGCATTGCAATGCATGACAGAAATCTAAGAGCCGTCAGCCACTGCAAAAGTGGCTTTTTATTGAAAAAACAGAAATTGCATTTGGTGTTATCCCAGCAAAACACATGTCTTGGGGGAGGCAGTGGTGCTGTTCAATGCTGGCAGCACTGAGGAGCAGCCTGGGCTGCATTTCCATGGCCGTCCTTCCGCAGGGGCGACTTTGTGAGCCCTGTTCCCAGCTCTGGCCCTTCTGGGGCTGGTGCAGGTCCCGGTTCTTGTGAAAGCTGCAGAGGAGCCGCTTTGCAGTGTGTCCCGGGGCCCGCGAGCTCGGCCAGCCCTGGTGCGGGCAGCGCCCATCGGCCTCGCTCCTCCTCCTCCTGCCTGGAAGGATGAGCAGCTCCTGCCCCTGTGCCCTTGGTTGCACTTGTTGCCAGCACTGGGAACTCTGCGTTTAAATAGCAGCTTTACTCAGGCCTCGACACCCCCCTGGGATCCTGCTTCATCAGCACAGCCCTGCTCTTCACTGCTTTTTACAGCTATGCGTAATTTAGCTTTTAATGAGGAACAGACCCTGTATCGGTGCTTGGGAGCAGCCCCTCCATGCAGCAGTCCCGTGCAGGCCGTGCCCCTGTGTGCAGAGCTCCAGGGAGCGGAGCCTCCTCCATGCAGGAATGGCCCCGCTGTCCCCCGGGATGCAGCCGCAGCAAGAGGCGCGGACAGGCGGGCGCAGGCTGCTGGGCTCCCTCCTGCTGCAGCCGTTAGGGCTTCCCTAGCACCGTGCCGGCTGTACTGGGGCTCTGACTGCTAATGCAGAGGAGTTTGCAAAAAAATAAAATAAAATAAAATAAAAGCAGCATTGTAGCTTTTACACAACACAGGGCCATTCCTACAGGTTTCAGGCATCAAACTGTCTTCCTGCCCTCCCATCTCACTCTTTATTGTTACTTCGCAGAGGGACTTAACGCGGAGTACGTGAAAGGAGAAAACATGGAAGCGGTTGCGACCGAAGAACCTCAAGGTGAGAGCTTTGCATCCCGTAACCTTCGTGCCTCTGGCCACAAAAGCAGCTTTGCTGAAGGACTTCTTAAATGCGCTCACGCTTTGCTGAGCTGCAGTGTCTCTGTGATGGAGACACCACTTAGCTTTGGCAGCAGCTTTCCATGAAACTTCCACCACAGCGTATTTCCCCCTTGCTGTACACAAAGAAAATCCCTGCACTAAGAGACCAAGGATCTAATTCTGCAGACAGTGGCAGGTAGTATTTAGCTGTCACGTTTTCAGCCACCAAAAGCATGTTACACAGGAAGAGCACGATCCTTCTTTCAGTGACAGATAATGAAGGCTGAACCTCCCAGCCCCGGGCGCCCACTGCGTGCAGTTTAGCTCCTTTGTATGCTATTGTATTCACAATCCTTTTTTTCCTTCCCTATTTAAATATTTAGCACTGGGAACGCAGTCAGCAGAACCACCCAAATAAGACGGCGCGAAGCTCTGAAGCACAACCTGGAGCTAGAAGAGAGTAAGACAGCAGCAAACATGGAGATCTTACATGCTTGTAATTCCGCTTTTTATTTAATTTGAATCCAAAGCTATTTAATGTGCACTTAGGCTTGAATTGGCTTCTTAGTGCTAGAGTTGTAAGGGTAGTATGTGTTTATTTTTTGTAAAGACGTACATGTTTACATTGAAGTAATATTGTAGGCTTGATCTCAAGTTGTGTGCAGAACAACAGAAGAGGCTTCAGTAGAGTTCAAGTGTCAGTTAAGGGACAAGGTCCTTTCCAAGGAGCCAAAGGACTTACTGGTGTGACTGCAGCGAAGTGCCTGTAAATAGCAACCCAAAGCCAACCATGCAAACCCCTTTGTAAATCACTTCCAGCCAACAGGCCATCTGCTATGGGCACATAATTTCAAGTGACAGTGGTGAAAACTGCACTCTACTGAGCGTAGATTGTGCTTCTTAGAGTAGCTACACCTAAAAATAAAGTGCCTATGGGTAGGTCCTCAGGTGGGGCCTCAGGCTGAGCCGGGTGACACCCTGCTCCTTGGCCCGGGACGTTCCTAACCACACAGCGCTGGGCTTCTAACCAAATAAAAGGACCTGGTTTTCATCCCAGAACAGTAATACAGGTAATAGCTGTGAACGCAGCGCTCATTTTTGGCAGATACCATTTGAACGCGTGGCTATGGTAGAGGTCAGAATGGAGTCGAAGTTACAAAGGGATAGAGTTTGCCTCTGTCATCAACAGGAGACCTATGTTGTCACGGAAATGAAATCAAACCTATTTGTTTTTATGCTTCCAAGGAGAGATTCAGATCTCATTCTGACCAGAGCAAATTACAGATTTAACTCAAAAGGAAATAGAGAGCAGGCACAACTATCGAGAATGGTCCCTGTCACCTTAGGCAGAAACAAGGTGCAAAGCTTTGACCTTTGCTGCAGAATTGTGATTTGCTTTGAATCCCCCCACATCTCTCTCTTACTGATGCTAAAATGGGAACACTGCTACTTACCAATACATTTTCCCCAAACAGTGAATGCTTAGAAAATGGTTTAAAGTGAGGGGAAATTCAGTTTACCTTGTGTAAAAGATACTCTGTGTTTATATATAAACCTGAAATGTCTGCATTTTGTAATGTTCTGCAAAAACACATACAGTGTGAATGTGGATAAAAAAAGCGTTTTCTGTTTGATGTACAAATTCACAGCTTTCATATAGATACGACTTAACACAAGGCCTTGCCACTAGGTGAATAAGCCTGGGAGCTTTTAGGTCTAACAGCTCAATTTGGAAGGAAATTGCCTAGTAACATTACAAGTATTTTGCAACAGCTGCACAATCTTAGGTTGTTTTTTGCACTTGCATTTTCAAAGCCTTATAACAGAACAACTACAGCATTTATAAGGGAGACAGGTCCCAAGAATATATGACAACTGACATTTATTTGGAACACTTGGGCTACTACAATGCTGCTATTAGTTATTGCTACTTTGTTTTATTAATAGTGTTCAACTAGAAAACTAACTACTGGTTTCTATGAGACTGGAAGCAGAAAAAATAGATACAGGGTACAGAATATATGTTTGCTTACCCCAAGAGTTGGATTTTCATGAAGGAGGAGATGGGGTTTGTAGATCTGCTAGTGCTCAGAAGCACCTGGGTCTGGGTAACTACTTCTCCAAACGTTGTAGCCTGTCCTTTCACAGCCAACATATTGGACAGCTGTGGCATGAAAACATTTTTAGAAAATAGATAAAATGGTGCAGGATTGCATTGATAAACGGAAAGAGTCATATTCCCTGGGCAGATCAAATGAACATGACTCCATTCCTCCTTGTGCTGATGAATATTGTTTTATAGATGCAGATCATCAGTCCCATAACTGCACAGAGCACAGAGATCCTGTTCGCGTAGTGGACAGGGCAGGGTCCAGGGATGCTCAAGTCTGCAGCACTCAGCCCTCCTGTGGGAAACTGTTAAATTAGAACATATGACAAGCATGCAGGTAATTCACAATATTGCTGTTTGGAAGGTTAAAAAAAAAGGGAAAAAAAGTTTCATGGAGGAAAAAATTAACAATTCCTGTAACTCAGTAGTTTGCACTGAAGTTGTTCCTTTTGCCAAAGCCTTTTCTATGGCTTTGTTGAATACTTATGCCTTAATGTAATTTAAAGGTATGCGTAAAGAAAACTGTAAATGCAGTGAAAGGGAGCACTTCTTCAAAGTTTAGAGAATTCAAGACTTCTTTCTGAAATATTTCTAACGGAGAAATACTGACAAATACCGCAGTAAAGAAATTAAACCCAGTCTCTTCAAAACAACTGGGCAAAAACCTGCAGCTTCATGTGCTAAATGTCAGTTAAGACTCAATTGCTTTTTTATTGCAGTTTGTCTCCTTCTCTGTCAGAACTGCCTGCTCAGTCACTGAAAAATGACGAGTTTACACTTCCCATCATCTATACTTCAGGCACTATAGCAACAGAGAAGGTTCATTTGTAATTTCCTAGTAATGATACAAGTTCTGAAATATCTGATACAGCATTCACCCCTCTAACTACCTGGATTTAATTAGTATATTTGTTATTTTTAAACCTGGATGTGTAATTTTAAAAAATCTTGCACTTATATTCTGTATACATGGTGTGAACTTTCTCATCCTGTATATAAAAAAGGCAATAAAATACTGAAAAAAAAGATTTTTTTCTCATTAGTCCAGAAGTACAGATGTAGCTGTGCTGAGTTTGTGTGCCACCTGTTCTGTGCCTCATCCTTTTAACACACCTCCCTTCTTCAGATCAACTAATGCTATTTCTAATGAAAAAAATTAGAAACGGTTTTCTCTATTATAGAGAAAACAGAATTGACAAGCACTCCACACTACTCTTCTGCTGCTGTTATTAGATGAATTACTCACATTTTCCTTTGGGCATACTGTAGTAGTTTTTTCATTTGAGACTACTGTGCCATGAGATTCATCATTTCACAATGTGGTGACATCAGTTTGGGGTTTTTGGGGCACACAATAAGTTTGGCCATTTTCATGCAACCCCATTCAGGAACAAGTGCTATACTGTCAGTCTTAACTACTCATTTTTGTAATAAAAGTGGAGTTAGTCCATGAGGTAAATTCGAATTCTGAAAAAAATGAGTAGACAGACTTCATCCTTAAAACTTACTTCTATCAAACGAGTTTCAGGATCAAATGATCTGACAGGTTTGGTCACAGCCAAATGAAATTTGGAAACAACAGTACTGTGAAACTACAGACTCACATCTTTACAGTGAAATCTTCAGTTAAAAGCAAGACATACTGTTTACTAATGCAGAAGTGACCTATTCCAAATGAAGGTTTAATAATATGCTGTGAAAAGAGATTTGTTTTGCTAAGGTTCGTGCAAGGGTCATGTAGCAAAAAAAAAAAAAAAAGCAGAATTTGTCTACCCTTAAAAAAAAACCCCACAAATAAAACAGACTTGACCAGTAGGACGCTCTAGTTTTGTTTGGTTGGTTGTGGGGCCAGGAGAGATGCTGCATTTTGGATTTAAATTACAAAAGGTTGGAGCAGGTCCTCTGTATACATAAAAACCTCTAAAATACACTAAAATCTTCATTAAAAAAAGAAATAGGAAAACAAAAAGAGCTGTAGACTATGTGAGGAAAAAAAGTATTATTGTGAAAACCTTCATCTAATGGTAAAATTGAAGTACAAGAAGTAGACATCCTTTTCTTGGCACTTTAACATGAGAAGAAAGTTTGCCTTGCCTGGGGAATAGGCCCCAGTGCCCGTTTTGCCTCACCCTCTGCTGTGGGACTCAGTGCACACGAACGGGATATTTGGATCCCCTATTTGCAGCTCCTAGAGAGACAGCCATTCTCGGAGTTATTAAATACAGCATATAAATTAGCAGAGCTTTTCTCCTAGAAAAAAAGAAAAAATTAAACTCTTCCTATTTAAAGCTTTAACCCCTTGAGAGGAAGGCTGCCTATGTAATTACATGGGAGGGAGGGGAAGGAACAAAAGGAGGGAGTTAAGAGACTCTTTTCCAGCTTTCAAAGTCTTCTTCCATTTCTATTAAGCAAACAAGAAAAGCAAAACCAATGAACTTTTATCTATCTACAAAAGAGGAAAAAGTCTAATTCAGCTTTGAAACACGACTAAATGGCAACATGTCTGATGCTGACAATTCAATCAACTTACTTTACAAGGAAAAAACGGCTTCATTAGTTACCAAGGCGTCAATCCTGGATTCAAACTGTTTCCTCTCCCACATATCATTTACAATCAGAAAATCCTACAGATCAAATTTAGCAGCTTGCTGTCTGTGCACATTCCCTTTGCCCTCCCCTTAGAGTCAAAACCAAAACCCAAAGCAGAAGGAGATCCAGCGATTCAATTAGAAGTTGATTAGTTCTGTTCAAGGAACACCAGACTGAAGCCAAGGTTCTGCTCTCTCCTCAATGACTTCAATCCTGTCTTATTAAAAAAATTAAAAAATAAGACAGAATCTTTAAATCAGTAAGATAAAAACATGGGTATCAGGAAGAAGACCAAGTACAAAGAGAACATCTCCTTGACATCTCTTCTGGACAGAGCTATGCAAAACGAGCACATATAATAGTTACAGAATATCTCTGAAAATTATCATGTTGAGTGGTTAAAAAAAATCCACTATACCTCTAAATACTGTAGTAAGACACCCCCAATTTATTCCTTCGGATCAGAGAAGGCTCCCTGAGCTAAGTTGGAACGTGTAGATACTCACGCAGTCAGTTGAAATATGCAGTGATTTTCTTCACAAAATCAAATCCTCAAATATTAGCTCCAGGAATCTTAAGTTTTTTTAAATCTCAGAGTGCCCAAGCTAATCCAGTCATCCCTTCCTAATAATTATGGAGGATATATGTTGTGATTATTACCACCAATAAAGAGGAAAAACTTCAAATGACTTTCTTCAGCACTGCATTTTAGAGATAATGTGCTTTACTTCAATATACAGTTAAAATGTCACCGAAATCTCAAATGGGGAAGAGTTTCATTCAATGGCAGCTCAACATATTCTGGCCACTTAAAATTCACTGCTGGCATACTACTTAGTTTTTTTGTTATTTTTTAAATGGAAAACATATTTTATCTATTTATTAAAAGCCTGAGGTTGATGAAAATTGCACCACCGCAAGCTTTCCTTAAGCTTTACTCTTGTAGGTGAGTGCGTATTATAAAATACAATTATTTCACTATAATGAAAGACATTGAAATACTATGCACTGCACAGTAAACTTTTAAGCCTGGACATAGCACTTCTGTCTTTCCTCTGACCAGCTGGAAACGTTCAGGTTAGCAGCTCACCCAGTAACTACAAACCACTAATACGTGTGCAGAGAATCAGGAAAGCGCATTGCTCTCTCTCGTGCTAAGAACAAATGTTGAAGAAGTGACTGCCTGCAGACAGCGAGAACCACACCGGGATACAGAACCAGCTGATCCTTCAGAACGGCACTTAATTGCTGCCAGCAGAACTTGGAGCAACACTGGAGCAAGCCAAAAGGCAGAGCTGCTGAATTTAAAGGGCCTAAGGAGAAGAGATTCTAAAGAAACACGCAAGAAAAACAAGCAAAGGGAAATTTTAAGCATGCACCACGTCCGAGCCTTTCAAGAAGGCAACTAAGCAATGATTTAAAAGGTTACTCAGAACAGGAATCAAATCTCTATGACATTAACATATTTCAGGGAGTTGAAAGAAAGGAGAGGAGGTGTGTTGTGTATGAATATTCGCTTTACAGAAAAATGCTGGCAGCAATTTACAAAACAAAAAGCCACCAGGCTTTATTTCAAGAAAACCAATTAAGATCATATTATTTATAAACTTTGTCAAACAAAGTCATTACAAGTTAAGGTCTTCAAAAGAGTCTGGATAGGCAGGATCCATTTTCTGTACTTACAGCTTAAAAACAGGGAAGTATGCATATGTTTAACATCACATACACATGTACATAAAGGGACACAGCATTGCATTTTATGTGTACACTTTCAAACAAAACACGCTTAGCAAAACGTGGAGCTATACAGACTATACAATTTACACAGCTGGGTGTCGTTCCAACCCCAAATATTAGCATTTGCTAGAAAACAACCTTTACTTTGTACAAGACTGTGACATGGTTAAGTTTACCCCTTACTCGGGAGGCTGAAATTGAACAATAAGCTAAACAGTCAAAAGACTTTATTTAAACTTGTACAAAAGGCATTAAAAAAACTAAAATCCATGCTTTACCAAATATATTACATCATACACGTCAGTGGGTGTACAGGTGTACTAGACAAATGCAGTTTAACTTCATTCACTTTTAATGGCATACTTTTTAGTCAAAACATAAAACTTACTTCACTGGAAAACATTTAAAATCAATTTCCAAGTGCAACAAATTCCTAAAAAAAAAAAAAAAAGTTGTGCTAGTCAAAAAAAAAAAAAAGGGGGGGGGGTGGTACTGAGTGAAAAAAAAGAGCTCTTGTTGACAAGGACTTCAGGTTCTGCTGAAGTGGCATTTCCTGCAAGGCTCTCAACCAGGACTGCTACCCTGATAATTTTTCTGTCTGCCTGACGGCCAGATTCCTTTTTAGCACGGTTAAGTTGTTAGTTGCTCAAAACAAAGTTAATTTCACAATTGGTGATTCAGCCAGTCAAAACACACGGGGGAGCTGCCAACAAGAAAACACGTCACATCTATTGAAGCTCTTTTGGCCTCATCGTGATAATACCAGACACAGTAAGGCATGTAGATCACAGCAATTTTAAGTCACAGTTCTTGTGGGATGGGAGAAACGCTCTGCCCTCCTCAGTACTACCTGACAGGAACCGCTTTACCAATGGCTTCTGTTGCCCTTCACACAGAGGTGTGCACTGGCGTGGCTGAGTGCGACGGGGAGGACCCTCTGTCCGAGGAGGAGGAAATGGAGCGGGTGGCAGCCTCCCGCTGCAGCTCCTCCACCTTCTTCTGCAGTTCGGTCCGGATCGCGAGCAGTTCTTTAAGATTTTGATGGATTGGAACCTGTCAGAAGAAGAAAGAAAAGGCTACTTTGACTGCAATAATGAACTATCTTCCTGAGCAACTGTTCTGCAGCTTTCTTCTGAAACACAAGAAATGCAACGTCTGTGGATTTCATTATATCAATATTCGGGGAGAACATTTCTTTAGTCATCTGAAAGTTCAGCAAAGTTTCTAACAACACAGTTGGCAGAAAAACAGCTCAAAAAATCTCTGTGCTAATTGACTTGATGGGATATCAAATTATTCCAATAAATGTACTGCTATCCCTTGCTATCAAAACCACTTTCAGCTGAATTTAAAGTGCCTTCTCAGTGCCTAGAAATTTGTCCTTTCTGCCTGTTGGGAGAGATTTTTTTATTTAAGAAGAATTTATAGAGCTGGCATTTAGCATTTTGGTCAGGACAATGAAAAGGATAACGCCATCCAGTTTAATCTCTATGGATTTAGTCTGAGCAGCTCTTGTCGAGGCAGATTTTCAAAACACGACTACAGGGGTTACGGTCAGCCCTGGCAGATCCCCCTCTTACTGCGCTGCCCTAGAGGACGCCAAGGAACAGGAGGAGGCTCCAGGTGCTGGAGCTCCGTCGGAGCAGGGTGACACGCGGCCCCCGGCGCGGCCCCACGGCCCCGACCCTTCCCGCCCGGCTCGCACGGCGGGGGCTGCTGGGACCACCCAGGGACACGCGCCCAGCAGCCCCGTGCAGGAGCCACCGGATCTGACACGAGCGGCCTCAAAAAGAGCAGGGCTCTTGGCCAAGGGTCGCGATTTGAGTTTCAGAGGGAATTCTTCACTCTCGCCTGGAGCGTTGCATTACATCAGGCCACAGGAAGACCCAGCTCTCATTGTTCTTTTGCAGCTGGATCTGTTATCTCAGACAAGCACAGAAACCTCCTCTTCTTCCAAATGCCAGAGAACAGCCAAAAGAGTTGGACTGCCAACTGCTTTTAATTTACTTTATTCTTCAAACTTGGAATTGTTTACAGCTTTTGGAAGGAGTAAGATGGATAAAGAATTTAAGTGGGCTGACAAGACAATTGTGGAGAAATGCAGAATTGGGAAACCTAAGGGTTGCTAGATACCAACTCATTTATTCATACGCGATGCCTCAGGAATGCCAGGCTCAAGAGATTTGCACTGTCATCCCTTCCTACTGCTCGCAGGTGATTACAGGGCAGGCTGGAACATCTAGGCAAGAAGTTCTGAAATGGGGATATGTGGAGAAGATACTAAGCAACAGGAGTGTTTTTTTTTTCTTGCCGCCAATGCACAACCAAGTTACATTTTACCTTTTCGTGAATTCAGACTTTTTAACAAAAGTTTAAAAATCCATGTATCAGATTTTGATACTTTCAAAATCTAACACTTGTGTTTTTTGAAACAGAAAAAAATCCCATTTGTTTCTAAATTTACTTGAATTTTAGCTTGAAAGTATGAGTTTGCATCGGTGAAGCTTTTTTGACCCAGTACTGCTTTCTAGTTCTGTGGCTCAGCTCATGAACAGAAACTTCAGCCCATTCCTAAAGCTCCAGGACCCTGGGAGTCCTCAAATCCTCCAGGAACCCACCCATTAACTTTGTGGCTTTGAAGAGCTCTCACTGCCCACAACACTGCCCATTCTCCCTGTGCAACAGGATGCAGGACCCTGGAGTCCTGCCTTTGCCCTGGAATGAATCCCTTCTCTTACTGCAGGCTTGGTCAGAAGCACCATGCAAGAGTTTTTGCAAGTGAGAGGACAGCCTTCTCCACTAACCAAACACCTCCTACAGAAAGTTAATCTCATTTTCCAGAGGGCAGCCCTCAGAAAACACATACACCTATGAACATATCCGAACTGAGTTCAGTGATGAAGCTTCTTCAAGATGCTGTCACATATGCCAGAGGGGATTCGAATTTCAGTGAAGACCCAGATTTTCTTCTGGGATTAGCACTGTTCTCCCTGCTGCCCTTCCACAAGTAAAACTCCCCTCCTCCTACACCCCTGCTGCCGAGTTCTGCTTTATGAAGACATTTTCCTGGAACACTAAGGTCTATAAGAGAATGATTTAGCTATTGGTATCATTAGTCACGCAAGCCTTGGGTCACAGGCGATTTGTACACCTGATTTCTGAACAGCTTAATCATCATTCAGCCTACCAGGCCAGTTTCTCTTAGACATCGTTCAATGATATATTACCCTGTGTGTTTCAGCGCATGCTACTCACACCCACGTGAAAAGCAGCATCCTGCAATTGGCTTTCGGGGAATTCACTGCTGCATAAAAGGTTCTGCGGATGCAGCACGCTCTGTCTGGAGCTTAGAGGAGGAGGAGAGGGGCTGCACTCCTGCATTCCCCCAGAGCCACATTCAGGAAACTGCATGTTCAAAATTTTGATGAAAGTGTTGTTCTCCCAATGCTTCTGTCTCAAATAACAAAACCACCTGAAAATAAATGATCTAATCAACAATGACTTTTTCTGAAGGGCTTGTGTAATCATGTCATACAAAAGTTAAGGTTGAAAAATAAGTAACATTTATTTTACAAACTAAAGTTCCTTTATGGATATTCTATACTTTCATTTTACGTCAAGAAGAACATCTATTTTTGCATCATCCTAATGAGGTACAGAAGCAGTAAGACTCCACTTTTGCAGACAGGGAACTGAAGCAAGCACTTCCTAATTTTGCACCCCTTGGATCTCAAACTATTCCAAGAGAGACCTTCAGAATTCTGTGATTCAGCCACTGCTGTGTCAGACAGACACCCACTGCACACGGAGCACGCACAGAGCGGCAAAGGCCCAGGGAAAGGCTGCAGGCCTGGAGCAGCATCCTGCTCTCCTGCCCACAGGACCATCTTTGCTTTCCTGGCAGTCTTACCGCCTGCAACCTGCTGCTTCCAAATCCGGCAGGAAATGAGGGTTAGAGTCTATGGAAAACAGCATTCTCCAGGACTCCCTCTACCCCCAAAAGAGCAACCTTATAAAGCACTTAAGATGAGCTCTACAGAAAATAATATGTTATTGGGAATTAATAATACATAGCATCCATATCAATAAGCAATTTCATTTCCATAATTTCCTATCTTCAAATGATTAACTTTGCAACTTCAATTACGCTGTTATTACAATCACAGATTATATTCCAGGTGCTGAACTGAAACCAAAGACCGCCAACACCTGGAGCACAATCCACTCCCAGATCCAGATACGATGGATGTTACAATGGATACTGCCAATGTTTACCCTCGCTCCTACTCCCCCTGTTTACCCTCAGTCCTACTTCCCATCTTTATCCTTGGTCCTTCTCCTGCTATTTACCCTCAGTCCTACTCCCAGTGTTTACTCTAGGTGCTAGTCTCAATGTTTACCCTCGTTCCTAGTCCCCATCTTTCCCTCAGTCCTACTCCCCATGTTTACCCTTGGTGCTACTCCCTGTTTACCCCGAGTCCTGCTCCCAGTGTTTACCCTAAGTCCTGCTCCCCCTGTTAAACATCAGTCTTACTCCCTCTGTTTACTCTCGGTCATACTCCTCCTGTTTACCCTCGGTTCTACTCCCAGTGTCATGAAATGACGATAAAACAGCATGAAGTTATCTTGAATTGCTAGTTATCAGCATGAAGTTAAGTTGAATTACTAGTCCTCGGAGATCCGTTTGCTAACACTAAATATTTCATTGTCTGTTACTCCAGTTGAAAAACAAAAGCAGCACATTAAAAGCTATTCAACAAAGCTGCCTTTTATAGGTAGAAAGAGACGGGTCCTCCTCATCCACCTTTTTTAAACTATCGCCACCAATAGTTGAAGAAATCTTTTCACCTGAAGGTTAGTTAAAGCCTGCTGCTGATGGCCTTTCTTGCTGTTACTGAAGGGTCTGAATGCCACTGAATGGGCTAGTAGCGTCTGAAACTTAGCAGTGCAAAAACAGAAGAACATAAACTTTGTAAGTTGTAATGACATAAACTGTTATTTACTTATCTGCACGAGTCTGAGGTTTTATAATTAGATTGAAGAATACAATCAACAACTATAATTTTCTCAACAAATTTTTCCAAGTAAATGTGCTGCTTCGAAATACTTGTCATGACATAAAATTCAAGACAGAAACAGCAGGAAACAAGAAAAGGCACAATGCATGTTCACATGGCAAACCTATATTAGCTCTTCAGAAAGACAGAAGTAGAGTGAGGACAATTATCAGGATCATAAGATTTCACTACTTTTTTCTAACAATTTTAGGCCTGGAAATTAATTACGTGGCTTTGCTATTTGGAGGGATCTGTTCTTAAAGACCAAGGAAGATAAGTGGCACACACAGAGTACATACAGAGAACTTGCCAAAAGAGGGAGACAGAAGCAGTGAGCACAGCTTGCCACCAACAATATGAGAGCCAAGGTATTTTCTCACTATGTCATTTCTCCCCATCCCTCAATCTCTTTTGGACAGGGTCTGGCTTTCACGTATGCTTAGGGAACACACTAAGCCTGCTCACTTTCAGGGCCTATAGATACCAATTAAGCACAATTAATAAACTGACATTAATGCATGCCAATTAAACTACAAGAAAGCAAGAAATCCAGACTCTCCCAGTACCTTAAAAGGGATTTTCTCAGACACACATATTTCTGGTGTACTGCCCTTGAAGCACATCCTAGGAACACCATCTTTTACAACAGCCTCTGACTTGTGGGTGTCTAATAAATTTGAAACTCACGTCTCTCTCTAACTGCTAGAAGATGAAAGCCACTTTCAAGCAGTCACTTAATACAGGTAATTTATCATAATACGCTTGGGGATACCTTGGAATGTTAACTTAATAAAGAGGCTGTGCAGCACCCTCAGATATATTATGGTTGTGACACAAACTGAATATTCTTTCTTCCGACTTATAAGCAGGAGAGCCTAAGAAATATTTGCATGATGAGATTTAGAGATTTATTTGAATAGCAGGCATTACCTAAAAGAACAAATACTGGTGAGTCAAGAAATATGTATAAGAAGTGCTTAATGTCTAGCATGCCAGCTTGAAAACAAAAAGGTCAGTTGAAAACAAGTATCTGTAAGATGAGAAATGACGAGTGTCTATAAATTGAGTTACTAAGTAGCCCAGTTCCTTTAAAAATTCCTGCTATATTTTAGATCATTCCTAGCAAATGACAAAAACTTAACAAAGCTATATAAGGCAATATAGGAAACATGGTAATTACTTCTGCTTAGGTTATATGCTTCTAATAACAACAACTGTTAATCTGCACCTTTCACAAACAAATCAAGTGATATTGTAACTCTCCTCTCCGCTGCTGAATTTAACGAAAACGTTATTTTACCAAGTTTTATCATACCATTTTATTCGATCTGTGCACTTTACCCAAAAACACAAAAGTCAAGAGAACGCTCATACCTGAGGCCGCATTCTGGGGTTCCATCTGACATAGTAGTTCACCCACAGCTCCAAATGGTTCAGACTAGCTACAGGGTATAGGACGTGGTTTTCATAGTTTACGTAGAAAGGGTTTGTGAATTCATCTAATTGACTGTTTATATAGGACCACAGCGATACAGTCTTCGTGTTTACCTCCTGATTAAGTAAAAGAAAACAGTTAAGTATTAGAATTGCAAATTCTTACAACAGGGAGACAATAACTACATTACCAGTAAATTCCTCGATGAAGATTTACCTTACCTGTTACAGGCCTCTGAAAACACTTCCAGTAACTGGTTATTAAATAGTCTTAAAGCTTTAGCAAAACTTTTAACTTAACAAAGGAGATTCACGCACATTATTTTCTCAGATAAGGTCTTGTTGAGCAAAAGAAGGCTGTACTACTTGTAATAGCTCTATGCCTGCAGCCACTGTAGGTATGGTTAAGCACTGCATGTACAGTTGCAGACTGAACAAATCAAAAAGATTTGCAATTAAATTAGCTTTAAAAAGAAAATCAAAATATGAGAGAATAAGAGAATATTTAGGTTGGAAGATCCAAAATATTATTCGTGGAAAATAATTATTCTGTTCTCCTACCTCCACTACTCAGTCCTATATATCCAAATATCAATTTAAAATGCTGATTTTAGCTTTATTTGCGCTTGTGAAATTTACATTAGGTAAAATCTAAACACCATAAACATGGCTGGATCAAAGTTCAAAATCTGCATTTAAAATCAAGTTCATTTTGCAATTTTATACTCCTCCAGTGTCATAACACATGTTTTTCTACTACCGCTGTATCTTAAATTGCATTTCCTTAAGAACTTCATCTGACTAATCATTTATTAAAAAAAAAAAAGCTATCTGGAAACCATGCATTTACTGAGAATATGTTACTCAGCTCCATCTTGTGGCATATGCATGCAATTTTCACCAACAGAAGCAGGCACACAAACCACAAAAATAACAAGGCTAGATATACCAAAGAACGGTTACTTGCTTTAACAAAAATATGAAGCAGTAAAAAAAGCCAAAAGTAAAATTGCAACTGGAGTATTAGCAAGTAACTTAGAAAAAAAACTTTTCCAAATGCAAAGTATTTCAGAGTGCTATCTTCATCCATTCATGCATTTTAAATTTCCCCTTAGTCTTCAAATTCAAGTTCCATCAAATTATGTCCTAAAGTGACCTTCAAAGTCATCCACAGGAGTCCCTCTAGAAAAAGCAAAAGTAACACTACTTGATAACACACACTTAAGAGCCTGTATGTTGGCTGGAAATATTTGACATAGGATTTTGTAAAACTTAGAAAAAATTAAAGAAAAATGAGTAGTACTTCATTTCTTAATGGGGTATTTGGAACACATTTTTCATGCCATGATAATTTCATATTCAGGTTGTTAAAGTCTATGTCACAAATGTATCCAAGAAGCAGATTTAAAGTTCTTTAGTCTTATTCTAAATACTTCCAAATAAACCAAACAAATTAAGCATGTGAATCACAATAGTTATTTACCTCTTTCACTCTCTCTTTTTCACAGTTGCATAAGAAAGTCCCAAAGAGACAACTATAAAGGTGATCCAGAATGGTTATCAAAAATAATTCATTGAATTCAAAGGCTGCAGGAAACTGAAATAAAAAAGATGGTAAAGTTATTCTTTTTTTTTTCCCTATAGTGACTATTTTCTGGAAAACTCAGCAATTGCAGTAATTCCCACTGCATTAATACCTTTAAACCATGTGCTTTTTTATAATGCTCCTCAGATACATAATGAATGTAAGGTTTGTAAGTATACTAAAATACATGCACCAAATCATTAACCGAAAGTGAAACTTTGCAGAAAGCTACATGCCTTACACAAAACAATTCCTTCTAAGAAACACAACCTGAGATCATCCTGCTCTAACTCAACAAAAACACTGACCTTAACATATGTTTTATTTGTCTTGTTACAACAATTGGGTGGGAGGAGAGGGAAAAGGGGGAAAGACAGCAACTAAGAGCTTTGTTTCCTATTCTAACAAGCAATCAGTAATTACTATTAGGTATTTCATTCATGAGTAGAAGTTACTGGAAACATTTTTGAAAAACTGCAGAGAATTTGAATACACAAAACAAAACTTTCAATAGTATCTTAATATTTAGTGCTTTAAAATCATGAAAGAAGACAATAAAGCTCATGGGCTGCTACCTATTCATGGAAAAGAATCTTCTTTGATCACATTTAATAATAGGTCTACATATGACAATGGCTTGACACTGTAAAATAACTGTACCCAGAATGACAACAGTCTCAAGCACAGAGATTAAATGAAAACCATGTAATAGAAAAAAACAATTTAAGAAGATTAAAATAAAATTTTAAAAGTAACGTTTCTCTCACTGCCTTGAACATGAATGTTTTAAGAGAATGATTTTCAAGACAAATGAAATAAATTTTGTTTGTTCCTAATTGAAGTAAATCCTTGCAGAGGGCTAAAAATAGGTGTTACAGACTCATAATGAATCATTTCCTCCTATATGCAAAAAACTCAAGTCTATACTTCAGGTATGAAGAAAGCAGTAGACTCAGTTCAGTTATCCATGACACCCTGGACATGAGTGACTCAAGAGCTATATTAAACCAAAAAAAATAAAACCCCAAAAGACTCCCCACATGTACTGTTAGGAAGAATAAACCAGCCATTTGGACTTGGCATGAACTAACAGATCCAGAAAGTCCTTTCCAATGTGATCCATGATTTAGGAAGGGCAAATATTTATTTATGTTGAAAGTAAGGAGTTAAAACAGCACAATCATTGTACTTTTATTAAAACCAGAAGAATCTGCATCTTAAGGAATATTCTTCTAGTAGAAGATTGATTGAAATTAAACATTGTAAAAACATTCTTTCAAAGCTTCTGAAGATATTTATGGCAACTTTCAACTAAAAATTTTTAATATGGAAATCATCAGTATCACTGCTCACAGAATGAATGAGCCTTCCTTCTTGCGACTCTCCTGTGGATTACGCAGTGTCCAGCAGTATGATGAGTTCACACTGGGGTTTCTCTCTCAAATCACCAATTACGTTTCTTTATCCAGCTACTTGTTCTCACAAAACATGTAGAAACTTAAGATCAAATTCTCTTTTTCAGTTACACTCAAAAGTGATCACTAACAACACTTCCTAAAGTAAATCCATTCTTGTTAATACCACAGCTGTGATCTAAAATATAAATCTATTAACCAAATCTAAGATGCAGGGCTGCCAAAATAAGGCAGAAAATCCAGTGGGTCTTGGATCTCAGTCTCCTCTTTCCAAACCAATGTGGCAACCAGATACTGAGAAAATAATTTGCAAAGGCCCAACGTGATATTTGGAAATAACTTTGAAGACAAAGGCTCTCCTAAAGGAACTCTAACTGAAAACACTTAATGAGCCTTGTCACATTAACTTCTGCATCGTGATGGGTATGTACTAATCAGATGGACACCAACATGGTAGCTATTCCAGTCCACTGAAGCATATTCAAAAACTTCCATACATCGGTGGTTATACTCTGAGTAATTTATTAATAAGTGAGAGCATGTTATTGAAACACCATCTTTGGATACAAGAGTTGTACTGTTGGAGCTGATGTATTGAGACTGTAAAGCTTTTATTACTGCAGCTGAATAATCACTGACCTAAAAATTCCTCCTTCTCTAGTTCCAAGCCCATTAGTGTCTGTTTGAAGATTCAGGTGGAAAAATTCCCCTAATGAAAATTTCCTTTCTATCAGATCCGCTAATTTCAAAAGAACACGTGGGTCATTAAAATCTCTCACCTGATGCTACTGCTCTTAAGTTTTCTTTTGGTATAGGAGGTATTTACCAGAAAAATTCTCGTTTATTTGACAATGCCAAGCTGCATATGATTTAGAGGCACACAAAATAAAATTGCCTTTGAATTTTATGATTAATAAACTCGTTCTGCATTACAGTAATATTTAAGGTTGAAACACTTGCTATATAAATCTTGTGACTGTGGAACTAGACTGGATTAACTTCACTGAACACTAGAGATTTTAACTGAACATTTTATTGAAAGTGATAAGCAATGCATTTCTGGCAAAAGACATTATCTGTTAAAAAACAGGATAAAAAGTTCTACCAGTTTTAAACATATCCTACTCATATCATACTCATATTGAACTACAATACTACAAGCAAATTTTACAGGTTTGTTTTGTTTTTAACAGAGCATTAGTATTTCATTTCCTTGAAATATTTTAGATCATTTGTAAGCTTTCTAATTTCAGAGCTATTTACTATTCAAAATCATCAGTATTTATAAACAGAGAACAGAAAACTCTGTCTATTTTTATTAAAAATCTGCTACCAATATGCTCCTCTCAAGTTCTCTATTGCTGTATTTTGTGTGTCATCAAGCCTGGAAAAAATTCAGGCAAATACATGGTTGTCAAATATGAAGTTTCATTGTCTGAAGTGATACAGAAAATCGTATCTTAGTGGGAAACTGAAAATTCTCTCACTATATTAAGTTGACTGTTTTAAGAATGTAATTCTCAGACCATGAAAACTTTGCTTGCTTTTAGCCCTCCTCCCATTTTCACATATGTTTACCACTGAATCTAAAGCCTCAAACAAGCACCCTTTTACGAGCAGTGTTTTACATAGAGATAGAATAGAATCCTTGTCTTCTCAAGCCCATGTCAAGGCAATCACAGTCTCAGTATATATTCTCTAGGTGTTGAAGTCAGCTAAAAAAGAAAAATAACTAGGCAAGAACTCTCCAAGAATGATGTTTCAATTTTTCCTTCTGTAACATTAATGATTTTTCAATGCCATTGCTGGTCATGAATTTCAGAACAGTTTCTGAACCCAGGTTTTGAACAGATGTGGTATTGGCAAAATGTTCCATAGTCCCCAATCCCCCTCCTTTTTTTTTTTTTTTTTTTTTAAAGAAAGAACTGGAGGGAACTCAACTGTTTATAGGAATAAATAGGAGGCAGCTAGGG
This sequence comes from Tinamus guttatus, assembly GCF_059628265.1. NCBI lineage: Eukaryota > Metazoa > Chordata > Aves > Tinamiformes > Tinamidae > Tinamus > Tinamus guttatus. The sequence goes on from NW_028288821.1 coordinate 1,598,838, forward strand.
AGATCACAAAATGAGAAGGGATTGCTCTCAATTAAAGACCTCCCCGGAGAACTTTTGTTCCAACCAGGTGCTTAGGACTGTTGCTTTTTGCTATTGTTATTAACATTCCTCTGAGAGGAACAACATTTTTCAAGCATTTTCTCTAGCCGTATTCAACAGCCTATTAATGCTGAAACAAAGATACACAGAAGGAGAAAATTTTCAAGGGACTCTGAACAGTAGTTATTACACTATTATTACCAGAGAACTTTCATAAAACACAGAAGTGGATTGTTTTAAATGTAAGTTTTGGAATGTACAAAGCAAGTAAGTTTGCAAGCATCATGTTCAGAACAAGACAACTGAGGATCTGGCAGCGCTAGCGTCATATGAGATTTCACACCTTTACCTTCCTTTCCTCAAATCAACCACACAGACTTCTGCATAACAGGTTTTACCATAATATCACAGATCTATATTAGGTATCAAGGGAAAGAAAGGGAAAAATAATATTCGAACACTTCTAAATTACTAAATTACTGAATTAATAAATTCATAATTTGTTACTTGGAAAACCCCATTAAAGAACAGCACTACAAAAGCACGTAAAAATATTAAGTTCATGGACATGGAGGTACAAACAAGAAGAAAAATAAGATCAAAGCCTATCTAGAGAATTTTGAGAATTTTAATATTTTGAAAACTTAAATACTGCACGAAGTGCAAAGACGTCCCCGATCCAGAGGCAAGAGCAGTAGTGGAAATGAGAAAACTGTCTTGAGAATAGTTTGGTATACCAGAGACACCCTCCTGTACACATACACAGTGCCAACATCAACTAAGATTTCATATTTGAGACACATGAAGAAGGACCCTTAGTTCACAATCAGCCTGGATTTTTGCTGTCTCTGAAGCACAAAATAAATCCCATAAACACACCTTTTTACCGTCAGTGAAAAAACAATGGAAATCACTTCTGAATATTTCTCTTATTTAATGATAGAATTCCTTAAAAGCCTATTTTAAAAACAAACCAAAAAAGTTCTTGGTGTTTAGTCTCCAGTTAATATTTCTATTCTAGCTTCCAGTACTTCCTGTTTAGCAAAACGTTTCCCTTTAGTACATGCCCTATGCAATCATAGTGCAAGCAGCTTCATCCAAACATGCTGCTGCTCTGAGAAGAAATGTGTTCTCCTACATGAAATACATTTCCAAGATAATGACCAACACCTCACAGGAATATACTCTTTGGAATCTTACCTGCTTTGTCATTTGCCAAACGCAGTCAATGAACTGAAGGAAAATGGGAGATCTGTCTGCATCAGCATGGTCATCATCTCCATGTCCTACTCGCTTGAAATGAGAACAGTATTTTCATATTAGTGTATTTACAGTACCACCCCACCACTTCAAAGCTCAGTAACTCTTACATGTCCTCCCAAAGATGAGTATGAGAAGCATGTCTTCCATAATGCTAATCTGTATTTTTCCACCAAAAAAAATACATCCCAGTATTAATTTATGGATTTGCCTTTGCAGTTGGGTAGGGCTAGAAAGGCACTCAGGCAACAAAGCAGTCCTCACTGGTCTGAACAACCCACTTTGTTTTTCATGTGAGCCTTCAAATGCACATTAATTCAAAAATTCCAAATATAATCATATTTTGGAATAGATTATATAATTCATTATTTCATTAGCATATCCTCTAATCCATCAGGAAGGAAATGACGTGAATTGGGCATATTAGAGAAGTGGAGAAAAATGCTGATGGGAAGGACTCTTGAGAGGGTATCATAAGGAAACTTCTATCATTTCTGACAGACCATTGTTTGGGGAAATGGTAGTGTCTCCACCACTAAGTATCTTTGAGAATAATTAGCAACTTAATCTACTGCATTTCTGTTGTTACTAATGGAAATATTTTGCTTTCTGTGTATCCGAAATTTCTGTTTTCGTTATACATACAGCTTTTCATCCCAGATGCTACAAACACTTCGAAGACACAGTTCCTATCCAAAGACTCCTTTGCTGTCCTTCAGTTGCCACAGATTACACAGCGGACAGAATTGCTACCTAGTCCCCTGTCCCCCACCTTTCAGGGCACAGCTGTTTGTTTCTGCCAACAGGCAAAACTGGAAGCTATTTACTGAGATGGTACCAGCATAATGATTATTTCACATCTAGCAGCCTTAACAACATGTCATTTCATCTAAACCACCCTGCAGTCAGAGTCCACAAAGTATTATAGTAATTTATATCCTATCTCCCCAGTAACCCATGGTTTAAGCGAACACTGTATCCTCAGAGTAACAACTCCATCGATTTTATCCAAATGAGAAAATATGTCATGCAAAATATAAAGCCTTGAAAGTGACAAACAGTGGATTCATTCTTTCAGCTTACCATTGCAAACCTGTGTCCAAAACTTATCCATTCTTTCTCTACAAGAATTTCAAATCCCTTGATGGTTCTGTAATAGCTGTCCAGCATAAGCATAGCTAGAGCCGTGAGCTGGGCAGTTCGATCCCAGCCGTCACTGCAATGCACCACCACAGAAGTTTTACCAGATTCAATTTTATCCGCAATTCTCACTGCTCCAGCAAGAAGCATCTAAATAAACAAATTAAACAATTGTATTGAATACCAAAACTCTACAAAGAATTTAAATCTTACAATCTTGAATTACTATGTTTCAAGTTTTCAGATTAAATATGTAACCATTTTGACACCGCTGCTTTATATTACAGATTTCCAAATCATGACATACAGCACTAGAGAAACCAAAACCAATTTCTAAATGATGTGTGTCCAGCAGACAGTCCTTACGCACTTGTCATTCACTAAAAGCAGCACCTAGAAAGAGAAGCTGGGAACCCCTTCTCTAATTTACATCTGAAAGTCTGCATCATTATGAAAATAAAAACAAATACTATAACCTATTCAGAAAGCTGAATAAGTTTAATGTTTCCAAAATTCATTCTCATCGCAAACAGTCTAGAGTTCTTTCTCAGCTTTCAGTTCTTCGAAGGGACAAACCATTCAGCTATCCAAACCCAAAACAAAAATGAAAACAAAGGCTGCTGGCTGGGGCCTGTGCTGACCTATTACTGTATGAGGCATATACAGTATTTATCTTGTTAATAATCTGGGTTCAGAAGCACTCTGGGGAGCACAGGGGTAGAAGGGCAAAGGAATGAGACCACTTGGGTAAACTTGTTATTTTTCTCCCCACAAAAATCTTCTGTCTACTTCCCTCAAGATCTTCTCTAGATTTTTTAGCTTGAATAATCTCTTTCCATAAAGAGCCCTCTCCATAACATGGCCTGTCATGGCACTGAGAAATTCATGAAAAGCAGCTTGAACAGTACCACAGAAAAGGTTCCTATCTTGGCATTCCAGCATGAGAAAATGGTATCTTCTAAAATACCTGCATCTTTCCCTTTCCTAGCATGTAAAAATGAGTTGTAGAGGTGAATTCTGGAGCCCAAAGAGCTTACAAAGGGGCTTACAAAGAGATTTAGGCTCAAAAAGAGATTTAAAGCCAGACTGATAACAAACAGTTTCTAGATATTAATATTGCCAAAGTCATTTTAGAATATTCCAACTTTAAGAAAACAAGAAAGTTAAATTCTTACCAAAACATCATATTTGCTTAATTCTTAAATTAAGTGTTTGCTCCCTCTACTGGTTCTTCTACAAATGTTAGCAAGCACCAGCTAATCGAGTAAAACTAATGAGCAATCCAAAACATGTTTTGCAAGAGTGACATTTGAGCCAATTTTTAATAAAACATATTTCCCTCCATCCATATTCATCATAAACAGGGGAGTGAATGTGATACTGAAATAATCTATTTATAAAAGCATTTCAGAGGTTAATGAAACAGAGCGTAGAACTGAAGATGATAATGATTTGCTTTAAGATTATGTCAAATACCAGAGCAGATTATAATCCTATAACGCACATGCTTTAAGCAGCCCATGAAAATGCAGGCACCCAATACATGAACCCTAACATTGCTCTGAAGGAGGGAAGGATGGAAAAGTTTGCTGAATTTAAACTGTGGTCTTTGGCAGCTGTTCAAATATCATCTGAAGTTCTCAGGGCAGTTTTCCAAAAAGCAGGGATAACCCTGGACTGCTCAGCAGTACCCTCTCAGGAGAGTAAAGTGTTGTCCAACACTAAATATGATACTGTTCTATCAGGAATTAACTCATTCCTTAACTCAATACACATAAACTGAAATAAGCTGAAATGGATATATAATTTATTTAAAATGCTAAGTGGCCATTTTAAAATAAGGCTTTTTTACAAGATCATGTTCATTAAAGACACAGTTAAATCTAGACACAAATTAAGTAGTATTTTCAGAAATTTAAGTTAAAAAATATTTTAAATTTTTTTTTCATATCAAAAGTCTCTTACTCTTATATATTCCAACCAGTGAGTGGAGTCCACATTTGATAACCATCGAGTTTCATCAATAGTAGGATAAACTATTTCTTTAAGCTTACGCAGTGATTCTCTCATTACATGTATATTATGTATTTCCAGGAAGACCAGCTCTGCATTTGGGTAGGCACTTTCACTTTCATATCCTCCACCTTTTGCCTGCCATTCAAAAGGCAAAAACAGACACACACATGTATATTATACTTCAGTAAAAACTCAAAAAAGTTTTTTCGTCAGGTTTTAGGATTTTTAGAGATAAAATACTATTTTAGAATAAATAAGGAGCATTCCTAGTACTTGCTTTTCCAAGAAACAGTAAGCTTTTCATAAATGAAATAAATCCTAATTTTAATAGGCTGCAATTAATAACACATCCCCCTAGTTTCCCCTTTCTGCTACTGACACATTGAGCCACAATTTGGTAGTTTTCTATGGAGATTCGTGCATTATTTCTCAGGTCAACCTTCATATTGCCTTGAACTCCTGCCAGCCTTTCTAAAATGCTGTGACCAATTCAAATTTCTTCCCACGCTCTTTTTTAATTTACCTTTTCTTATCTCTTTTCACATTTTTATCCTTGTCTCTTCTGCACTCTTCAGAGTTCTGACAAAGATACTAATTAATGCTAATTATTAAACCCACCTACCTTGTTTGTATCTGCAACACTATTCTGCCTGGCATCAAAGATGATAAGTTTATGGGATTGAGCATTGGCATCCATTATTGTCTGCAAGTACTTTTCATCCTCTTTGCAATGCTTATCATTCGGGCCTACCAATGGTTGACTGCATCGTGTTATTGTTGCTTGGCTCTCAGGATGAATCCAGGATAATACCTGGAATTAAAGAAAAAGATTTCAGCTTATTATACCAATGTAAAGGCAGCATGCCACAGTGCAATTAGGTAATTACATTGCCTACATGGCATAATTTCCTGGCAAATCAACAAATGCAAACTTCAGGATAAGCTGAGGAAAGATGTAACCAGCACACTAGCATCACTGAGCATAGATCTGTTCAGACTGAAATACAAAGTAACTCTAAATAACTTTGCTTTTATTTCTGACAAAAACAAAATCTGTGATTGTATGTGGTTAATTAGAGAGAAAAAAAGGTAAAATGGAGGAAGAAAACTTGCTTCCATATGGAAGTGTATGGACTCGCAAACCTATCTAATGTTATATTGTCCTAGGCAGATCTACAGCACAAATACTGTCACCATCTAACATGTTGAAATCTGTTAATATATCCCATCTCAGGAAACCTATTATGGCTGTCACACATCCCATACTGTAACTCAGAATACAAGTCAATTTGTGAATTAGCATAAGATACCATCGTAGCCTAAAAGTGTTAACTCCAAACAAAAATGTGTTATGTAGCACAATAACCAAGCCATTAGACTCTCAAATGAGTAGCTTGCTTCAGTTCTAAAGCCAGCAAGTCTAATTCTTCTTTCTTTGCTCTCTTTTTGAAAGGGACTACGCCCATTTCATCCTTATAAAAATGTAAAAGAACTCTTAATTTGTATATGCTACAAATACATAAGCCATTATACCTCCTTGCAAAAGTTTCACTTACTGGAACTCTTCCTTTTGCTCTAAATGCTGCCACTTTTGAGAGATCATCATCCTTTACACTGGTTGGCACAACAAGAATAGCTGGATATGTATCACAAAGTTCATAGGTGCTGTTAATTTTGGATATTTTCCAACTCTCATTGGGCAAGCCCTGTAAGAAAACAAAGCATTTTTATACTTTTCAGGTTAGACCTCTACATATCTGGTTTTGACAATTAAAACACTGAAATGCTGCATAGTTTTTTGTTTGTTTTTTAAAGTGAGTCCACGTTTTTCATTTAAGTAAGTTACTTGTTTCAGGTTTTCATAACGTATTATAAACCAAAACGCCAAAAGAGATTTATACTTATTACCTTTAAAATTATTATGCAAAATAACTATTTGAATAGGCCACATACTTAGGATCAAAAGTGATCACAGTGAAATAAAAACATTACCTTTGCAGACCGAAGACTACAGATTTACAATCACAAAATAAGTTTACTTACTGTTTAATGATGCTTAGTCAAAAACAATTTCAATAAAATATTTATAGTTTCAAAAACAGCACTCGGAAAATGCAGATTTGAGAATGTACTTTAAGATAGACACATCTGCTCCAGTACTGAGTAACTGTTATCTCAGTTTTAGCAGGGCTTCTGAATGCTCAGGCCACTTGTATTTCATCACCTAAACATGAATTCTGGGCAAGTTACTACCTATAGCCGGCACTGAAATTTTTGAGTTTTCTTTAAAAACTTTTTCTTGTTTAAATGACTTTGTATGGAAGGGACACAGAGAAAGAAAAATAATACACCAAGTGTAACTTACCTGCCTCTTATATTCTGCCATTGGATCATACACTTTCCAGCCATTAACAGCAAATTTCTCTTTATAGTTGAATGCAAAAAGTGGCTAAAAACAAGAAAGTAGAGGTATAAATTATTCCTTAGTGGGTTGCAAGTAAGATAAGCTTCAAAATAGACAACCGTATAAGATTTCCAATTAAATATTTTAATAACTGTTTAACATTATACCTAAGCTCTCACTATCAAGGCTGGGCAACTCAGTGCTAGAATAGAAATAAAGGACAGCTGACTCCTTCAAGTGCATGCTATCTATTTAACAAAACCAAGAAATGGGAATAGAGGCACTGAGAGGCAGTTATTTGCCTGTGATCATAGAACAAATCAATGTCAGAGCCAGGATAAGAAGCCTGTCAAAAGTCTCCTGCCTCCCAGCCAGCTCCTTATACGGACAAACATAACAAAAGAACACTTTACAGTTAACTAATATGACTAACTGTACCTATTTATTCTTTAGGCAGTGAGCTTCAGGATTGAATTATCTACTGCAGAAAACAAGTCTGTCTCTATACATTTTAAGACAGCAATATTAGGTGAATCTAAACCTCAAGGGTTATGTACAAATTAGATAATTCTAGGGACAGCAGGATGCAGTATAATGTCTTATATATTAATGCAAAAAGGAAAGAGAGTAGCCTGTTTCATACTGTATTTTATGAATTAACATTTTAATTGCTACATAGTGCTTTTCTTTCTCCGCCTACCACTTTCCAAAGACATGACAGACGCAGACAGCCTTACTTAAGACTTACCAGCCCATTAGAAACAGGAAATGCACGTGTTACAAGGTTTTCAAAAATCTCCAATCTGTTCTGCTCTTCCTGTTTATAAGCAAGCCTCAAGTTTCTCATATCCTATCAAAAATAAGTCACATTATTTTACCCTTTGATAAAAAAAGCAGAATCTGGCTGAAAGAAAGCATATATACAACACTAAATAACTGATATCATGTAACCCACATTAGAAGAAAGTGTTTGTTTCAGTTGACTAGGATTGTCACTAGAGTTCCTAGATACATAAAAATAGCCATTCTTCCTTTGAATTCCTTCTTGTCACAAAAAGCAGAAGTGCTTAATACTGCATAGTATCACAAGAGGAATTGAAATGAATTACCTAAACGTAGTAAGATTCAAAACAGGGCCAAGAGCAGACAGAAAAACAGCATACATTCACGAAGCCCTCTAAAATAAACATGAAAGCAAAATACTTGAAGCAAATGAAAATGAAATCAAAATTAATGGACTTGTACCATACCCTCCATACCTTGCAAACTATTTCTATGCCACATGAGTTGTCCCCATGGCTCTGTACTCCAATTTTTTCGACTCTACTTATCACTCCAAGGGGGACATCAACAACAAAGGGTGGATCCTGAAAATTAAACATGAAATAAATTAATGTAGTTGCATTAGGAAAAGCACAGTCTACTACTATTTCTGTTCCACTTGCCTCGTTTATAATTTCTGTGTAATAGACTTCTATGGAATGTCATACTTCATTTATACCGAATTTGAGTCATTCCTAAAACCCACTTCAGCTAAATTTTCACCCAGAAGGAACACGCAGACAGACAGTGAAGTCTTACCCTTTCAACACTTTTGATGTACATTCTGAAGTCCGTCACTGTCAGTGTGCCACTGACTGCTCCCATAAATGGACAGATATACATAACATCTTTAGCTGGAAAACAGACAATGAAAGCTTGGTTTTACTAATACAGATATTTGTTCCATCAAAATCTATTCAAAATAAGACGAATTTTTGCAGGCCCCAAAATTGTTTGTATTACCAAAGGACTTTGATACTGGACTGCACACAAAAGTATATTCTTCAAGAGCTGTTAGCATTGATAAAGCTGAAAATAAAGAAATTCCTCAACCCTATAGCTGCTTGGAAGCTACTGAGCAGTTAGGACAGGGCTCAGAGCACCTGCAGGCAGCTCTAGTCCCTTCACTGGGGCAAAAGCAGCCTGCGCTCCACACAGGAGCTTGCAACAGACTGCAGGGTAACTCAGTGATATGCCCATATCTTCAATCTCTCTGGAAAAGTCACTATTCTTCTCTGCCAAACACTGTGCTGCTAATACACAGCTTGCCAGCACAGACCAAAGTGAAAAAGAGCCCACTGTGGACTGGATACCAAGTTTTACATAATTTCATCCTCTTTGTGATCACAATTTTGAAGTTTTAATCTGTGGAGAGCTCTGAGTGAACCCCCTCACATAACTACAAACCACATGATTAATTTATCTACATGGAACAAACTAACCCATGAAAATAATTAATCTGGCTATATGGAATAAGTCAATTGATATACCTTTCAGGCTTACATTTGGATTAAAAGACAAAGAAAAGAAATCCATATCAAACCTGCTAAACCAAAGTGGCCATTAAAGACCTGAAGTAACAAAACTCAACAATAAATAATGTGCTATTATGAATAAATAATATCCTATTTACGAATAAATAAATTAATGATTTAATAGCATTCAGTGTAGAACTCAATAGTATGCTTACCGATAACTTTGATTGATTCTCCAGGAAAAAGTGGAGCCTCTTCCATCTGTGCTAGTTTGTTCCCATCCCGCAGTGCCTGGCAGAAAGCCAAAACCATGAGTAAATCTCACTTTTCATCTGCACTACATTGATACGTTTCGATGCAAAGTGCTTTTACTATGGGATTACTGGAACAGGAAAGTATCTTTTCCAAAGCACCACTCTACTATAAACAGTGCCATATTAAAAAACAGTAAGCTTAATATTGTAAGTATTACATAGACATGCATATTAGTAACATATTAGTAGCTAAGCATTTATGCAAAAGTAGTTTCACATGCTAATTGCATACGGAGCATACAAAAATATGAGCGATAGTATCAGCCCAATTTTGGAATTAATAATGCAGTCTTCTGATAAATGCAGGTTGTATTTGGGGTATTCTATCTGCTCAGGAACATTTTAAAGCTTTTGTTAACTTATTTTCTATTCTTAATGTTGAATATTTAACATTTAAATATTTTTATCTGAGAAACACAAGGCAAAAGCTTTACTTACTTATCATTTCAATTCTTATTTTTGATTGCAAGATATCAGAACCACTCCACCATAAGCTATTTGAATCAATATCCTACTGAGAATGTCACAGGTTGTGGAAGAGTACCATTATGGGAATTTTGGATCCAAAAGGTCTGATTAAGAACAAGGTAATAACAAAATATGGAAGAACAAATACTGATTTTAAAGTAAGGGGTCGTTCCATCAGTTTTCCTTTAGAGAAGTGGCTTCATTCCTGAATGATACAAGCCTGATTGTTTGGGTCCTTAGTTGCCAGCTAACACCTACACCACACTAAGGACTCTGGAATAAAAGTCTTTTCAGAGACATTTGAGAAAGTGTCTCTCAGACCAGTATGATGAGATGCTAAGGTTTCAATTTTTTACCTCTTGAATTGAGAGGAAATATAACAGGCTATTTTACAATAAAATATTCTCCTCTGTATTACAAGCAAATAATTAGTAGAATTTGCTTGCCTTAAAAAAAATCTCATCATCAAATAGTTTCTAGACATATCTAAATTGATTTTTGTTGGTTTTTATTATCTTGGAAACTTAAATAATTTTATGTTTAGCATCAATTTAAAAACAAAAATGATATATAGAAACTTAACCAATCCTTAGAGGAACAAATGTGTTCAGTCAGGTTAGGACTTAAGTGCAGCATTGCAATCTAGACTACATTACATAACATAAATAATAATGAACCCAGCAGATAATCAGTTAACATACCAAATGCCTTCCGTGGGTTCTCTTTAAGGAGGTGTGTAAGATTTCTACATATTGTACAGATACTAGTATCTAGTTCCTTGCTACACAGTAAACGAATGAAAGAGGAGTAAAACTTGCCACCTGATCAGCTTCTGCTTCAGAATGATAGCCATTGTGTCCATCCTGAATCTCCTGCATTGCATGAGGCAGCAGTAGGGAAAGAGAAAAGTAATGGGGAAAAACATGCAGACAACAGGTGAAAGGACAGAATCTCTCCTTTTCTGATTTTTAAAACCTCATTCCTTAAAGAGACAGTATATACTTCAACTTCAGTCTAGTTATTCAACATTTTCTGCCTGTGCTACAAACTACTTTCCACAGGAAAGATTCCAAGTTATGAGAACTATCCATTTTATATTACTTGGCAGAACATGAAATGGGAAATTTAGATCCTTCTTCACAAAAGAGCCACTGCTGATTGGCACGTAGGAACATAAAAGTATGTACTGTCTTTTTCAGACAAGCAACCTTGCAGGAAAGAAAATGAATTCAAAGTATGCCACATGCTTATAAATAGAAGAAATTGAGTACAGCTTGCCATGATAGCATTAGGGGAAAATTCATGCAGTCTTTCAAGGACAAGGTAGTTCGATGTCAAATAGAAGCATTCAGAAAATTTTTAAAAATGCTATGTTGTGTAAAATGTGTTTTAATTCAGTTCAGTGTTTAATTCAGTTTTATATTTTCACTGATTTCTCCAGCAACTTCTAGGTTGCTGCTGGAAACTTAGTCCATTACTTTACAGAAAGTACAATTATTCTGACAGCAAAATATACATATGATTCACATTAATTTCTGGAGGAGAGTGGGGGGGTTGTATGATATTGAGGGAAAATCTTGAAAACAATTTCAGACAATAAGGGCCTCCTAACAATTAGGTCTTGATGGCATTCTGAAAAATAGTACCTGTTTAAAACTAGACCATAAAAAAAATGTTTTTCTGGAATTAAAGAAAGGCAGATGTTGTGATCCCTGCAAGAAAACTGAAAGAAGGATAAGAGAATACACCAGAAGATTCTGAATTAAATGAAAGAGAGAGAAGCATAACAGATCATTCAGAAATAAGACATCGTTTTAAAGAACCATGAAAAGCTGAAGGGAAACAATTAAGCTTTGTTCCTCAGTCCGAAACAATTATTTCAAGAGTGATCTATTAAAAAAAAAACAAGTGCATTTGTATGGATGGACTGAACACATTTTCAAATATTAGATTAGAAAAAGAAATCATTCAGATGTGGTCTGTTAGTTTGGGACTGAATAAAAGGTCTTTGTTTGAATAAAAGCATTAGAAACATTTCATGAACAATGTCAGAATACTATCCAGATCACTTCTCACTCCATAAACATTACTAAGTGAGAGGGGCAAGAAAACAGGCAGATGTTTTTCATATCTTCAGTGAACAATGGGCAAGGCCTAGTCTCTAAAATGATCATCTAAAAGATGTAGGTCATTGCAGTGGTGTCTAACTCCAATCTTAACTTTCAACTCTGCTGTCCGACTGCAGCAATAATACAGATGCAAGTAGGAACTGGTATCTTACTTGAACTGGGTAGACCGAGACGTAGTGTTTTTACTGCTAATATTCTTGAGCACAGATAACACTTTTAAGTTGCTAATACAGTGCTCTGTAGTCCAAAGCATGTAAGCTGCAGTTGTGAGCATTCATTTTGTCAAAATTAATGTAATAAAACTGAAGTTAGTACTACACATTTATAACATAATTTAAATATATTGCTCTCTTACACATGGACTTTTACAGCTCATGAAAAACACTGCAATGTATATAAAGCATTTCTATGGCAAAGAAGCTGCTGCACTGCATAGCAAAATGGTCCGACTGGTTCATAAAAACCATTAATGAAGTACAAAAGAAGACTTGACACACCAGGCTTTCACACAGCACAAAAGACAAACAGGTAGGAGGCCGTTTACTCTTAGCCAAAGGTAACCTTACCCGTAAATCAGGCCTCCTGTATACCTGTTAGTTAAAATAGAAGATGTTATCCAACAAAACATATGGATTTGATTTGTTAAAGATACTATATCTTATTTCACCAGACTTTCAGAAGAGTTTACTTCCAGAGTATTAACTACTAGTCAGATTAAAACAAAAAAAAAAGAAAAAAAGAAAATCACACCTGTATAGATCTAGCAGCTCCCATTTGAAAAATTGTTTTGATCTCAAAGTAATCTGGCCACTTCATTTTAGTAATGACACAAAACTCAAGCTCTTTGAAAAATTTATTCCCAATAATCTTTTTATCCAGTTACAACATGTTATTGTGAGAAGAATCTAGTAATCCATCCGGGCAAAACACAAAAAGCCTGCAATAACAGCCATGTAATATAACCGCTGTATCTTTTAGATTAAAATGCTAAAACAAGGACAGCTACAACTCTCCCCAACTTTCTTTCTGAAGGTGTCTATGTTTGGCTACCATAAACTAAGCAGTTTCCATTAAGATGAAGTCCTCGTTCAAGAATTTTCCCCAGGCTGTCTGTCAGAGAAGATAACATACATCAGAGTTCACAGTTAAATCATGTTACGGTTAAGATTAGCAGGCAAGAGCTAGTTCTGTGTTCTTCAGTATTGACTATTCCATTTGTAGCCTCTTTGCTCCCTTTTGATTTTTTTCTCCCCAGATACATTCTGGTGAATTACATTTCTGGAATAAGTAACACAGAAGCCACCAAGAGATACAAGATTCTATTTACTTGTTTTTGCAAAGAGAGTGATTGCAATATTTAAAGAAAAAAAGAATAAAGGAGGAAAAAAGGAGTTACTGATAAATCCAGCAGAAAGCAACAAAACAGCCTGATCAATTGAAGAAGCAAACGGAGCTTCTGAGTTGATGTAAGATCCTCTCTGAATGCAACATCTTGACCCAGGCAAAGGTAATCAAGACACAGAATATTGATCAAGGGCACAGCAAGAGGGAAAGATGTCTCAAATCAAAGTGTATAAATGGACATTTTGGAATAACTTTATATGTATGAATTCTACATTAATAATGAAGTTAAGGACTTTCATAGTAAGGACATATATACATATTAAACAAGAGGCAGAATAATTTTCAAGAAAATTAGTTTGAACCAGCAGCATTGATTTCTTAAACTGCGGCACAATGCCAATAACTTGATTACTAAAATTTTAAGCTGGATGATGAAAACAAAAAAATGTTGTAAGACATTGCGGGAAATAAAAACTATAAATATAGACATAAAAACCTGCCAAAAAGTACAAGATACAACCCGACACATTACCCAGGAGAAATCAAGTGTATTCTCACTGTGACATAAAGTCATACACAAATCAATATTATTTCACATGATTTGTAATACTTACTCAAAGAAGAAAAGAGAACTGCTGAATAATTAAAATCTCTGAAAGTCTAGTAGCTACACAAGAAAGTTTACTTAGCAGCTTCCTATAATTTCCTTAGTTTTAGCTGGTGCCTGAGAGTTCCTTCATTTACAAATAAACCAAGTTCATTCCCCTTTTTCATAAATATTAGGACTTGTTTTTTTCTTAAGACGTGCAGCACTGAAGATATTTTCTGGAAACATGTAAACCCATCATGTTAGTGGTAGTGACTAAGCAACTGATAGTACCACAAACTTTTGCAAAAGTTAAGTGTAAAGGAAACCCTTTCTTAAAGTGTAACACATTACAAAATACTGCTCCTGAATGTAAATATTCTAAGATTTAAATATTCCATCGTGTTGTACACAAACACAAGAGTTTAACTCACACCAGTGAAAGATGCTAAATACAATTTAGTCACAAAAATATAGAACTCCAAAATGCTCAAACTTTTTTTTTCATTTATAATGAAGAGAGAATGAAATAGAATGTAGAAAATTTTAATTAGGCCCCAAAGACTTATTCCTTTTAAGTAACATCCAGGATGAGTCTGGAGTAGAGAACCAGATCATTTAGAAAAAGAAAAAAGAATAAAAAGAAAAAAAAGCACTCTCTACTCCAGAGGAATGCATTATAGCTCAAAAGATAAAACTAAATACCAAGCTTATACTTAGAGTTTAGTAAAACGAAGTCCTTGATCTACAGGGCAAATACAACACAGGCAGCTGTAATGCAATGCTCCCCACAATGTTTTAGCAAAGACACTAGCCTTGACTCAAAGCATTTGCAATTCAGCTGCCATAGTATGGAAGAGTTACCCTTTTTTATGAGTACAAGCTGCTGACTGTGCCAATACAATGACAATCTCTGTGAGGTGAATTCTTAAACAGATTGAGATCAAATATATTTAGCGGATTCATCTTCAGGCTTGAGTTGAATTTGACCTGCAATCACAGAAGCTAATACATCGTATCTAGACAACATCCAACTCTTTTTTTGAATATAGCATGTTTAGTTAATAATTATTAAGCAATTTTTTAGCAATTTAAAACAAAAAAGATACAACTTTCATCTGCCTACTTTTCATGAAGATCCTAAAACTACATGTCAAGCCCAGGAAGAAAATGGATGGTGCATTTTGTCATCTAGATAATAGTAGCTTGGGATGTTTTATCAAGTGAAACTTTTTTTCTAAGAGGAGGAAAGCAGACTATGCTGTACTCTTGGTAGTTTAGTAGGCTGTCTGCATATACAGAAAACAATAAATGCGCCTGAAAGAGGAGCAGTAATAAACATAACAAATCCTATCAAACTGCATCGTCATTATCTCAGTGACAGAAATGATGCTGGGAGGAAAAGAAAAAGGTAACATTCTTAAGTATTGGCACCAATTTGTCTGTTTCTAGTGAAACCATTTATATAAGAAAAAAAAAAGGATGATATAGATTCTTTGCAGAGTAGCAAAGAGATAATCATTTTTGTGGAACCTCAAAAGCTGAATTCTAGCATGGTCATTCAGCAAATAAAAAACTTTTTCAATCTCCAATTAATCTATCTTACTGAAAACTTCTGTGTCATAACGAAAAGGAAAGACAACTCATTTTTGCTCTTTCAAACACTGACTTACAATTTTCTCTTACTTTCTATTCTGTAGAATTCAATATCCCTTCTCTAACTATATAGGAAAACACAGAACAGTGGTAAAACATCCTTATATATTGTGAAATGCTTCTAGTTTTGGAACATTCATATATCACTTAAGCACTTACTCTGAAAATCAAGGTAGCAAGGAACTTGATCATTCATGCCTTTACCATAAATAAACCAATTTACTTCCCCTTCAGGTCACTTACCCTGTAGTCTCTGGACACTCCTTCTGATGGGACAGACCCCGAAATCTGACTAGAAATGGTTGCAGCTATCAACTGTTTACACCATTCAACATGCGATCCAGTAGGGCTAGAAAAACAGAATATTTCAAATTATTTAGCAACAATTCATGATTTATACTGACAACAGTATGCTAGCTAAGCATAACTAGAGAACAAGACCATAAAAGTGATCACTAACATCATCAGCTTTCTGATTTTCAGAATACTGGTGGGAAGAATGCAACTATTTTGCTGGTAAATTTGGAAAAACAATTTAATTTTACTGGAACTTAATTAGGCATAGCTCTGTCAATAGGCCAAAAGCGTAGTGAGGGTCCCAGAAACTAACAAAAATATTGATTATTTGATGTAACCTGTTCAACTTTTTGGATACTTTTTGATGCTTTTTTTTCCTTAAATCTACCTCCAGAATGAATCATTTGATCATGAAATACTGCAAAAAATCTTTTTTTTTCCATCGTTTTTAGTAAGGAAATCATCTTTAAAATTAAATTACTCTATGCTAGTCTTCAGAAGTATTTTATATGAATAATGTTATACATGGAAAATATATGCTTTCTAAAGAGTAATTTCTATTTAGCCATATTTCCTCTTGGTATTCACAAAACAGTCTCTGACTAATCTTAAAGACGGGCCTTCCCATGTGAATTCCGTGGTGTGTTTACAAGAAGCCTAACAACAACTCACCTGAACAGCAGAACAGAAATTAATTTGAAAGGATCCATTCCTGCGAGTATTTGGGATGCAAAGGTGAATAACTACAAAGCTGTGAACTCACACAATACCAAACAGGTATAACTGGGATGTTAGGAGGGTGTGATAATGGCATAAGATGACAAATTGTTACTTAACTACAGGTCTGGTCTTATGTTAGCTCTGCTAGGACCGGCAGGTAAGAGCGGGTCATGTGTGCAGCTAAAATGACAATTCATACCTGGAACCAAAGAACTTTTAGAACTCTAGTGAACAAGTCTGCAGCAGCTTTGCCCTACCTGTAACATTACATTTCCACATGAACACAAGCCCCAGGTCAGCACTGATCTGGAGTTCAGCTTGGCTTAGAGAAACCCTCACGCTTGTTTTGCAAGGGTGCCCGAGGTGGAAGTTTACAGTGACCTTTTCTGGTCTCATGTTCCTCCTTCCCTCACACCAGTGACTTTCCATAGCCTCCATTCAGGGTTAGCCAAAGCGTGTTTCCAACTATGTATTTACTCCTCAATTATGAAATGGATTTATTTTTACTGTAGCTTGTCTTTGCTGGGAGTCCCTAGACAAACAGTTTACGTAACTAGGAGCCCTGAGCTGAATGTTTAGGTGTGCATGCAATGGTCAGTGAACGCACGCCACTGTCTTCCTTCCTTACACAGGCTGCCTTCCTGCAGCTTGGGAAAGGGGGAACACAGGGGTACGTATCTTTCCATACTACTTCATCCCAGGTCATACACATCAGCTTACCCTGGTACAGCCATAACTCTAAGCAACTCAATAATACTATAAGGAACCACCTTAACTTTTCCAGAGCATAAGAAGAGGACCAAGAGCAGAAAAACAGAAGGTGAAAATTAAGCTGAAGGACGAAAAAAGTACATTAGCAAGGGGCACGAATGCAGAAAGCAGCACTGGAATGAGAGACGGTGCTTGTTTCTCCAGGACGCCTGCAGTGACACCAGCACCAAACTCCTGCGCAGCTGGTACCGGCCAACCCCCAGGCCAGGCCCGCAGACACGGTGATGGCCCCGGTGTGGCTCTGTCCCATAAGGACACAGAGCAACACAGGGGCCCAGGCAGAGCTGCGGCTGCAGGTGGGACACCCGCTTGCACCCAACAGAAATACTCGTGGCATCGAGAAGTGCCTCGGCGGGCACAGGGAGGGTAAGTTACAACAAGCCCCGGGGAGCAGCCTGGAACCGCATGGACACGATGCGCTGAGTACCAAAAAAAAGGCAAAAAAACCCAAACAAACAAGCAAACAAAACAAAAAAGCAGCAACGCAGCCCCGCCCGCCAGCGCGGGCAGGAAGCTCACCCGAACCCTCTGCTCGCGGAGGCGAGCCTGCCGCTTGCCTACGTGGTCGTTACGAGAAAATAAATACATAAACGCGGAGGCAAAACCCCGGTCACCGCGCGGGCTGAGCGCGGCTCCCGGCGCGCCCCGGGGGGGCAGCCGGACCCGCCGCTGGCCCCCGGGGCTCCGTCTTTCCCGGGGAGGCCGCGGCCTCCCGTTCCCGCTCCCCGCCGGCCCGCGGGCCCCGCTCGCCGCCTCTCACCTGTCCAGCGCCTCGGTGCTGGCCTGGCGCGACGCCGCCCGCACGCCCCGCCGGCTCGCGCCGCCGCCCTCGAGCGCCGGCCCGGCCGCCGCCGCGCGCTCCATGCTCCGGGCCGCGCCGCCGCCGCGGCTCCCGGCCGCCTCGGCCCGGCCCGGCCCGGCCCGGCCCGCCTCGTCCCTCCGGCCCGGCCCGCGCGGGCCCCGGCCGCGGGCCCCGCTGTCACCTGGCGGCCGCGCTACCCACAGGCCTCCGCGGCGCCGCGCGCGGCAGCGGCGGGAGGGAGCGAGGGGAGGAGGGCGCCGCCGCCACCCGCGCGCGCGGCCGGGACGGGCCAGGCCGCGCCCACAGCCCCGGGCGGCGGGGAGCGGCCCCGGGGCCTCTCAGGCGCTGGGCGGTCAGTATTAGCATTAACGGTGCCCGCCGGAGGCCGGGCCGCGGCAAAGGCGCAGGCGAGGGCCGCGCTGCCGCCCGCCCGCCCCGAGTGAGGAGCTCCAGGAGGCGCCCGGGGAAGAAGTGCAAAAAGTGCAAAAAATGGGGTCAGGAAGGAGCGTTGCGGGGGGAGGCTGCCCGTGCTGGGAGCCTGACAGCCCCTGTGTCCCCTGAAAGGCTGAGAGAGGAACGATGCCCTGGGGCAGCCGGGGAACAGGGTGCCCAGGGTCTCCCAGGGCACAGCCACCCCCAGCTCCAGGGAGGTACAGGGACCATGACCAGGGTGGTACGCAGGAAGAAGAGCAGTTTTCGAATTACCATCACCATTTTTAATAGGGTTAAAACAAATATTTTATTCTTTGACTTGAAAATAATCCAAGTGCACACATAGCTATGTTAGATTTTCAAAGAATGAAATTGAGCTGAAGTGGCAATATGAACAACAGCAGATAGGTAACGAAATAGTGGGAGAGAAAATCCTTTCCTATGTGTTACACTTCCAAAGGCAACACTGTCTGCACAGTAAAAACTACTGCATTTTCTCAACTCCTCCACACTACTCAGATGACACTGATGCATTCAACTGAAACACAGAAAATTTAAATATTTCCCCCCCAACATTAGTTTTCTTACAGGCGAGAAGCAAGTGGAAGGTAAACATACGAGAGTATGCACAGTTTTCAAAGTGTAAAGTTAAAGTTTGCAGTTATATCAATCCAGTATCATTCTTCATCTGATGCAATGCATCCCACTCATCTTAATATACTAAGATTATGGGACAACAGGATTAAATGCTGTTACTTTGGAAACATACTGAAAAACATCCAAGGGAGAATGAAATTTAGAGGACAAAAATAAGTGTGTATAAGCCACGTGCATTTAGAAAATGCAAACGCAGTATGTTCTGAACTTCCCTGAAAAATAGTGCAATTCAGTGTATATACTGAATTAAAGAGGTGGCATATTTCTTTCTTTGAAAAAATACTGTTTCTAAAAATATTTAGATGTCCTCTAAACTTTGACTTACTTTATGGAACTATAGCTTTAAATTTAGTTTCATATGCAAAATATTTACACTTTATAAACTTGCAGAATTTCTAATAAACTATATTATATATACACTTACACAAAACTTAAATTTATACATAATCCTATTATATTTTGCAGATCAAAACTCACCACATGTACAATAATTTACAATGATCGAAGCCGCAAGCATCAAAACATCTCCTTTAAAATAACAATATTAGAGTCCCCTACACATTCTGAATTGCAAAGTTTCCTGGTTTGTCTGAATATCATTAAAACCTCTGAGAAAATGCAAAACATTAAATATCAAGTAGCAAGTTTTGTGCTGTCATAAGAAGTGCTTGCAACTATTAAAAAAATACCTGAAAGGAGAAAATGAGAAAGGTTTACAAGAAGCCTCTGAAATGAAGACTTCAAGCAAGAATTCACTGAAAGATTCAATGTAAGTGCACATACTGTATGTCAATCCTGTATACTGAAGTCCCTTTAAACACTTAAGAATAAATTCATTAACCAAAGTTAAATATACATTAAACAGTAAGCTATACATTTACAAGTTTTCAACAGTATTTGTATCTGAGAATTTTTGCCTACTTTGGTATAAAAGCTGCTCTAAATAGGCACATTTAATTTTAGAAGACATGAACAAGCTTTAAGACAACTGCTGTTGCTGGATATTTAAGCAATGTCTCTGCGAGTCTGCTGTTAGTTATAGAAGCTTTTTTGGGAAAATCTTCTTACTCTGTTTTAATCCACAGAACCAATACAGCCAACACTGATAACCTGTGATGCACTGTAATGCTGAAGAGTTAACCAAAATATGACTTCTGAGAATCCAGTTCCATTTTTGTGTTTAAAGAAACTAATATAAAATTTTAATTTGATTGATACTTAGAAATTTGAATTGTTTAATTAGAGAAATCAGATAAATTCCTTCCATATTTTCATTTAAAACAAAAATTAGAATCATCATCTAACCAGAATATTTTAACACTTGTCTGAAATCTTAAGATTTTGTTCTTGTTTTAACTCCACAGTCTTATTCCTACAAGGATCACATACCTGTCTATTTTTACACAATGTGAAAATTGATACCAGTTCCTATTGATACCAATATGCTTATTCATAACATGTAAGGTTGAGCATGAATTTCCTTGCAAGAATAAGACCTATCATAATTAAAGCAATATTATAGAAAATTAATTTCAACTGTACCAGACTTTCCAAAATACCTCTTAGAACTCCACAACTAGACGTTGGTTATTAATGCTCCCCATCCACAGGTTCTGAAAGGCACATAATTAAAGAGTTGGTTTTGCACATTTTGAAATCCTCCTTAAATGAAGGCAGTCTAAAATATTTTGTGTTAGGACACAATCCAATGTAAGGCATTAAAACATTTGTCTTTATATTACACATATATGCTAATCACCTCTTGTTATTACAATGTACAGAAAAGCCAACATTTTCCTCAAAAATGGGTTTGTACGTGGGACATCATTTGTGAGGGAGACGCTGATGAGGATGATGAATTGGGTATCTTAGAATTGTTTGTGATCTGTAGTTCCTCAAGTCTCCTCATATAATCATCACGTAATGCAAGGAGTTCCATGTAACGCTGCTCCACTGGATTTGGCTGCTAGAAAGAGATTCCAATTAGTCTTTTATCACTTTCATACAGTTAGGGTTCTATCCTGCATTTGCAATTTCTGATGTATCTATCAAAGGCTGGCTAAATAGAAATAGCTATTTCTATAATGCAAGAGCATTATATTTGAGCCTCCTGGGTTCAAATTCTCCTGATCCAAAGAAAACCTTGCTTTACATAAATTAGCTCTTACTGTCTCAAGAAAAAAAAAAATCACCAGCACAATTTGTTCTTTAAGCATAATTTCTTAATTACCTAATATCTTGTACAAACTGGGTACAAACACAGACTTTTTATCTTTTCTCTTCTTGACTTCAAAACACATTAGATTCCAAAGGTTAGATGCCTCAAACTAGTTTAGACACACTGGTCATTTTAGCTATGATGATCAGACTAAGATTAAGATATATGTCTTCAGATTAAGTAGTTTCCTTTACAAAGTTTTCACTAACAACTTTGCAACTAGGCATAAATAAATCAAATGCAAAACTATCAGTGAAATCTGTAAGTAGACTTCAATGTCTATAAAAATGTACTGCCCGGGCTTTCAGACTTTTCATATCAAGAGCAGCACAACTATTTCCATTTTAAACTTTAATTTTCACAGAATGAAGAAATGGTGAAGGGTTAAATACAGAGCCTTAGGTTACTTCCAGCTGCATTTCTCCCTCTCGAGTAGCTCCTGCTCTTTCACAGATAACTGCTTGTAACTTAACTTCATCCTCAGTATGGTTTCAGCAGCAAACAAGCCCTCTAAGGAGCCCAAAGCAGGCAGAGCAAGGCCTCTTACACACACCTTTCAATATAAGCCCCATCTAAGGAAAGCAACAAATGTGGATTCAACATCTATAGTTGCTTCTCTTTAGTAACATAATTGGAGATACAAAAATAATGATGTTAATTGTAACAGATTCTTCTGTAGACTAAAGTCTGATGCTCAAAATGCTTCTAATAAGTTCAGGCCCTTAAAAACATACTGCTTTATCTGTACTTACAAGCATTAGAGGAAGTTTTGCTTAATTTTTTACATCCAAGAATGGTGAAAAGACAAGAATCTGTGGCTTCTGCCACAGAAGATTAATAAACATGTTTACATTTCTAATTACAAGCTTCTACCACCAAACACCTTTCCTAAATAATGAAGAACATTTTAAAGTAGATTTAGAGCTAATTTGCATGTTCTGTAATCCTTCATTTTCTAAAATAAATTCTTGGTTTCACCTCTTGCAAAATGCCATCATCTTTCACAGCAAGCAACAAAAACTTTAAAATGAGAGCTTCAAATTAAAACTGGCAATATACTTAAAAGAAAATACAGTATGTCTAGCTTTCTTCCAGCTTCTAGAGTTCTGTAAATAATACAGGAGATCAACTGCAGAAGAGGAACTGCACTGCTTGACAACTCTCAGTTTACTCCAGGGGCTGGATTGTGAATAGTGTTTTGTCAAGGAAATTGCTCCTCTTTCTTCTCTTACTCAGAACTCTACAACTTATTAAGGAGGATAAATAAATCTTCGGATACTATATTTTTACATGCCCCACTGCCTAAATTTTTAGCAAATTTACAAAAAACAAATGTCCATATATCAATTACATATTAAAAAGCACAAAATTGAACTGTGATTCGACAAAAACTTCTCTGATTTTCCCATTTTATCTATTGTATGATCAATAGGAACTTTCATTCAGTGGGTACTCTGTATAAATAATTTGGGTAAAGTTCTAGAAAAAAGATCTTGCCATAAGCCACAACACAACTGGCATTCTCATTTATTTTAAAAGAAAAAAAATAGTGCATACATCACCCTAATTTGTAAGACTTTTTACTCTTTCCTGAAAAAGGAGGAGAAATCCTAGGCACAGGTGACAAGCGTGCTTGTGATGCCAGCACCGAGTCTCCAGTGATCAACAAGCTCTTGCTCAGCAATGGCTATTCACCTTCTTGTATTATTAAATGCCCTTAAAAAAATGTCCCTCACCTGGAAAGAAGCTATAAACAGTCTTCAAAGACAACTTCATAGCAAGCAGTGAAATAAGCTCAATGTTCCAAAAAGAGTTGGGTGACATCAAAGAACAGAACTAAATAATCATTTTCACCTTTCTCTCCCATCCTTAGAAATATAAGATTAAGAAATTCAAGTAGGTTACAGATACTATCCTATTTCCAAAGTCTAAAAGCCTTCCATACATTTTAGATGGTTCACTTACTTGTTGCCGAATTCTTGGGTTCCATCTGATGTAATAATTGACCCAAAGTTCTAGGTGACGCATGCTGGCTACCGGATACAGCGCTCGATTTAGCTCTTTAGTATAAAAAGGATTGGTGAATTTAGATTTTTCACTGTTTATCAAAGACCACAATGACAATGTTTTCTCAGTCACTTTCTAAAACAGAAATGAAATATAAACTGTAAATATTTGCACAGAATTAGTAAGTCCATCTTAGAAACCATGATTATGTTCTAGAAATAGAACACTTTTGATTCAGTTAAAAGCGTAAGTTACTGTATTAGAAACATGCCAAAAAGTCCCTGACAAGTATTTTAGTAACTGTATTGTCTCTAAGCTATCAAAACCACACAAATTACCATTCAACAGCTGCACAACCAGAAAAAAGCTAAAATAAAGCAGACTGTGGCATAAGGAATGTAACTGAAGCTTTCTGTAATCATCTGGAGCCAACACAGCAATGCAATCAATGCAAGTAAAAGAACAGTGGTTTGA
This sequence comes from Tinamus guttatus, assembly GCF_059628265.1. Lineage (NCBI taxonomy): Eukaryota > Metazoa > Chordata > Aves > Tinamiformes > Tinamidae > Tinamus > Tinamus guttatus. The sequence continues at coordinate 1,622,869 of NW_028288821.1, forward strand.
CTGACCTCTTTTTCTCTAACAAATTCACTGTTGTACAAGAAAGTACCAAATCGGCAGCTGTACAAGTGATCCAGGATTGTAATCAAGAATTGCTCATTGAATTCAAAGGCTGTAGGAAACTAACACACAAAAAAGACAAGCTTTCTTTAGACAGTAAAAGTACAGAGATACACGTGCCCTGCTTCAGGGGCTAAAAAAGCCATTTAGAACCTTAGATGAATCTAAAAGTGAGGTTTAAGCTAATACTTTTACATGTACTTTTTAAAGTAAATGTTCAGGTATCATGGTGTTCAATCTCCTCAAACTAGTCATTAACAAGAATTTCCATCCTCTCAAAAAACTGTATCTAACTGCCTTTAATTCCCTTCTCCTCCCCCGCAAAACCCACAAAACTGAATGTTTACAGTTCCATTTATAGTAGTCAGCCAGAATACTTCCCCAAGAACACACGCAGACTGCATTCTTAATTCTGCAAGGCTACATAGGAAGATAAGGGTTTAGTTCGTGATTAGTTCCTAATTCTACGCTCTCAAAGTACTAGGTTTGCTACTGTGGTTACTTTCTGAAACAGTATGTTTAACTCTTAGCACTTAAGAGCTCTCAGTTTTCCTTCTCAAGGGCCGATGAAACATAACTTGTTTTTGTACTTCATGGAAAAGCTTCACTAAAATGAAATGAAACACTCCCTAAGAAGCTCAGTCACAATTCCTGTGAAGGTATTTTGCTGGGCCACACCTGTAAAATCATTAGAGAAGCATATCTAGAACATACTCATCCTCACATATCCCCAATGAAATAACCAAGGATGGCATGCTTAAGAAGTGCTACTTCTAAGGTGTCACAGCAAATAGACAAGTATGCTTTCCTCTAGCAATATACTTTTATTTATAAAGGTTCAGGTTTTGAAGTCACTCTCTCCTAATATTACCTGCTAAAGAATGTTATAACCTACCTGCTTAGACATCTGCCACACACAGTCAATATACTGGAGAAAGATGGGTGATCTGTCTGCATCAGCATGATTTTTATCACCATGGCCTATTCTCTGAAATGGAGCAATAAGGCCTCCTGTTACTCAAACAGTCTTTTTTATCACCAGTAGACACTGTTTCTCATTTAAGGCTTCTAGAGCAATCCAAACTTTTGATTTCAAAATTAGTTACCACACCAATCAAAAGAGATTCGGATGCATGCAAGCATGGCAAAACTATTCCAAAAGACACCTAGAAAAAAGCTCAAGATAATTAACTGCCCCCATGTATATACACACACCCCTATACACCAACTTAAAATGACTCAGATGCTTTTATAAATACAAAATAAAGCATGAAATATACACATAGGTATGTCTTCCGTTTCTTGATTTTATCATATTGCCTCTTTTTCTGTTTGGGGAAATATTAAGTAATGCCTCTGGAATGTCCTCGTGGGGACAAAATCCTTGGTACAAATAACTTCCACTGAAAATGTGGAAACTTCTCACTGAGGGTTACAAAGGTCAACATTAAATCCAGTGCTGTAAAACTCCTAAATCATACTGTGCATCTCCACACCACAGCACAACTCCCTGGAAAGACAACCTGCCTCTCCAGGCCCTCATGTAGATTTCCTACTTCGTCCCTTGGAATATTTGTTTGAGAATTGATGCTTAGGAAAGATGTTAACTGTCATTTAACAGGGATATGAACAAAACTTGAAAGGTGATTCTCAATTGAAGCAAACTAACTTCTTTCCTTTAGACAGAATTCCCATCGGGGAGATATATTAAGGACTTGTAAGAGGCATCTTTCATTTAAACTTCCGAGTATCTGAAGTTGCACAGTCCTAGCAATTGTATGCTCATTCTCACCGATGCAAATTTGTGTCCAAAGCTTATCCACTCCTTTTGCACGAGAACTTCAAAACCTTCAATGGTTCTGTAGTAGCTGTCTAGCATCAGCATGGCCAGCGATGTGAGCTGCGCCGTCCGGTCCCAACCATCGCTGCAGTGAACCAGCACAGAGCTCCTTCCAGAGGACACCCTGTCTGCCACTTGAATAGCTCCTGTTAAGACCAGCTAGCAAAGAGGAACGGACATCAAGCAAGTAAGAAGATTAGTGTTATTCTACCAAAAAAAAATTTAGTCCTTTATTAGTAATCATTAAGTGCAAAATAATTTTATAAGAGAGAAGTAATTTCTTCAATACATCTCAGTTGTTCAGAAAAGGAAGTAGCAGCCTTCTAATATATTTTATAAACATTAACTTATTTTATAAACATTAACTTAAAATTGACTTTTCAAATAAGACTCATTACCTAATACTTTAACACCCTTGCACAGATATACTGGAGTTAAAAGGTTCAAAGATAAACTAGTAAAAACACTGCTGAAGTACAATTTACATAAGTCTTTTGCTTGTACTGCAAGTTCAAACTTACAAATAAATTTACAAGATCTACAAGAACAAATTCAAACAATGTATATTGACATAAATGCTACCAACTACTGATTCTGCAAAATACAAGTTTTCCGTGTTTCTATATTGCTAGAACACAAAATAAATCAACAGTTCTCACACATGTAAAGAAGTACTAATAAAGCATTTCTATCTGAAATATTGACAGCACTTGAAAATAGGTAGAAAATAAATGTTACTTAGCAACAGTAGGCAGAATTTAATGATATCTCTTAATACACTCCAAAACTGATTTTTTTGTTGTTGTATTGGGTGATAATACTCAGCAACACTCATCTTGCAGTCCATAAGGTATTCCCCACCATATATTGTGATATTTTCACAATCTCAAAATCTAATGAAGAAAGCAAGTCTGATAGATCACATTTGGAAAAGCATTATTTCAATGAAATAAAATTTACCTTTATGTGTTCTAGCCAATGGGTTGATTCCAGACTAGACAACCAGTGTGATTCTTCCACATTAGGATAAACAATGTCTTTCAACTTCTTTAAAGATTCCCGCATGACATGAATATTATGAATGTCCAAGAAGAAGAGTTCTGCGTTGGGATATGCATCTTCACTCTCATATCCTCCACCAGTTGCCTAAGAAAGAGAGACCTGAAATTAGCTTTAGTGATATATAGGCTGTTGTAATAGCACTTCTGAGCTAGAAGGGATGGGAAATTTTTATATAGTCCAACTATAATTTCATTCGCTTATTTAAAGTCTCAGAAACAAGTCTGAGATGCAAATATTTGAGTAAAACAAGTACTTGGGGGCTATGTTTTGTGCAAAAGAGCAACGTACATTAAGCATAGAAGATGGCACAAAGTCATTCAAGCTGTCCCATCTACTCTAGTTCTATTAACACTAAAAAGGAAAATGAACACATTTTGGTAGCAGATTGGCACAGACAGTCTGTGAGATTAAATATCTAGTCTTTTGCTATATTTACTATGTTTATATACTACTAGAGAAGAATACTTATCTATATATACAAGTTTCTGCCCATAATGCTCTCTACAGTGCAAGCCCACAAAACTAAGTATTTTCTCTCACTTACCTCTCTTCTTCCTCAGACCTCGTTAGGTCTGAAATAGTTTGTGTAACATGAATGGAAGAACCCAACTAAGGATGCCTACCAGCGGACAGTGCTTTACATACACAGGCTCTTCAGAATAGAATCTGCTTAAATAAGGAGAGCTGGGGCTTGTACTGAGTTGCCAAACACGACTACCAAAAACGCTCACCTTGTTGGCGACTGCATTGACGCTGGGCCTAGCATCATAGATGGTCAGTTTTGAGATCTGCCCGTTAGCCTCCCTGATGATATCAAGATATCTTTCATCGTCTTTATTCCGCTTGCCACTCATGCCAACGAGGGGCTGACTGCAGCGCATAATAACAGCTTGATTCTCTGGATGAATCCATGACAAAACCTAGGTACATGCCAAGAAAATTATCAATAAATAGTTTCTTGAAAGCTATACATTAAAGTTGGAATTTACATTCTTTGAAATATGGAAATTAACACTTTTTTTCTTCAAAAGAATTCTCAGACATCTCAACTTATTCCCATTTAGCCCTATAAAATTTATTAGCATCTTAAAAAGAAAGTTAATTCTCTTACATATGCTACTCATTGAAGTTGTATATGCTTACATGATCTAGTATATTTTAATAGTTTCTCTGCGTCTCAGATTGTACAAGAAATTATGAAACAGCAATCTGCAAATAAGCACAGCAATGCCTGCCAAAACTAAGAAACAACTCAGAACTTAGGAACTAAGATGTTCTAATTGAACAAGAGAACTTTCTCCTTTTTGGGATAAGGAATTAAAATTCCTGCAGCAGTCTGATTATCTCTCCTTCACTTAGAAATGCCTTTTGTTTTCCAGTCCTCTTTACAAACAGTAGCTAGTGGAGCAGAGTGCATACTGTCTTTTTTGTTTTTCTTAGACTGAAAGGACTGACCACAGCATGACATAGTGTGCAACCCAGGAAACAGATTAAAGCACAAGAAATTACAAGACTGCCCAAAAACCAGTCCCCAAAAAATCCAGCTTTATAACTCTTAAGAAAGCAGATTCTCAGCAATTGATAAAATTGTGTGTCAGACTTCAAAAAAGTCTTCAAGAAGTATTCACTATTGAAACAGATCCCTGGCTGTGCATCTATACACCAGAGCTGCCAGTTTGCATGATGGCCAGTGACCAGTTATTTCCTGACTGGAATAACATTACTGTTACTAAGGAGTTGATTCACACTATACAGATTATATAAAAGCCTTGCCACACAGTTGGAGATGATACACCCAGCTGATAAACATGGGCATGTAAATGCATGATAACCCTACCTTGTCAGTAAATAAAATCTAGCAGGTATTTCACATCACATTTGTTTGAAAGTATTTGAGAATCTTCTTCCTGACACTGGCTAAGAAACAATCACCTCTTTCAAGTCTGTCGAGTTAAAATTGATTAAAAATGGATTGTACTGTACTAGAAATTAGTTTTATGCAGTGCTGTGAAGAGTTTATTTCCAGATCTGCTACATAAAGATATCTCAAGGAATTCTAGTTACAGCAGGGACACACCCAAAAAAGTTACAAGGATTTATTTTCAATTCAACACTATTCAATAATTTATAGGAAAAAAAAAAAAAAAAAAAGGAATTCAGGACACAGACTAGAAAGGAGGTTTTGTTTTAGGACTGACTGTGGGAATAACAGTTAAGTCAACAAACGACCACAGATGGCAGCCTAAAACTCATACTCCATTAAGAAAGAGGAATCTGCAGCACTAGCAGTTGTTACTAGAAAAGGAAAATTAAAGTCAGAAAGGGAAATGGCAAGGCTTGGCCCTCATACTAGTTTTGAGCAGTAAAACCAGCCTGTTCAACCTATTTAGTTGTAACCAAATCCAAAAAAGCACTGTGCTGTGTTCAGCGGAGCATGGTTTCTATGCACACTTCAAACTCCTTCCACAGTAAGACAACCTTTATTATATAATACTCACAGGGATTCTATTTCGGGATCTAAAGGCAGCCACTTTCTTGAGGTCATCGTCCGTTGCATTATATGGCACTACTAAGAGCGATGGATATGTGTCACACAGTCCATAGTGCTCATTAATGAAAGTCACGCGCCACCGTTCATTGGGCAGTCCCTACAATGCAGCAAAAAGCTGTTCAGTTCATACAGCCAAGAATACATTGAACCCTGTTCTGGAATTTAACGTGGTATTATGGCCACATGGTGGCAACAACCTACCAATTTAACCTGACTAGCTGAAGTAATGGTGATTCAAAACAATAGAAGAAAAGATGACAAAAATCACACAAAACAGCACTCTGCTGATACGTGACAGCTATGCAGCTAGAGCAAATCCGCTGCCTTACACACAACTGTTTTCACTGCAAGTTTAGAAACTAGCAGATGCTTCTTTAACCCTCAGATGAAGGTAAGAAAATCATTTTCCCCTCCTCTCTCAAAGCACCACCTTTCCATTCTGCTTTCGGAAAAAAAAAAATAATAAAGATTAATAATGAGAAAGCCCCGAAAGAAAGAGGAAGCCTGACTATAACGTTTTCTTCATTGTAGTCTGATATTGTCCCAAGTTTAAAACCAGGTTAAAAGCAGCCTTTTCACTTCAAACAAACAAACAAACAAAAATCCCACCACACACTTCAGTTGTAGCTGAGGAAGACGTTTCACAAATTGCAGCCAAGAAATTCAGAGTGACAAGCTCTCCACACACTTAGTGGGGCTTGGGTGGGTGTATTTACTTTTTGGAGGGTTCTTGGGCCCCCTAAACTTTGAACCAAACAGATGATGTGGAAGTCTGGATACACCTTAGTCCATTAAGAATTATGGAGAAAAAAATCCAAGGAAGTTCTTATTATTTTTCATGTAAACTTTTTTGGTATTAAATGTATTTTTAATATTTTATTTTAAAATATTTAAAGCACAGTAAAGATTGCAGATCTTCATCCTATTTCACTAACTTTTCCACAACTGCCGAAAGATGAAGGTAGCAGACTGGTAGGCATAGAAACATCTCTTTATAGTAATTATTTATATAATAAGCTTTTTTTTTAAAAAAAAAAAAAAAACAGCTTCTGAAAGAATCAGACTATCAACTTTATACTTAGGATACTTCAATTATGTATTTGTCACATTCTTCCTCCTCCCTGCTTAATAGCTGCAGTCTGAAAGGTATCAATAACTTCTCTCAAAGAACAGAAGACTAACTTCCTGTGACATTCTCATTTCCTAACTTAAATGTTCCATGTTTGTTTTTTTTACCTTGTTTTTTTTCTTTACTCTCGCATTTCTATCTTCTCCATTTCTCAGCTTTCTCCACAAAGAGCTGGTAAGTTAAATACTTAAACTATAATGGCAAAACTTTCAGATATGAAAACACTGAGCAACTGTAGCTTTAATAACTTACTTGTCTCCTGTATTCACGCATGGGATTATAGACCATCCATCCATTTTCAGAAAATTTCTCTTCATTTGCAAAAGCAAAAAAAGGCTGTAAAAAGCAAAAGGAACTTATTACACCAAATTCCAACAAACTATGAGGGTTCATCACCAATTATGCCCCAACAGCTGCCACAAAACAGGACTCTCTATCCTGCTAACCCCATCCTATCAACTTAAACCTGATACAGAAGAGCATAAAAAAAGAACAAAATATAATGAACAATACAGATATGATAGTCAAATACTGAAAATGAGTCTGCTTTGAAAACAAAGTGATAAACACATAAAAGTCAGAAAGTCTAAAATGTTGTGGGAGTTGCCAGGAAGCTGAAGTGTTATAAAATGGCTTTACCTATTTATTCTCCATACTTTATTTCCTCCCCAAACAATAGCTCTTCAGTAGGTACAGCTTCTAACATTATGCAAAATATTAGATGCTAAATGGAAACTTTAGAATTTTTAATTCCTATTCATTACCATTAGAAGGAAACATCTTTCTGCACCCCTTGTCCAATTTATTCTCACTTACAAAAACTTGATTTACTGTAAACTTGAGTATCAAACTGTCAATGAAAGTGAAACAAAATATGATGTTGATGGGTTACACTATCTATTTCTATTGTTTTGTTGTCCCGTCTTGAGACTTACTTATATCCATTACCGAATCCTCACCCAGGATTCCTAAAAACTTCCTCATTTCTTTTAGTTTGGCTCTGCTTCTCTTTTCAAACAGATTTTAGTAGATCCTGTTATATAACTCACAGTTAATTTTAAGTTACTGCACATACAAGGTACGTTATCCTATTACATTTGGTAGACAGATTTTTAATTTAAATCAGCATTTAATAGCAAATACATGTATTGTCAAATTTCTAGTGTACACAAAGCATTCCCTGGCTACGCCTTCAGACTCCCCATTCCTTTTTTTAAGGCACCAGGACTTCCGTGTAACTAATCACAACAAACTCTCCACCAAGTAGTCTACAATCCAGGGGGGTGAAGGAGATACAAAAAAGTTTTCTATATGATAATGTTTTTTTAAATGGATGCATGTATCAGAAGCAGAAAAAAAAATGCAATGGTGACAGAATACAGCAAACCAGGAAGGTCACCATCTAAAGCAGCAGATGCAGCTCATTTGCTGAACTATTAATACACAGCTACATGCAACCTCCCTTCCCCCAGGAATTTCCTGTATCCCAAGAGTAACTATGCTAAGAATTCACCAAAGAACTAAAGAGACGAAGAGGAAAATCTTAAAACAGGAGTAAACAGGAGTACTAGAATCCTAACAGATCACTTAATATCCTCCTGCCTTTGAGACATCTTTTAAGTTGTAACCTAATGGAAGCTTCCTTGTGGAGATTACTCAGCTTAAGCCCTGATATGTAAAATATACAAATTTACAGTGCAATGTGACAGCTGTTCATTAGAATAAATTTTGAAGACTAAAAAAAAAGGTACTGCTCCAAAATGGAGATAAATATTTTATCAACAATATAACCCACAATAAGATCAGATGAAAAAGTCTATTTTGTTTTCACCCTCTAAAAAAATGAGAGTTAATTTTATTTATGCCTGTGGAAGAGATGCCCTATCATGCAAGGGCAGTCTTCATTCAGACCTTGCTTTCAAAGACACTAAATTACAGCAGCTTTCTCACATCTGCTACAAATGCTTCCAGAATTACAGAATTCACAATTACTAGTTCTGATAATTTAGTTCCACCAGTTATACTGACATTCCAGGTAATGTAAGTTCTTCCTAGACAATTAGAGGAAGAAAAAGTGTCATGATTAGCATGGAATAATCAGCAAAATTTGCTGTGGTCCAGAAATAACAGAACACTATGATGAATGTGAGAGCTATAGAGCAAAGCTTGGGCTAGGATTACCTGAACAATTCTGGAAGAGAATTTTTTAATGCGGTCAGGAATTCCAACATTCATTTAAGCATACATGGTGTATTATTGGTAAAAGAACAGTATTTATAAATGTGAAGATGAAAAATGGTCATTTTCCTATTTTTATCAAGTTGCAACAAATACAACAAAACAAATACACACAATGCATATGTACATTTTGTATAAACAGTATAGTTTGTCTAATTAATAACGTTTTACTTGTTGCAAAAAGCACACACCTCCTGCATCTGCCTCACTTAAGGCTTGTTTTTTTTCACAGAATAAATATTCTGTGAAGTGGATTGGACTTCATTGCAGAGGTCACTGATGAAATTGAAAACAGGGCAACATCCCCAGCCCACTTTAGGCCTAGTTCTCAGAGCAAAAATATACTGCAAAACATGAAGAGCAAAATGCTTCTTTTTCCAGTTTGACAATTCTATAATGTTTCCGTACAATAAAATTTGAAGTAATTTTTTAATCTAAATTTTTCATATTCTTGTCTCCACATAAGCAGCTCATTAGATGAACATAAAATTTCCATTCTTCATACTCCAACACAGCACAGCAGAAGAGTCAGAGTAGAAGAAAGAACATTTAAAATATTCAATATTCATTTATACTTATTCCACTCCTTTTAATGTCAAATTAACTTCAGTATAAAAAGCAACTTCAGTATAATAACCAACCCATATTCATAGCCATTTTAATGCTAAGAATCTTCTACTTAAGCAAATATAAGAAATACGTTAGGAAAATTTTCTGAATAAGCCGTATTTAGCATGCATTTGCACCTTACTTTTATTTATTGTAAGGTAAGATATTGAGAAATATGAATTCCTGTAAAATATTGTATTTTTTGTTGAATTGGACATTTTATTATTCTGATATACCAAACTGACAAACTCTATTGTAAAGACCATAACCATATGACAAATATATTAGATCTCAGAAGAGTTTGTTATCGTGCAGGTAAGCTGCATATCCTCACTAATTAGCCACATACTTCTACTTATGTCCTAAATTATCCAAGAGCACATATTAAACAGTTGTTATTTATGCACTTGTGTGCTTTAATTAACTTAGCATTATTGAGACTTTCAGGTGCACAGAGTCTTCTCAGCACATAGTCTGAATGCCATTTTGCAGTGCAACAAACAAATGGCGCAGAACACCAAAGTTTGCCACTTAAAACACATTCTGTTTACATTTTCATTGTCATTTGACATAACAGCTGAGAGCTTAAGATACTTTAGAAAAAACATCCTATAGACATTTAGCATGGGCCAACTCGGCTTGTATTTATATCCTCCGGGGTGTGGAGGGAAGAGGAAGGTCAGAAGCAAACTATGCAGTCAGCCACAGGAACTACCTGCCTCTGCGAAGAGCCCATCCCCTGCTGACCTCTCAGAGCAGCATCACCACAGACAAGCTTTTCAAATGCCAAAGTATGGTAAGAGCTTAGCCAATTCCACTTCATACCTTTCCTTCCCTCCAAATCTCTGTCACTTCCCCACTCAATCCTCCATCTTCCTCAGCAACACTTCAAATACTCTGAGCCTCCATCGTAGCCTCCCCTCTGGTTGCTCCACACACTTTTTAACTTCCCACCACAGTTTCATTCCTTTCCCCCAATCAAATGCGTGACTGTATCTCCTGCTGCTCAGCCTGCCTCCCCAGGAATTAAATCCAGTGGAGCTAGTAGATGTGTCCAAATTAGACAGAAATAGCTAGAAATTTGAAAAGAAGCCGTCTCCACGCACACACTGAGGTTCAGAACAATCCTGCATGAAGTAGAAGGTAACAGGTTTGTTCAAACTCTGAACGTACACTTAGAAAAACACATGGTACAGGCACCCAGGCCAGCTCTGGGTCAGCAGGCCGAGATACAGAATCAGCAGCAGCACCAAGCTCAGCACAGACGACCTGCGCAGGAACCAGCTGCAGGCAGCCAGCCTGAGCTGACACCCTTCCTCCTAACTACTCGGGTTCCACGGCACTGACTATGCCCAGATCATCTCACAGCCCAGGCTCAGAGCAAGATGCTCTGCCATCACTTCCAGTGCTCCTGAGCACCGCTGTCCTGCACACCATGATCGGTCCTAACACCTGACTGAATCCGTTGACTCCTGCTGTGCTCCAGCTGGACACTGGGCATGCGACTGCTGTACAGGCAGATGCTGGAACACGGGACAGCCCTTTCAAACCAGGCAGCGCTTGTTTCAGTCAGCTCAAACACAACGTAACAGCCTGGGACATAAGGGAAAGATTTTTTTTTATATATATATAGATTATTATACTGGCAGAACAATCTTCTCCTATCCCACCAATTCCAGCTTCACTCACACTGAATAAAGTCATTTAGGACCTCAAGCAAATAAAAGAATTTTTATTAAAATCTCTGTGCATAGAATGAAAGCACCAATTTCACTATAAGCGCATGGGTTAAAAAGCAGAAGAAACTGCACTTAGAAGCCTTCGAGCCCTTGACATTTTTGGTAAGCTTTTTATGCTTTACTGTGTAAGTTATTCTGTTTTCTTCTGTGCAGGTGCTAACCCAAAATTTCACATCATTTCTTCAATTCTCCCATAGACAACATACTTGGGTTTAACATTTATTTCCACTATTTTGTATATAATAATTAGCATGGGTTATGTTGCATGCTCAAATCACAATATTTCTGAGTTATATAACAGCAGTTGTGATCTGACAGCACAGTCTGGCAAGCAGTATATTTAAAAATAGTTATGCTGTATTTAGAATAGTTATATTTTTACTCTATCCAATTATTATTTGAATATAATTCTATATACTCCTAAATACCTAAGAAATACATACAATTTAGTAAATACTCTACCAATATTTATACAAGACAAAAAAGCAGCAAAACAAGAAAGCGTTAAAAAAATGGCAGAGCCAATTGTTTTCTCTACTTCTTATCGGTTTATGCTTCTTATACAGTATAAATCGCTAAGCTTTTACTCAGTGAAAAGCTGTCATTTTCCCAATGTGCTTAAAAATACAGTTGGCTTTAATATGCCACTGCTACAAGAGCGAGTTACAAATGACTTATCTGGAAACTAAGATCAGACACTGCAATATTTACATAATTAACGTCTGATCACTTCTGAACCTTCTGCAATTATTCTGCTGTGACTGATGAAAGTCATTTGGAAGAAAACTTCAAGTCACAAGAACGTTTGCAAAACCAAGCACTGCTTCAGATGGGCACCTGTGCCAGACTTCACTGCTGTCAGTCATCTTTGCAAACCCAATAGCAATACTGGCATAATCTGATTCTCTTGTATTTTAAATCCTCAGACTAGGGTGAGTGAGGGTGCGGAAGGTGGAAGTCAGTATGGTTACCAGTGTATCTAAACTGTTTCCTGCTCTGCTAGAAACAAATGTATTGTGTATTATGGTGGTGAATATTATTACAAGTAACATGTCATTTCAAGATCAGGAAGTGAAGCAGCTGCTGTGCAGAAACTAGACCAAAGAGGCTAAATATATCACGTCTTTTGTGGGGCTACTAAACATTTATATTGTTTTACACTCTCACAGCAAAGATTTTCTTCCACCTAGCTCAAGCTTGCAAATGCAAAAGCAGGCTGGAGACAGCAGCTGTTTGCGCTCTATCAACCAAGGTGTCAGTCAGGCGAGAGATCAGATTTTACACGATGCAAGTGGTTCAGGGAGATCTGAACATGACCTGCGCTCAAGGTGGTAGGAGCCAAGAGCAAGTTCATAGAAGCAGGCACCAAGCACAATGCAGAGACACTGAGGAGAAGCTGAGAACAGACTTGGGATTTCTTATATGCTCCCAATGTATTGGGAAAGTGAGGGATAAAACCCTTGGAAATAAAAAGGAACAATACACTCCATTTAGAAATATTATTTCAGGATGTATTCATCTCCTATTCGTCTGAAAATGAGATGAAGGAAGAAGCAAGACACCCTTAAAAAAAAAAAAAAAAAAAAAAAAAAAAACTTGCTTGGGAGCAGCTTTAAAGATAAGGCTCTATGTCAGCTAAATATCAGCCTCAACCCTCACTGTCCTGTACCATCTTGCTACTGCAGCTGCATAAGCGTCAGTGCTGCCAAACCAGCTGAAGAGCAAGGCTGCAGTTCCACAGCATGGTCTGACCAAAGTGACAGGCTCAGCACCTACGAAAAGGGACTGCCCCCATCGACTCTTCCTGCCTGCTCCTGTTTGCGCTTTCCCTCCCCCAAATCCCAATTTTGAGGCACACCAATTTCAAACCAAGTCTACTCAATTCACTAAAAACAGCACAAGACTAACTCAAGCTGACAATATTCTGTGCTGGGTTAGTGAGCTGCACTGGCTTACTTTTTGTGATTATATAACATTCAGTTTGGCATAAGAGGAGGAAACAACCACATGGCTGACAGCTGCAAGAGGGAGAACAGAGAAAAACAAGAGCTCAGCATTTTAAAAGCAGAGGTCCCATCTTCACCCAGCCATCACATGAAGCCACAGCACAGTCTTTATACAGCATTGCATTCAAAGTAGTCCAGGCTATGCAATAATGAGCTTTAACAGATTTAAAATGTGCAAAAGAAAGCAGGACATGTGCTATTCTACGCACCACTCACAACCATCACTAGACAAACACTGCACTTCATGACGTAGCCTAATATAAGTTCACATTTCATCACCATGTTATTTCCAGCTCTGTAATTGGGTTAGACACTGTAAAACCATCCCACAAAGGACACTTACAATTCAGTTATAATCTGATTTGTCCACATTCAAGCATGCAAACCTCCACAGGTAAATTCTAAAATACTATAATTTAAAGCACTTTAAAAGAAATTTAAAAATTTATGGGCACCAATTTATGAAATAAAACTTTTGGCATGCTCAAAGCTGGCGATATCATGATTGGAGTGAAGACTGTCTAAGCACAACGCTAATTACCACTTCAGTCAAGACAAACAGGCCACTTCTGCTAGGTTGTCCATAGCTGTGAGTTAAGAGCGTTCTGCCCTTTTTAGTGAACAGTGGCATTAAGTGTGGGTTGCCACACAGCATGGAAATGATGTAACTTTCCATTTAACCTGGAAAACAGAATGAAGAGTTTGGTGGGATACACAAAGGGGACATTGAGTCCTATGTCTTTTTGGGCCACATGTTTCAACCTAAAACCTATTGTGAACAACTTTCTCAATAGCATTTAGTTTCCCTTAAATTAAGAAAACACGAATATGCCTCTACATCTAACAGCTTAGACTGCCAAAAGACACAAGAATAATGAAAAGAAGCTGAAGCGATAAATTGTTATTTTCCATCTGGGACAACTGCTGTTTTAGGTTGTTCGTTGTAAAGAAAAATGTATTCATCAATTATTCTTAAAGGACATCTTGAAGGGATTACATTGAGTGGAATTTAACCAGGTAAACTGCTTACGACTCAAGTTCAACAGTCTGCTTTAACTACCGCCTATAAATTTTAATGCATAACAAATGGAAGTGAAAACAGGTCATTTACTATCATCATTATAGTACTTCAGAAAATGGTCATGGCAACAAACTGCTAAGAAAGTCTAATACAATGGATTTAAAGAATAGCAGACCCAAAACATCTACAATATATATTCAAAACTATGATCTGTAGGGCAAGCCAAAATATATCTCAAAAAAAAAAAAAAAACTGAAATTTTAAATCAGAAATTGGTGTCTATTTCTAAATTTCCAATTTTCAAGAATTTATATTTAAGAGTGAGAATTTGTTTCATAATTCACTTAGTAGAGCAAAGACCATTATTTAAACCAAAGTAGTGACCTATGCTACATTCCCTGCTATCTCACAGCTTATTGAAGCCACTAATCACAGTTTAGGAAGCATGGAGACCAAGTATAAAGCTTCATATTTCTTTTAAAGATGAAATATTTACATGTAACAAAGTTACTGACCACATTCTCATGTTTGATGCATGGAATCTTTCTTGCAATATATGAAACAGAAAAAAATGAAGACTCCTTTCAAGCCTCTCACATGGGACACAGAAAACCATTCAGCCACAGGCTATTACTACCGATTTGTTTTCCCACTATCTTCTGTAAGTTTATGATCTTTCATCTTGAAATTTTATTTCTTCACCTCATTTTACCCTAGAAAACTACTCCTAAGCTTGCTTTATTTAGATAGCTTCCTTTATATTATCATTCCAAATGTCCACTTTTATATCAGTATATATCAGTTGATATCAGTACTGATATCAGAATATCGGTATTATTCTTCAGCATACATAATCCCTCTCTCCAAACTATCTAGTACCTAAAAGACTTTTCCACCTTCTCTTTGGTCAAGCTCTGTTCCTTTCCTCTCGGTAAATCATTTCCACACAGTTTTCTTCCAAATCCTTTTCTGATCATCCGAGCATCAAACAATGGGGTTCTGCCAAAACATTCTGTTATCAGATGTTATCCAAATAGCAATTAATTTCTTTATCCTTGAGAAGAGAAGGCTGAGGGGGCTCCATTCATGGTCTTGTAATTAGAGAGAAGATGGTGAAACTACCTTCACAAGGATGCACAGAGACAGGACAAGAGGTAACAGACAAGTTGCTCTGGGGAAACTCCATCTGGATGCTGGAAAGAAAATTCTTCACCTGAGAACAATTGAGCTTTGGGAGAGATAATCCAGAGGAGTGGTGGAAACTCCCTCACTGGAAATATTCAGACTTGACACTGCCCTGGGCAGCCTAATCTAGGGTCCTACTTTCCTGACCTACCTGTTCCAACCTAAACTCTTCTACAATTTGACATTTCTATGTAGAGCTTTCTTCTTTCCATCATCCCTTCAAAATCCTACCTGAAGTCCATATGTCCCATTATGCTTTCAATCACTCTCTATCATAAGATGTATAAAAATACCGACAGTAAAATGAGACTTGCACTTTCTTCTCCAAAAGTTTTCTTTATTTGCAAGCACAACTCCTGGCACCTACCCTATTATAAGTACTCAAGTATATTTAACTAAAAACCTCATTTTCATTTTGTAAGAGCTATTCATTAACACTACAAGATATTCCCACAAAAAAAACACTTTTTTTTCCTTATTCTTCTATTCTACAGACTATCTGAATACAGAATGCCAAGAAAAAAAAATGTTTACAAAGCATAGCCCGTGTATATTTATATATATTTGGAGAATAAAAGAAGATTCTTGCTGCAACTTCATGTAGTCAAATTCTGTAAACACAGTTCAAATTCAAAGCACAAGCCTCCAATATTTCGTGAAAAAGCACTCATACAGTTAGCTTAAATGCAACACAATAAAATACAAAGTTAATTTTACAGAAGACAACACAAAGCATTTAAGCAAAGATATGCCAAAGTGACTCATCCAGTTCTACATACTGATTCTGGCAAAGCAACAGAAGATAACTGTCATCTAAATTTGTTTGTTGGTCAGCTCCTTCCATAAGATGTTTTTACCTGGAATAAGTCTGTGTAAATTCATTATATTATTATCTACTGGCTATATTATTCATCAATAACTGTCAATAAAACAACATTTGGCTTACAATGTCTACTTGTCCTAAAGTAAAACTTAGTGTTTCACATTTATAATTGTCTTGGAGACTGCCAGAGGTTTAAATGCCTTCAAGAAATCAAACTATGCAAGTACTATTTTATTATCCTGACTAGGCAACATAGCTGTCTATTGTTTTTCAGGAAATAAAGCAAGATGTACAGTTCAGAGGATGCTTAGTGTACATTAAGAACAGCACACAGCATCAGTAATTTTACAGAGACAAAAGTATTCTAAACCCATAAAATAGAAACATCAGTTCTCTACAGTTTATATTGACAGTAGATTCTGGGGTAAGTCTTTTTAGTCAGCCATGCTCTCTGCTAGTAAGTCAAGCAGCTAAAGCTATTAGGCAGGAATTCTGCATTAAGACAAATCAATAATAAATGACAACTTACCAAGTTATGTGACTGGGGAAAAGCATGTTTTGTGAGGACTTCAAATATATCTCTTCTACTGTGCCCTTCTTGCTTTAGTGCAAACCTTAAGTTTCTCATATCCTAAAACAAAGACACCATCTTTTAAAAGCAGCACAGTAGTAAGGTACTTTTATTTGACGTATAAATGCTATTTTATATACTAAACATGATTTAGCATCTGCTGCAACACACTTTAAACTGCTGTGAATGGTCAGTTTTATCTTCCTACTCCATAAAATAGAAGAGAGCTTATGACTTTACAAATAGCTGCTTCACATGCTGTGTAGTGAAAATACAGTTACACTGCTTTGATATTAACTCACCAGAAGTGACTACCTTATTTGCTAAGGTTTCATGGCCTATTGAACGATTGTGGAATGGGTCCCTGTTTCCAAAGTGAAACTTTGCTAATAATCTGACTAGACTACATTGCCTTTTTTTTTTTTTTTTTTGAAGTTAGTAAAGAGAAAATAACTAGGGAAAATGTGTACATTCACTACTGAGAGTAAACAGGCTGTGCACATATATGCCATTGAAGAGTCAAAGGCAGGACCCTGGATTATTCAGCGGGAACTGTCCCCATAACTATACTTTTTTTCATCACATTTCTTTTCTTAGACTATGAAAAATGAAGACAGAGGTTACATTAACTTTTTACTATCTTTTCAGCTTGCAAAAGTCCCTGACTCCTTTAAGCATTGGTTGGCTCTTCAAAGATTTAAGCTTTATAAAAGCAATAAAATTTATGCAGAACCAATAAAATAAATGAAGTAGTGCAGGAATAATGCCAGTTTATTTTTCCCCAGCCCAGTTCTCAAACCAGGCTTCTGTGCAAAATGACCTGCCATTCATCAATTAGAGAAAGATCAATCCTTCTCTGAACACTTGCACAGAGATGATGGTATGCAGCGCAGCCCTTCATGCAAAAGGCACTTCCCTTCCAGTTCCAAAAGGTTCTTTTCAAATTCAGCTGTGAGGAGTACATGGTTTTTCATTCCTATAAATGGGTGAGCAGTGAGAAAAACAGCACACACATAAACCTTTCTATTGAATTAAAGCCAAGTCTTACTTTACACGTTATATCTAATCCATAAGAATTCTCTCCTCTGCTTGAGGCACCTCCCATTTTTTCAATCCTTGAAATTACACCCAAAGGAACATTCAACACCACAACAGGGTCCTGCAAGGAAAATTCAGGTAAGGAAAGGATTAATCTGAAAAGGAACTCGGACAAACTGCTCTTATGTTTTCTACAATAGAAAGCTGACATGAAAATACAGAAAACAAAGGAGTGTTTCTGGGTTTGACAGAGTCTTCCCTCTCAACATGTTGAGAGAGTTTGCAATCTGCAGGTTTGAAGAGTTTTACATGCACCAAACCACAAACGTTTTATGCCAAAAACAGTTGGTAGGAAAATAAAAAAGGTGGAAAAAACTCTAAAAGATGAATTCTGTTATACTTCTGACTTCCTTCGCTTGCTTTATCGATACACAGAATAAAGCAGAGCAAAATTAAAAGGGAAGATTACTTTAAGAGTCAGTTGCCAGCAAAATGATCTTAGTTCAGTAATCTTAAACCTTTTTTTTTCCTCCTTTAAGCAAATTAAAGGGTCAACAGCTCATTTTAGTCTTTCATAGCACAGCTTATCAAACACTACCCTTCCCCCAAGCCCACATCAGAATCTTGCTTTACCAACAGTCATCTAAAACTATTTGTATTTGAAAAGCTATTGTGACTATCCCTAGACTAGCCCTTGACCAATCACAGAATAAGTGTAAATGGAATAGCTACCAAGAAGCTCCAAAAGAAAGAAGCATCATCAGCTCATCAGTGATTAAACTGTAGTTTTACAGCACAAAATTTTTATATTTAAGCACATACAACTTTAAAGAACTTCCATTTTATAAGGATTTCTCAGTGGCACAGGGCCAAGTGCTATTTAGTCATTACACAATTAAGATATTATTACAAATATTACAGACCATTTCGAGTAAAAACGCTCCCATGCAATTCCCAAAGTATATTTCTGCATAATCTAAGACATAAATGAACTGACCACAAAGTAGATAAAATGCAGCAATAAGATTGGGGATATTAATTCATCCCATGGAAGCAACTGGGGACACATTGCTCACCGTTTCCACACTTCTTAGGTACAGTCTGTAGTTCGTGATGTACACTCGTCCTTTAACAGGGCCATTGAACGGACACATATAAATTACATCCTTGTCTGTAAAGAAATACAGCATTTCTTCAACATTATGAAAAGAAAAATCAGGTTTAAGGACAACAATTAAGCAGCAGTAAAATAAAGCTAACTACACACTTAAGAATCACTCTAAAATTGAAAGCAAGTATAAAATTGAATTTTGTGCATTTGAACTGAGAAAATGTGGACATTTCAAACACTAAACTTGCTTAAACTCTCCCACTTGACTTCAGTGGGCTTCCTAGTTACATTTGCTTTCTTCTCTTTCTTGTCACTATGTGTGGGAGGGTGGGACACAGTACAGCAATTTAAATGCTCCCTGGAATTATTGGTCTGCACCATTTAATAACCCAGAACAAATGCAATCTTTTGTTGCTATCATTACTTCTTTTAGCACTCTGCAGCCAGTTCTCCTGCATTAAAGCATAGCTCAGGGTGCATTTTTTTTATGGAAGTCTCTATCCTGAAAAGAATCACTAAATTTCAATTTTTCAACCTTTCAGCTATATTCTATAAACAAGCTTCCATGAGTGAAAGCTCCATTCCAGGAAAAACCTCAACCAAAGAGGGAAGCACTGCTCACCATACATTAATCTTCCCTGTGCTATAGCATTAATACATGTCAAGGCTGCCAAGTGCACAGTGGTTAAGTGCCTGTCATGTTGTCTAAAGGAAGCATGAGATTGCACCTAGTAGAGCTACAGTTTGGGCTACAGTTACACATTACTGTGCAAGAGATCAAGGCATAGTGTGTGGCATGTTGCACTTTTGAATTCCAAAAGATTTGAGGGAATCATGTCACTAGACACTAGCTACTGTACATAGGGTTATCACACATCTTGACCTGGCATTTCTTTGTACTGCAGAATCTATGCATGAAAGTCAAGAATTTAAATTTTCTAAAGGAGTTATTTGAAATACATGGATTTTTTAACAAATCTTACCGCTCTGCCCAATACCAAATTATTACATAGTCCAGTAAGACACATGTATGCCAGACTTCTTCAACATACGCTGCACTGTATAATTTCCTACCTGTAACTCTAGTTTCTCCTGGCAGCCGAGGTATTTCCTCATTTTGTTCCCAATTAGTTCCATCTTTTAGAGTCTAAAGAGAAAGAGGTACAACAGCAGAAAATGTTTTACTTGCAAGTACTTTAAGTTCCAGACAGAATAATCTTGAAGGGAATGTCAGTATGTACAAGACCAGGCTTGTCCACAGCAGAAACAGACATATGAAATCAATGGAGGAAAAAACACTCTCCTAAACTGCAATTATTAAATATTAAACATTGAATAAAGCTGAAATATGAGCACGTTTTAATTTCTCTCCTTCCTACAGGATAATTAAGTTGCATTAAATTGGAATTAAATTTATATACCACAAGTTCTAGAAAAGTTTTGTATATTACATTTTCCTGGAAAAAAGTTTGTTCATCTTAGAAAAGCAAATCAAATGAAATCATTTGAGCAATACATTCACAACCACCATAACATTTACTTTTGTGATTTTAGCATGTTTAGTACTTTTTAAAAAAGGACTAAAAATGCTAATCTTGGTTTTTAAGAACTGTTTTAAAAATATTTAACCTTTAGCGTCTGCTCTGGCACACAGGTGGCATTTTACTTTGCCTCGCAGCAGCCCAAAGCACAGATTAATCTTTTAGCTGGCTTTAAGGTGAATACTCCCCCTACACTGGGCCAGCCACACAACTAGATAAAACTCAGCTGCAGTACATAACTTTAGCCTAGCTTTGCCAAAATTGCAGAGCAGCTACGGAAAATTTTAATGTAGAAAACAATAAGGACAGATATTAAAACTGATTTCATAACATGATTATTTCTCTCAAGCACATTGAAATATATTAAACTTCCTTGGTCGACGGTATTTGAATTTTTGCAATATAAGTAAATGCTCACAATCAAGAAAAGCACCATCCAAAAATACCCAGTTTGGACGCAAATATGAAAGGTAATAATCTCTGCAACATTCTGTTTAAAAACATGAAAAATATGTTACACTCACCCTTTTAATTGAGGAGCTCTCCAAAGAGTTTGAATTATATTTAGGTGTTGATGATGAAGCCATAATGGGTATCTAATAAGAAAGCACAAATTGGGGAATTAAAACTTCCACTTGAACTACATACTGCTTACAGGAGAGGTTTAGACACTGAAAGCTGCAGGTACACACCAAAAGCTTGCGAGAATATTCTGCAAGGTGGCATCAATTAAAAAAGACTACATGACTGCAGCTCAGGCTTTGGTTCTTACATAGAATAATGTAACTCTAGGTATATTTTATAATTCAGTTTGAACACTATTGCTAGTCAGGCCAACAAAAAGTACAGTGCTTGTTTTTAAGTGATGGGATATACACACTAGGAAACTCAGCCTACTTGGAGCATTTGTATTAAAAATTCTCATTAGGGAAAATGGAACAGACCGTACAATTATTATATAGCTCTTGGAAGTCACAAAAATCTCAATCTATTCAAGTGTTTTAGGAATATTTAGGAAAAAAAGGGGGGGGGGGTGAAGAAACAAGAGGTCTGCATACCTGTGCATTTAAGCTCCCTCCTTTCTTTCCCCGTCCCCTCTACTTCCTAAACTGGAGCTTCAGAGAACGCACCAGGAGGGGGAGCGCGCTGCCTGCCGCGCTGCGCAGCCTTGGTGCGCTTCAACAAAAAGGCTCTTTTTAGATTCCTTTTTTTTTTATATATATATATAATGGTACTGACTAAGGACAGAAATGCGTGACTCAGAATTAACCTTTTAAAGCATTTCCTAGTATTGCACATGGAAAAAATTAATATTCCCAGTCCAGACAGCACCTCTGTAGCAACCTCCCTTTCACCATTTCCACACCCTTCACAAAGCCGGACTTGGTGCTGCTGCTTGGAGGGGTCTGTGTTGTGACCCCAAAGGCACAGAGCAGCCTTGTCGGGCACAGAAAAAAAATATATATTTTCTATGCCAGGGATGGAAAGCAGTTTTACTAGAGCCACAGAGACTGCACAAGCACCAGGGGCCACAGTGTCCTGGGCTGTACCGGGCACTGAAGCGAGGCAGCGGTTACAGCCCTTCACCCGGCACTTCGGAGACGGGAGTTTTTCCCCGTGACAGTCAAGCAGTGAAAGAGAGGCCCAGGGAAGCTCTGCAGTCGCCATGCTCAGACGCTCGCAAAACCCAGATGAGCAAAAGCTCTGAGCAACCCGGCCTGAACTCAGAGCTGACCCTGCTTCCAGAAAGAGGCCAAACTAGAGACTTCCCCGAGTCCCGTCCAGCCTTCGGGCAACAGATAAGATCAAGTTCTCATTTTAAATAACTGACAATCAAGGATGTACCCTCAGAGAGGTGGCTTCCTTTCAATAAAAGGAGCAAATATTTTAAAAAACTGCTTTTAAAATGAACATTAAATATTTCCTTTTATAATATTATTTTTCTGACAAATTGTAGAGCAGTGTCTGGCAACCTGCCAAGGTGATATTGCCAAGAACAATCCAAAGGCATCTTTCATCACAGGCTTAAAATAGCTGCAACTTTCTCA
The DNA here is from genome assembly GCF_059628265.1 of Tinamus guttatus. Lineage (NCBI taxonomy): Eukaryota > Metazoa > Chordata > Aves > Tinamiformes > Tinamidae > Tinamus > Tinamus guttatus. The sequence continues at coordinate 1,645,438 of NW_028288821.1, forward strand.
TTATTATGGAGCAGCAGTAGTCCTTCCACAGACAGAAAAGAAAAATCTTGCAAGTTATTTTCCACTGTAAACACATTTTATTCCCCTCTACCAGCCCTATAGACTTACACTGAGTGAAGACCACACAAACCTCAAGGCTTCCCAGCCCTGGAACAGAGTACAATTATGCCGCAGAAGCCTAAAACAAATCATACAACTTTGCTTATAATACTCTGCAGTTACAAATAGTTGAACATTTTTCCTTCATGTAGAGTAACAAGAAGTTACTCCACTGGGTTTTTTTGGGGTTTAACTTGAACTAATAAACAAAGCTTTGTTAAAGTTATCAGAACTTAATATAGTAACACTACCAAGAAATGCAGGCTCCAATGATCTTAGAATAACAATTAAAACAAATTACTTGGGACCTGCATTTGCATTTATTTTAAAAATGATATTTATACTTGGGCTTCCTAGGATTCATGGGAATGGAGTCACAACAATATTGGAAAGCTGGGCGCCACGAGGCAGATTTTTAAAGAGGCAATTCAAGGATTCCATCAATTCTTAAAAAGAAATGCATGTGTACATAAAGATCTGTGTGAATTTTAAAAGTTGCCAAAAAGCTTTTGAGAATTAAGAAACCAGAAATGACTAGCTAATCCTCCTTTAAGGTTCTTCACTGCCAACACACCAAGAGCAACAAGAGCCACCACTCATTTCTGTAGCTCCTGTCATGCTACCTACCATCTTCAGAGATGCACAAGGTGAGGGAAAGAGCAAAGGGAAACAGGGAGGAAGCTCTGTCAATGCATCCATCATAAAGCTCAGAAAGTCCCTGGCATCCTAATTTCTCCTTCAAGATAGATGCACTTTGGAAGACCAAACAATGCTTGTAAGCCTTGCAAACCACAGCAGCCTGAGGAATCTACTCCGGTGTGCTCAGGATTCAGGAAGGAATTAATCCTCACTTGACATTTTGGTGAGCCTTCTAAGGTGTCTTCACCCCAAAACTGCACCAAGCATCCTGTAACCATTGTACCACTCAGCCTTCCTTATGACAACTTAAATCTTTACAGGCACAAACATCAGTACATGCCAAAAAGACACCAACATCAAAAAAATCTGAGATCAACTAAACTGCATCAAGTAAATAGCTGTGAGCACCACTTTCCAGGTACTTAATACTCTTGATCCTCCATCACTGAATTTATTAAAGAGTCATGAAAAAAATGTCTTTTAACATTGTGCCTATCCATCATTTGATTCAACAACAACTCTGAAATTGTTTAATGTAAAAGAAAATATTTCATTTTATACAGTCTATAGTTTTCAATATATTAACCTGAAAAGAATGAGAAAATGAAACTGCTAAGTTATTACACACAAAAGAATCTGAGTAAAAGTGCAAAAGCACCACAGGCATAGTTGAGCTAGTTATTATATACCTAAGGGCAACTGGAGACGGATGAGCTTTTTTGTTTTGGTTGGGGAGGGGGTACCAGATTTATCAATACAGTGAAGAAAAGCAAATACTCAGTGCACATCCTCTAAAAGCATTCTGATTGCTGCGTCACATCTGTTACACGACATGAGGTAATGTCAGTTCTCATTATCCTGCTCCGGATAACAATTTGTGCAAAAATCCATTCACCTCCAAAGCTTCTAAAAATATAGATGCGAAATGTACTCTGCCTCCCTTCACTATTCAGCTTGGAAAGTATTCAGGAAACAAACGGAGCACTTTTGAAAAAGTGATATTTACAATTGGACTATTTAGTTCTTGAAGGAGATCGGGTCCTTAGATTATTCATTCAAGATCTGCAATTCACCTGCTGGTATAGACAAAAGTGAAGTCATTTTCATAGTTATACTCTATACCAAATCATAAACTGTTTCAAAGAGAGAAGAATATTAGATATGTAAACAAATTTTCACTGTATTTGAGAGGCAAGAGAAGGTTAGTGCAATTAGATGTAAGAAGCTGCTCACGCCGACTCAAACAAAGTGAAAAAGCAGATTTACAGCAAGGTATGCCAGCATTGCTACACCAAATGAAGATCTCTAACCTTTGTATAAGGCCCTTCGGAGACAGTATAAAAACACTGCCTTGTGTTTCCTCAATAAAGTTAAAAGCATAAAATAAGGTCAAAGTCCTTAAAAAAGAAAAAGTCAGCCCTATAACTACATAGAACAGAAAACAATACATAGGTTTTCAGAAATAATATGCAGAATAACCCTAGGAATATGAAAGTCAAAGTTTGGGGGGGGGCGGGGCTAGGGAGGAAGAGGGCAGGAAGGGAACATAAATCCTGAAAAAAATAAATAAAGCAACAGTCCTAAAGGGTCATGCTAGCAACAGCAACTAAGATGCCAGGTAGTCACTGCAATAAGCATCTCTAGCACTACTGTCTAATCTAATGAAGTCAACAATAGTCATTCATGTCATTAAAGATTAATAAATTTTAGAACTAGAGATAAAAATACACAGGGATACCAAGTAAGTCACAAGGAAGCTCTATTTCACAAGCAACGAAGGCGGTTTTGCAGGCATCAACCACCCCAAACCGATCAGTGCCAGTCAGCCGAGAGCACGCACAGGGAGATCAGAGGGCCCTCACCAGCCAAACAGCTCTGCAGAAATAAACATATCTTTTATGTGACGAGTTTCTCTGTGTTTTAGCATAGAGAAACTGCATTTGACAACTGAAAGACAGGGTAGCAGAAATCTTCAAAGCTTAAAAAAAGTCAAGAAAGATAAGTATATAATGTAAAGCAGAGTACTGCAATATCAAAATAGGCATCAGGTGTATGTATGTCCCCAGGGGGAAGGGGGAGAAGAGAGAGGCTCCCTGCAACACTGAAAGATGCCAATCTAGATTGTTATTTATAACAAAAACTCAATGTTTACATCATAATTTGCTCACAATCTACAAACAACTGACATTTAGTTAACTTAAAAAATTAGATTTTAACATTTGAAAGTCATGCAGTAGTGACATCAAAAACAGGCTTAGCGCAGTGCTCATTCACATGATTACTTGTGGCCAGCAGCACTTACTTGTTACATAATTGGGAGCAAGAAAAAATAAAGGTTCATATAACACACGGAAAAATCAACATGTCTGAGATCTAAGCACCATGTGAACAGGAAGAAGCTCAAATCACTTAATAGAGCTTTTTTCTTTTTTTTCCCTCTTCTGTAAGAGTTCAAGGACAAATTACACCCATGATGTACAAAGGGGATTTGTTGCTGCAGATCAAATCATAGGCTTCTACCTACACTTTTTATAAACTGTATCTTTGGAGTCAATACAGATTACTAGACCATATGATCTCCTGTTCCTACTTTACCATCAGTTATAGAGACACAAAAACCTTTCAAGTGCAACCTCTCAGTAATAAATTCTGCTGCTTCTGCATTCCCCCAAGTAGAAGCTCACGTTTCTATTGATTCTGGACTTGATTATGCCACTGATGGTTCTTCTCCCCTTCGTGTCCGAATCGTGTTCCCCTACCTGCGTGGACCTCCTTACCCACATTGTCTGGGGAAGAAGACAACTTGAAAGCTCTCAGGTTTTCAAGTCATAAAAGCCTTCTCAACTCAAGCCGTAATAGAACAAAAATCATGTCAGCATTATAACCCACAGCAGGATACTATGTGCATAGAATATATAAAAATAGAACTAGTATTTGCCATGCTGCACTGAACTTTAAGTCAATTTATCCAGCTCACCAGTAATGAACAATAAAGACAGAGCTGCATTCTAAAGAAGAGTACTACTTGGAGGAGAGAGGAAAAAAAAAAAAAAAGCCATCTAGAGCTACTTGTTTGCTAGAAGCAATTTCTCCCACAGACGGCTGAATTTGAGAGAACTGGACTGAGTCATCCCTACCTGCCAGGTCTCTGCTAGGCTGCGAATGGCAAACCTTCAAACCAACATGGGAATGCTGTATTTGTTGGAGACCTAAAAAACACTTTCTAGTTCCCAAATATAGCCCATATTTAGAAGGGCAAGTCATTGCCCCAAACAACTCCTCATGAACAACAGGTGCATATAAACAACTATGCACAACAGTCGACTTACTGCTCATGCAGCAAACAAGCTAGGAGGGCATCAGCTGGCAGGCCGCTCCTGTTCCAGGGGCATCATCAGAGCAGGTAGTTTTGAAGACATAGATGAAACTCAATAATGAAGTTCTGGGAATGGAACCACACAGCTGAAACCAGAAAGTTTGCCAAATGTTTCTCAGCACTACTAAATCCTCTCAGACTCAAACATCCACACTCCAGGACATCTTTGTTAAAACAAATCATCTTGCAGCCTGCACTGGAAGTCAGATATTAAATTAATAATAATTGAAGAAGAAAAAAAAAATAAATAAAAACTTCTTCAGTCCACTTTGAAGGTCATTTCTTTGCTTCTTCTCCCATCTCCATTTAAAGACTTTCTTTTATTGTCTAATTCTCCCATAGAAATTAATAGATGCTCCCACTCTAATTTTAAAACAAATCAGCACTTTCTGCCCACTTGTACCCATTAGTTTTCCTGTATTTGTCCTATGTACAATATCTTTCTTCTGCCATTATTATGTTTTTTTTTTCTAACTCTTTGATTTATTTGATAACTCTGAGAAGTCTAAAGGAGCAGTTACAACCACATGAGGGAATCAGAACAAGCAGTAGGTCTTATTTCACATATGAGCCTCTACAGCAAATACAGAGTGCCTAGCTAGATTAGGTGGCAGGGAAAAGGCAAGTGTTTTTGGAACTCCTTTGGCAGGTTACCTGCAGAATCAGCAATATACCGATAGGACGCCAATTCCTGCAAGCTGATCCATTACATTTTAATCCCTCCGGACTATTTTCCCTACTTTGCATCCCCTGCAGGGAGCGTGTACCTCCCACACTGTCAAAAGCTGATGTAGCTGACAAGAATGCCTATGGGATAGCAAATACAGCTTCAAAGTTTTCTATTAAGAAAGCCTTCAGCTGCTCTCTGCTCACTCTTCTTGAAAGATAACCCCTTAGGCCACTATAGTTCTATTACTAAAGATACAACTGATGATTGCACAGGAGAAATGGAAATTATATCTGTTATGCATTGTATTAAAAAACTACATTGTCATGGCTAAGGTGACATCCCTTTTTTAGACTTCTCTCCGACTTTCCTTTGATAACATATAAAATTGATGTATTGGACTCATTCTTTTTCATGTGCTATGTTTAGTTTCCAACCCCTGTACCAGCATTCCTTCTCTGAACAAACACTGAATTGAATAACACAAGCTACAGTGAAGAAAATACCCCAAGACCCCAAGAACGGCGCAGCCAGGACTATCCTGCCCAGGTCATTCCTGGGGCAGCACGATACCTTTGCGCACCCTCTCTTTTGAGTAGCAGGAAGGTTAAGGTAAGAAGGGAGCTGAAGAATATTCTCCCCTGAAAGCTCAAGATCAGGGCTTTTATTCTTTTTCTAATATGTAAATTCTATACAGACTCGTAGCCATTCCTACATTTACCATACATATTTGAACATCTTACTGTCTGCTGTTAAGCATTTATTCTCTCAAACATTCCCAAAGAATATTAGCATTTATTTTCTTTTCCAAAATATACTCAAGTTTGATTTTAATATGAAATGAGGGCAAGTCAGCAAAAATTAAGCATGAACAGAAGCTTCAAGTTCACACAGTCCAAGTTGTTAGGATGTATTCTCCTTTAAAAACACACACACAGAATTAAAGATTTACAGTTTCCTCTCCTAATGCTGAACCTGCATGTTAAAGTAACTATTACTAGTTAATATTGCAACAAAACATACCAAGACTATTAGCACTAGAGTTTGTTGGGCCTTAATGATGCTGCAGCTTGTCTCGTCAGCAGCTTGTCTCGTCAACAGCTTCTTTTAGCAGTTTCCTTCCACACAACCATAGAAGATAAACATCGCAGAAAGAAAAGTCTGCATTTTATTGGAAACACATCTTCATCTCACCGCTCGTGACTCTGCCGCATGCCGAGGCTACGTGCAACCAGAAAAGCTCTGTGTATTAATGCTTCCTATGCTTTACAGCTTTTTAAATAACTGAAAGCTAACCACTTAGACCACAAATTAATATTAAAAAAAGAAACTCTAGCAGGACAGCGGTTCTGGTTTTGTGCTGACACCTCTCAACCGTAAGACCCCAGCCCTGCACGCCTGGTTAGTGACAAACACGCGCAGCTCCCGGCAGGACGGGCACCGCACCACCCAAGAGCGAGTAAACGCGCTAGGCCAAGGTACTCTGGAAAGAGGCACAGGTTGAGTCAGCGGCTGTCGCGACAGGTTGAGCTACAGGCGAACCGCAATACCCTCTCCAGCATCCGCGCGACTTCAACTGTCCCGCTCTGCTCCAAGGGGAAAGGGCGGCTGCGTCCCCGTCACAGCGGGCACGGGGGCCCCGGCAGCCGCTCCCCGCAGCGGCACCTCCGCACGCGGCCGCTGCCCGAGGCCCTACCCGCTGCCAAGGGCCGCCAGGAACCGCCCGAGGCGGCAGGGCCCCCGCAGCCGGGCCGGGGCCCCGGGCCGCACCCGCGGCGCCCAGCGGGGGTGCAGAGCCCGGCCTGGGGCAACAGAGGGAACGGCGGGGAGGCCGGGGAAAGGGAGGGCGCTCCGGGCGGAGCGGGCCCCGCCGCAGAGCCACTCACCGCGAGGCGGCCGCGCCGCCGGCCCCGCTGCTCCGCGCCGCTCCCCGCGCCCCGCGCCCCGCCCGCGGGCCGCTGGGAGCGCCGCGGCCGCCGCGCCTGCCGGGAAGTGTAGTGCGGCCGCGGGGGCTGCCGGGAGCTGTAGTCCGCGGCGCGGCCCTCGCCGGGGCGGCCGTTGTGCGCAGGCGCGCGCAGTGCCGCGCTGAGCTGGGAGGCGGCGCCCGCGGGATGGGCGCGGCCGTGAGGAGACATCGGGGCGGCCCGCGGGGCTGCGCCCTCCCCGCAGCGCCGACCGATCCAAAGTGACCCCTGAAACTCACTGCCTCCATCCCCAGCGCAGACCAAACCTCCGTGGGGAGGCAGGCGGCATTTCCAGCCACTTAGGGTGCGGGGGACTCGTAAAAACGCTGTGGGCCACATAAGGACACGTAAAGCCCGTTTGACTTCTAAAAAATCATGTCCTTGGCTGCAGGGCTTTTTTTCCAAGCACTGGCAGGTGGCTGTGCTGCAAGGCACCATGGCACAGGATGAGCCCGTGGTGGCCACCTCACATGGCAGGAGCCACACGCACCAGCCCTCTGCGTTGCTCCCAAGTGCAAATGGAAACTAAACGTATCAATAATTAAAACACTTTGTCATGGCCTTACATGAGGATTATTACTCTGAGATCAAAGAATAAAGAGATTTAAAGCCTGTCTCATTGTATCGCTAGAGGGCGAGGCGGCCACCTGGGCACCTTCCGCCACAAGAGGCCCATGTGCCATCATCCCGGCAGGGAAAGGACTGCCATGGAAAGAGCTGTAAAATAACACGTCCCCAGTAGTGCAGGTGACATGCCAAGCATCTCCCTGCTCTCAGGAACAGAGCAGCAGGTTAAAAACAAACCCCAAACCCCTGGAGAAGCACGCTGGGCCCCTCCATGAGCCCAGTGATTACGGTCTTGGTGTTCAGAAGAACCCAAATCCCATTGCCCCAGTAGTACGCACCTCACCATAATCACCAAGGTTATCTCAGGGCTCATTTGGAAGGGAAATCAGCATCTACCAATTTGCAAGCATCGTTGCTATTTTCTGTGTCTCCCCTAAACATCTTTCTTCAGTATAATTTTGCTGGTCACTTGCTTTCTATGAACAAAGTAATCAACCATCTGGAGATCTAACGCTAACAACATTTTGAGGTGAGCCATGCCTTTGTTCCAGACAAGATGTACTTTCAGAAGGAGTCACAAGACCAACCTTTTAAAATTAATTTTATTCATTAGTTTTGGTGTCTCCTTTAATGTCAACAATTTACATCTGGAATTCCAGAAACTTCAGAAAAACAAAAGCAAAAAACCCACAAGGGAATTGGACTGGTGCCTATTATGATGGAAAATTTGTTTCTGGCGTAAATAATATTTTTCTACAATAAACACAGAATTGTGTGCTTTACAGTAATAAATAGCAGAAACAAGCAGTAAGCGAAAGGAGATGACAAACTAGTTCACCTCCCTCATGTAGATGATCTTGCCTTCTCTGCTGGTGCTCTTCTTCTTCAGACAGCATCCTTTCAGGCACGATTAGCTAGAAAATTCGTGTGTACAGTTTTGAAGCACAGCTCTGTGGCTGAAAACTGCAGCCTCGGTGCAGATATATAGTGACCGAGTGGAGAGACTCCATTATGGCATTACCAACTGTACGCGGTTAATCAATGTGTTGGGTACTATATGTGTGTATGTACATACCTGTGTGTGAGTGTGCATCTTATGTGATCATTCATTTGAGGATTCGTTCAGATCATATTTTGAAGTTTTATGAAGAATTTTTTTTTTGTTTTGTTTTGGCCTTACACATTTCTGACTGTTCATCTCTAAGGTCTTTGAGAGTGTTTCCCAAAATTTCTCTTCAAAATTTCTTGCCGTAAGTTTTGATTTTCCAACATAAGTCCCTAACATTTCTCTGAAAAGACAAAGTCTAAAGCAACCTCTTGTTTGTATGACCTTTAATCCCTGGGTGGATTCTTCCACCTTAATCTGTCAGCTGAAATACTCTCCTCCCTTGGTTTCACGACTCTGTCCTCTCCCTTTTTCCGTTGCATTTTTAACCAATCTACAAACACATCTTTGACATAACTTCCAATTTCCAGTAGATATTAACCAGCCTTTTGCCCTTGGATCCCTTCCTGTGTTCCCTCTATGTTTTTTTCTCAGCTAATGTGACTAACAGCTGCAGTTCAAACAAGAAATTCTGTCAGAGGCTTCATAGCTATGTCGCTTTGCTCCAGATTGTTTTACTTGCTGAACTAAACTCTTCACTTGTATCTATAGTATTTTCTTAAAAATGTTTAGTGGGATTTCACCTTCTGCTGAACACAGTCACAAATGCCCCATGCTCAGACACCTCAAGATGTGAATTGTAAGAAATACCTGCTTTGAGTCACCTGGCATATGAGTCACATGGTGACTGTGGAGCTCTGCAGTAACACACATCATTTAACTCTTGTGTATGGGTGGGGATCTGGGATGTTTAGGCTACCTCTGTATTTCTGAGCCTGTTCCTCATTCTTTTCTATTGTGGCATATGGTGCCTGGGTCGTAATCAGCCCAGACAGCATACAAATAGTCCAGCCTCCAATCCCTGGACCATCTGGATGAAAATTGGCTAATTGGCAATCCTAATGTCATTTTAAGTTCAGCATAGTTAAAAAAGAGTTGAATCTTCTCCCACAAGTGCTCTCCACGTTATCTATTACCCTATTATCTGCCTGCGTGTAATCATCTTTGACTCAGACCTTTCCCTGGTCCTGAGTGTTTAAACTATGTCTAAACCTATCCATTCAGATAAAACTCCCATCTTCTCAAATTCAGTTACTGCAATAATGTCTTCTTTAGCCTTGGAAAATGTAACCTTGCCTTGCTCGTACCCATTGAGAATGCTGCTACAAAGATCATTTTTCTTACTCTGTCATTTTCACTGTGTTATTCACCTCTTTTTGTCTCTCTATTAGTTCAGTATTTTATGTCAATGCAGTCCTTACCTGCACGTCTTCATTTTGAAAAGCCTCAGTAGCTGTTCCTCACCTTACCTACCATTTCTATTCACTGCTGAGGTCTAAGTGCAGCTTCCACCAGCTCTTAACTTCAGCTTTAACAACCCAGTTGTACTTCAAACAACTTATTTTGTTCAATCTCTTCAGCTGCCCTTTACTTCTAAGGTGCTATAAATGGTCACAAAATTATCTGCTTATTTGTTTTCACAACCCTTCTTAAAACTTTCTTTCATGTAATGTCAACAATATAGTGTTGTGTTTCCTCATGCTACCTCTTCTATCTCACCAGTTCTTCCATTTCATTCTATGACTGCACAGTCTTCAGGACAGGGGCCATCCTTTGTGCTGGAGTCTGATCCATAACAAGAGCCGGCAGTGCTAAGGAAATGCAGATAATAAACATAAGTATGGGACTGAGATGCCAAGAAAAACCTAGGTATTGCGAGGCTGATGGTAACGAAGTGCGGTTTGGGAGCATGGCCGTAGTTATCATAACACCAACTTGTGTTTCTACCATCCTAGAGAGCAGAGGGGCAAAGCTAATTGGAGATGGGGAACTTGCATGTTTAAATCAAGCCCATTGGTCAAGTTAAAGAGGATTTATATTCATCTATTAGCAACATTTTTCACTGATTGATAGTTGCTGATGTGAAAGATAAAAAAGACAATGAAGTGTTAAATGTTTCATATATATTTGTAAGTATGCCTATATGTATCTGTTCATGTGCATGTTTTATTTTCCTTTTACTTTGAAAAGATAAGGTACATCAGTGATTCTGTTGCTGTTGTCACACTGTGCCACTTAACTTACACACTTTGCTTCCTGTTATTGTGCTTTCTGTTTGCTAACTCGCTGTTTATTTTTGTCTGCTAAATAAAGACTGCCAGATTTAATTAAGCTGTACTTTAAGTCCTCTTTAACCTATTTCTATCTAGCTTTTCCCTTGATTAGCTTAATCATTTCTTTATGAAGTGGCATGTTACCAAATAAAAAGCACCTATAGCACCCTAAAAAACACCTTCCCCCGGATGCTTGATTCACAATAGCAATAAGGTGAGTTATATAAGAGGCTTGTTGTATTTCTGGATCCTGTGAATCCCAAGGGCTGGAAATAGTGATTGTATTTTGGGAACCATTTTCAGAAACACTGGCTGAATGTGTGTACTTGTTATTGTGAAATCAGGCAGAAGCTTGCTTTCAGAAACCAAGGTTTTGCATGCACAGTAATGTCACCAAAAGCTGGCAAATGACAACTGAAGCATATAAGCAGATATGTCTTGTGCATATATATATAAACACATACATGCACACACACATTCATATACATAAATATATCAGTGGCTAGTAGACAGACTTCAAAAATATCTCCCATTAGATGATGATTCTTTGTCTTCAAAGATAGAGAAAATTAGTATCAGGCTGATTTCACATTCAAGTTAAGAAATAAATATTCCTCCATGCAAATATTAGAAGCAGTTAGCATGTTTTATCTGAGAAGTAGCTGCATTTCAGAGGAAGGCAAACTCGTTCTTACATATATCATATCTAATTTGCATAGTAAGTAAAGCTTTTAAGAGCACTGGAATGAATTTGGATGAAAGGAACAAACAAATGGAAGTTGGTAATATCCACGGAATTACCAGAACTATTAGTGGAATTAATTTTAGCGCCATCAGAACAATGCCCTAAATTAAGAGAAATAGAAGGAAATCCTCTTAAATTAAATGGCACACAAAGGAATAAGCTTCCAATCAGCTGAAATGTAGTGACCTGTTAAATGTGTAAATATAGCTCATAAAACAGAAAAATTCTTTAGACTGATACCTGTTAAGTGCTTTGCTTTTGGTCTGGGCCCCAGTGAAGTTCTTTGAAGGGCTGATGCTTCCTTTAAATCACAACAGACTTCCAGTGACAGGGGCAGCTGAGGCTGCAGCAGTGAAATTGATAAAGTTAAATACTTGATATAGTTTAAAGTTAAAAGAAACAGACAACATTTTGCCTTCAAACAGTGCAAAAGACTTCTGTTAGATGGGAACTCTTCCCTCCTTCCCCCTTCTCTATTCCTAGCAAAGTCCACCCGTGTACAACTCAGAGCGCACTAGCCTCTGAATCACGTATAAAACTTGGCGGTGGGAGAGGTTTTGAGCGAGGTGCTCGGACCTGGTGAGCACGGCGGCGAGCGGCGAGCGCAGCAAAGCACTTCTACCCTCAAGCACAGAAATGACTGAAATCTTCCAAACTTTCAGCCTGGACAAGCGTCACCTTCACTCTGCAGGAACATTCAGTGTATCCCTGTCTGGCTGGAGCACTAAAGAGCAGAAAAGAAGGCCATATAATGAGCAGTGTCAGGGAATTCGATACTGTGAGTGACGTGGTGGGCCCCAAGTGCGATGCTGACGCTTTTAGATGGTGCTTTAAGGCCTTAGATAATCTGCTGTGACTGCTGCGAGGACAATGAGGCCTTTTTTGTCAGCTCCCATGGGACCAAGAAGCGTTCCCATGGCAGTGAAAGAGCCACGCCGCCGTCGATCAGTTAGGCAGGGTCGTCATGTTACTCCAGTGAGTTGGAGAAAATCATTTTATTATGAAGGAGAATTTCTTCAGTTCATCTAATGAGTGAAACAAAACCCCTCTGAGCTCTGCAAAATCACTGAGACAAGTGGGTTTTCAGAAGCCTGGAATATCACCTCAGATGCTGATATAGGTTTCTTCAGGCAATTAGCAAAGCTTCAAACAGCCACCTAAAAGAAATAATGGCTTTTATTGGAGTTAACACAGCCATTTCTTCCATGAAGCTTCTTCTGAATAATTCTTGCTGGAAAAATTGTACATGGTTTCTTTTCATTTATATTTTAATGCAATTTATTATACAACAGCGACCTCCATTCAGGGTTCAGAAGATCAGAGTACTTACAGTAATCTTCACAGCACTTTGTATCTCCAGCTACAGCTTACATTCACAGCATGAAAAGAATAAGAAGTTAATGTAGCAAATCAGAAAGTCTCTGTGTGGCACTGTTAATCTCAGTGTTGAGTTATTATTTATTAGTAGCATTATGGTACTGTCTGGAGACCAGGGCCTCATTGTGTTGGGCACTGCACAAAATACACAAAGAAGATGCTCACTCTCTAGCATAGTTTACAGTTTGAGGGTACGGACAAGAGATACTGCAGCTATCATTACTGCTACAGCCAGAAGCAAAACTCCCGTCATGCTTATTGTGAATGCTGACACCAGGAATAAAATTACCTACTGACAGAGAATTAAAATGAAAACATTATTCTGGGATCAGAGCTCAAGGTGCAAGAAGATGAAAAGAGCTTCCTTGTCTGATTTCATGCAAGGCCAAGCACGATTGCAGATGGTGTCTTGCTACACTCTTGGGTACATTAGCCATCCATAAGAGCCTCAAGAGGTGTCAGGCGCCCGAGCTCTAAAGCAGCCGATTCTGGGGATGTCTGCGGGCTACAACTGTGGGTAAAATGAAGAAGCGGTCACAAATCCCCAAGAGTTAGAGAGCGCCTGAGAAGAGCTCACCCAGGGATAACAGCTCCACACACCGCTTCGCGCTCTAGCTTTTGGCACCACAGCTGGAAACACAGACGTGTTCTGGTTTACACACCGCTAACCATTCCAGGATGCAATAACGTTTTGTGATACATCTTGTAAATAATGTGTGGTGCCTCTATACCAAATGCAGTATTTGTTATGCAAGTCGCTTTTATCCAGTTTTGTCTGAAAAACGAGCCTGATGCAGTCACTTTGCGATTGCTTCGGTGTGCCCTCTGAACCAGCCTGGGCTGCTGGTTAATTGCCCCAAATTCAAGAGACAGTAGGGGGCTGAAGCCAATTAAGTGTCATAGAGTAGACAGCCAGGGAGAGGGAGGAGCACTTTGCAAATACTCCTAAGTTTGTGTCTTACAGCCTGGGATTCCCGTCGCCCCAGCTTTACTGGCATGGCAGGCCATAGGTTTCCATCATGTCATGCAGGAAAGACTATGTGAAGAAAATAAAGGAAATGTATGTGGGAGGATAATAGAAAAGTAAGCAAACTTCATTTAAAACACACAGCTACAAGGTACAAATCTGTAAGTTAAAGTCAGTTCCACTGTTGAAGGAACAAAGGGTCAAGTGACACATTAAGGCAGAACTGAGAAGTGGGGAGGCAGATACCCCCTCAGAGCCTCACGTAGCTGAATGGGACAAATGCACCCTGTGAGTGGATGCAAATAATTACAAAATCAGCTTGCCCACATAAATTGTGAGACATCAACAAAACCCAGTTTTCCAGATAGGTTCAGAGTCTGCCTGGAAATGCACTGGTATAAAAACTAATTTCCCTTTTCAGCAGGGGATTGGGTTCTCAGTCACTCAAGCAGCAAAACTCAGCCTGTTGTAGTCAAGCATTTACAAGTATTTAGTTTAAATTTTTCTTTAGGTACTCAGTCACCCGCTGTAGAGCACAGGAACTGCTGCTTTTGGTCTGAACAGGCCAGCTGTAGGCGGATCTGCTTTGTACTGTGTGAGCCGCGAGTGCTGCAGGAGAGCGCCATGGTACCAGGACCTCCTAGGATTGGGCGAAGTCATGGCACTAATATTAATACTTGGCACTTTTACAGTCCTAGCTGCTCAAAGGACCTTTCAAGTATGAGGTATCCCTCAAAATATCTTTGTGGAAGCAGGGCTACCCCAATTTTATGGGTAGGTAAACTGAGGCAACGGACTTGGCTTAGAACCTGTTAGCCTTTGGGTTTGCAAAAGGTCTGTCCTGCATAGAGGGGTCCTAGAGGCTGTAAATGAAGTTCTAGCCCTAAAATCTGTCGCAAGGGCAGCCATGCTCTTTCTTTCCCTCCCTCCTTTCAGAGTCAGGCCCAGAACTGTCATATTCACATGATTCCTGCTCCAACAGTCTGACCAAAGCCAGCCTGGAATTAGCGTGAGGTAAAACTCCTTCCTGATACTCCGAGCAGCATCAAGCCCAAGCCCCAGTGCAGGAACTTGTGTGCCGAGCCTGTATCCAGGCCATTCCCTGCTGAGTAGGAATGCGCATTCCCTGCTGTGGACAGGCACTTCCTGCTTCCTCCAGAGATGGATCAGAACACGATCTTGCCCCTTTCTCCTGGTCTTTTCCCACTAGGTCCTGTTCGCTCTCCTAGCAGGCTAGATACTTGCTGCATTAGTGTGTTGGACCATGGGCTATTACTACATTATTCCAACCACAGATAGTCAGCCAAAAACCTTAGCAGAGCAAGGATCTGCAGGGGCAGAGCAAAAGCAGCGAGACTCCGCCTGCTTTGCAGGACAGCCCAGGTGACACTTTCATAGCGTTTGTTGACAGGAATATTGGCCAAGCAGAATGAAACTTCACATTTTCATTTTGAGCCCGCACCCTTCCGGAGGGCGAGGTGTGATGTGCCTCAGGAAGCGGGAAATAAGGCCCTGAATAACGCGAAACGCTCGCGCAGAGGTGGGTGAGCCGGCTGGCTCGTCCTGCTCCCTGCCTACCTGCCAGGCCGCACGATCTCCCCGGGCCGGGCTGAGCCGACCGGCTCCTGAGGTTGGAAAACTGAGACACAGAGGGGACTGACTCATGTTCACATTCTGTCCACAACAGCCCACACAGAAACAACCTGCTTATCCTCCTGATCCTCTAGAACAGAGCCCAAACTTGTGCAGGGCTTCCAAAGGAAACACAAACCACTGGCTGCAGGACGTGGCTACCCGCTCTGCTTGACTACACTTGAAAAAAATCCTACTGGTGCCTCCCTGCCCCATTAGGTGCTTAGATATCTTTAGGATTTTCATCTTTAGCCTTTTGTGCCTCGTAGACCCCCGCTGTTAAACGGACATCATAATCTTCCCAAAAGGGCACAAGAGAATAAACATATTTATTAAAGAATGTGGGACTGAAACAGTGGGTTAATGGGAGCCACTTAGATAAATAATGTAGTCAGCTAATAGGTGAAAGAGAATAATAATTTACAGGCTGAGAAGAGGAACGGAACACGGGTCCTGATCTCAGAGTTAATTCTGTTTCCGCACGGCCATATAAAGCAGGGAGAGCCCACGAGGAGCAGTGTGTAAACCTGAAACCAAGCTTGTTTCTGCAGCTGGATGGAGTCAAGCACAGCACTGCACTAGCACAGAGAAAAATAGATTTCACAGTTTCATAGCTCGGGGCTGATTTTCCCTCGGGGAGTGAAAATAGGGCATCTCACCACCTCCTGCCACTGCTCCGGTCCTGCGCACCCCAGCCACGCACCAAACGCGGCGAAATGCCAGGGCACGTAACCAAGCGGGGGCAAAACTCATACCCCATGGGGCCTCGAATGGGGATTAGCAACACCGGAACATTTAAAATGCAACATCCTTTTTGATACAAGCCCAACTTTGAGCTTAAAATGGCATTTTTTTCTCCACCAAATTGTTCAAATTGCAGCATCATAAAGCTCAATAAGGACTTCAGATAAGGGATGCACAAATCCCGGGAGCTTCTGCCTGGTTTCTGGCTCCAGCACATGTGAAAGGGCAGCCTAGAGCTCTGTGGCTCAGCAAAGGGCCCTTTGAGCTGGTGGGACAAGATGTTGCTGTAGCAGTGGGTTATCTTAACTGACACACAGCTGTGCTGCAGTACCCGCCACTGTCATGCCAGCCTCAAGAAGAAGGAAAAAAATATATCTGTGTCTACTTCCCGAGCAGAGGAAGGCCAAGAAACGGGGCTCCATGTGCCCACCATGCGCATGGGCTCAGCTCAGCACCAGGGCCAGGCCTTGCCAGGCGAACGGCTGCCGTGGGCAGCACAGGGACAAGAGCCAAGTCCCAGACCTGCCGCCTAACGGGAGATGGATTGAGAGGTGTTTAAAACAGTGTATTTGTTCCTAGCTGTGCCACAAAAACCATCAAGTGAGCGGGAAGGGAGCAAAGAAAATGGCTTTGATTAAATGGAGCTCTTTGGATTGAGCTGGGCTTCTTTAATGAGATGCCTTTCCCCAGTTTTATTGAGGATTGGACTCATGAGGCCTCTTGACCAGAAGGAGTCTTAAGCTTTCAGTAACTCCTGCAGCTACCAACAAGTACTTGTGTTTTAGTTTGCCCAGGAGAGACACTTACTGGTATTTAAAACACACCGCTCTCCTCCAGAAGTCTCTTTTTACATTTTCTTATCTGTATATCAAGGAACAGAAGTTGAAACAGGCATCAAATTGATATTGAGCACCAAAACCTGAGCTTGGCCTGGGCAGATGTGCCAGGCGTCCCGTGGGAGAGCAAACCAGCCACCACAGGGCCACGCGCGGCAGGAGGTGACGCGGGGCTGGCCTGTCGTCCCCAGGCCTTCCCTCGTCCTCGTCGCCATCAGCCCCCGGGCACATCTTGGCGCCCACATCCCCGCACGGAGCTGCCCGTGCCCGAGGCGCAGGTGCCAGCTCTGCCGGCGGGCGCTCGCGCCGGCTCTCGGGCAGGTGTAAATCAGGGCTTATTCTGCCGCAGTCAGTGGAATAGCGCCTGATTTACAACATCCTACATAAGAGGAGAACTTGACCTTACTCTTCAACATCGGCGCAGCTTCCTTTGTTGAAAGCTTCTTAAGCAAGACATGTAATCAATCCCAGAGAGCCGCAGAGCGGCAGCGCGCGGGCTTGGGGCTGCCTAAGTCGAGGCTCAGCTTCCTGGGGAAATTGCCTGATGCAGCCTCCCCTGACATCTATTCCTAGGAGCTCACTGGATTTTCTTTCTTTTTACAGGAATGAGTGCTTCTCTGTTTTCGCTTCATGCAATATGGACAGATTAATAGCATACACAAAAAGGATTTTTTTCCGGAGTGACTGCAGAGGTCTGAAGTCTTTCTTACCTATGGCACTAACCTTTCAGACAGACAAGCTCTTAGTGAGCTCAGGTCTTTGGAAAGTCTGGCCTTTATGGGCATTTGGTGTTATTTTAGAACCAGAGAGGAAAAACCTTACTGGCTTGCCTCTGTTTTCATGGCCGTAATTACAAGGGCAGCCTGGTGATGTAACCTGTTTGGGAAATAAATGATAGCTTTCAACTGCAAGTGCTCACAGATACTTCATCCCTTGTAGCTATTTTAGAAATCTTAATACGTTTTCCTCCACAGCACCAACTGCTGCTCTTATTTACGCTGTGTAAACCCTGTGCTGCACAACTGCCTGCAGCAGAGGGGCCCCGTGTTTGCGCTGGCCAGCGCGGCACCAACGCTGCCTCATGGCGTGGGGCTCCGTACGCCTTGTGGCCTGACCTGCTGGTCCAGTAAATGCAAGGGGTGACCTGTGCTGACATATTTAGCCCTAATTCTCGCCCTAGCTGGAACTATTTACCTTGGTGAGGAGGGGACCACAAAAGCAAGAGTAGCATCAGCCCTCTGGCATCTTCACGCTTTAAATAGAAGAACACGGAAAAACATGGTAGGTACAGAACAAGGTGCTTTTTGCAGAATAAAACGATTTGTTGTGATCAGTGTATTAGCTGACCCGAACGCAGTGCTGGTACTGGAGGAGCTGCACTGCTGTGTGGCGACGTTGCACCTCTGTCCCTACATGTCTCCCTGCACCGGTTGTGGGCACAACCCTCCTGTGCGCTGACGTGAGGGGGAAGAGCTCAGCCCTGGGGCTGGACCCTGAGCAGGGCCTTTGCCATCGGTCTTGCGTGGAAACCCCCGCAGGGAAGTGCTTCAGAGCCAGGAGTCGTAAGCACGGCCAGAGACACCACGGTGACAATGATCCTTAGCCCTTTTCCCCTTCCAAGGGCTCTACAGGCTCTGCATGACACCCCTCTGAGGTGAAATCATATTATTGCTTCCACTTAAGGCAGAAGAGGAGGAGGTATGGAGAGGTGGAAAGATCTACCAGCTCAACAGCCAGACAAAAGAAGTAAAAACAGGTGCCCACACCATCTATGGGTGAGATGACCCCTTTTTCATGAATTCTGTGGGAAAGTGCTGGCTATTGAAGACATTCCCCCACAGTGTTTGGAGCTGAAACCCCACAGAACCAAAAGGTTGAGAGTTTCTTTGACAAAAAGAGAAAGAAAACACAGAATGAAAACAGAATGGTCATATTATGTTTATGAATGAGTGAAACGCATGCGTGTCGCAGCCTTCACAGCTTCCACGGCCAGCTGAGCTCAGCGCGATCCTCGGTGCAGCCTTCGTGCCCCTCGCCGCCAGCCGGGGAGAGCAGCCCGACTCCGGCTGGGACAGAGGTGACGTCTCCTGTCCGCTCGGGCACCCACAGCACCCGCTGGGCTAGATCCTGGCTACCCCTGTCCCCTCACAGGGTGTTTTCTGCTATCTAGCTCGGGGGAAAAAGGCTCTAGAGAGAAAGAACTTATTCCATGATGGAGGCAAACTCACCACATCTCTCCCTGTCCAGCAGGGAGCCATCTGGGCACTGTTGTCCCAGGGGCATTTTCTCCAGTTTGCCATGGCCACAGTGCTCCTTGCAAAGATGCCCACATTGAAGGACAACACCAGACACCTGCACGAGTCTCCTAGAAAAGGAAGGATTCTTTCCAGCTCTGCTTAAATTCTTGCCAGCCCTCCCTCTACCTCCTGATGCAGAGCAGGTGCCAGCTCTCCCATCACACCATTCCCAGGTTGAATGAGTTAAGCAGCTGCTTCCACAGTCCTCACAATTGCTAAATGAGTGGATGTGGCACCGCAAAATGACCTGAACAGCCCCTCTTCTCTTCCTCACACAGGGCAACGCTTTACTTTCTATTGTGTCATATCCATCTATATAGATATTTACATTTGGAAATAGGAAGTTGTCAAAAAGTAACTTGGAAACGTTGATTGTTGCATTTCTGAACAATTGTCACCTATATGCAGAAGCAGAGATGAATTTGCTTATGTTCATCTATAATTATGCTAGCAAAAAGGACCTAAAAAACTCTGTCCTAAATTTTTCCTCTAGCCCTTTTCTTCCAGAAATAGCATACACATTTGTACATGTTATTAGATTGACGCTGTAGCATCCTGGACAAATCAAATTATTTCAAATAGGTGCAGGTACAAAATGTCATAGCTCTGAAATGAACACATAAAATATATTCAATTTTCCCCTGGCAGTTTATTATGGTATGAAGAAAAAAACATTCTGTGCTTGAAGCCGACATTATATTACAAATGTATTGCGAAGTATGACGTGACTATTAAAATATGATTACACAAAGTATGAACATTTTAAGAAGTTTACAGTACAGTGAATCTTTTATAAACAGACTCTTAAATATACATAGGACAATAGTAGCTGACAGAAAAACATCAAAAATTAACTATTAATGTTTATAGACTTTTCCCCTGAAAAAAAGTCTCACATTAAAACAGAAATTATGAAAAGCCTTAAAACCAGGAACAAATCACCTGTACACTACAAATTTACATGGCAGAGGTGTGCACACCAGGACTACCCTTCCGCTGGGGGATGCAGTCGCCGGGAGGCCTCGGCAGTGCCCGAGCGGTGTTTCCTCCTTGGGGTACCCCGTTTCCCGCAGTGCACGGCCCTGGCGGTGCAATGCACACACACACACACGCGTACGTGGCACGAGCTGTAACATCAGGAGCAAATCCCGCTGCAGGACGGTCCGCCCGACGTTCTGGAGTGCGTCGGGACCAGAACTTGCCTGCGGTCCTGCAAACGGGGCTCTGCGCAGACCCCCGAGTGCGACGGCCCTGGCGGGACCCACCAACCACAAGCAGTTTGCAAGACTGAGGCTGTGAGGCAAAAAAACAGCGTTTTCTTATTGAACATATTTTTAATGCAACTCCTCAGTTTTTCCTCTTGATATCGGAGAACAGAAGGACACATCTGATTTCTGCTTAGTCTGGCTGCAATGACACCTCTAGCTCATGTGTTAAGTTATGTCAAAAACATAAGTATTTTATGCTGTAATACACAGTATTACTGAAACTAACAATATTATTTGCATATTTATAACAAGGTTTAATGAAATCCCTATAATAAAACCAAAAGTTATGCTATAGATTTATTTACAAACAGTCCAGCAAAGAAGTATAAATACTTCCATATTTAAGTCTTAGGAAAACATAATTTACAAAATATTCAAATATATACAGTCATCTGAAAAACTGCCAATATTAAACTTTGATGCAGGCAAAGAATTGGCTGAGTCCATTCATTCTGTATTGAAAGAAGTGGCCGATTTCATGGTTGTCTCTTACTTCTAAAAGTCAAACTTGTGTTATTTACGACGAGACCCCTTCTCTCCGCTAAACATGCCCGGAGCTCTGAGCGTGCTGTCCCAAAATGTCGTCTATCATCGTCAAATTGTTCAACCACTCCTCATCGTTGCTGCTGCCGCTCTTCATGAGGGAGTCGAGGAAGTCGGCGTCGCTGCAGCTGCCGGGCACGACGGAGGCGCCGTGCTGGGGCGCGAAGTCGTAGGGCGGCAGCTCGGCGGCGGCGGCGCCCATGCGGCCGAACGGCTCGGGCGGCTGCCCCGCCGCAGGGTAGCTCGGCGGGCCGAGCCCCGGCGCGGGATTGAGCTGGTTGAAACCGGACACCCCTTGCGGCACGGGTTTCATAACGTTCATCGCTGGCAACGGTCCTCTGGTTAAATTGTGTCTCAAGTTCTGATTACTCATTGAGCTCAAGGCCTGGCCGGACTGCGCCATGCTCAGTTTTTGCATCTGTCTGACCTGCACGCTGGGAGCAATCTGGTTAGGTGGCACTACGGCCTGTTGGGAAAACTGTTGACCTGATGCATTCGGTCTCACGTTCTGTTTAGAGAAGACAGTGCTACTGGAGAACTGCTGCATGTTGGCATCCATTTGGCTCTGACTTGGCATCCTTGGCACTGCGGTTGGTGTCCACATCTGGGCAGATGAATTGGGGTAGACGCTGGGGATTCTTGGCATACTCGGCTGTCTCAAGTGCTGCTGAGTGGCGGAGTGGTTTGCTAGGGAAGCCGAGTTAAAGCCTGCCATGGCCATTCCTGGCCGCGCAGCAGAGTGGCTGTGTGCTGTTTGGCATCCAGAGTTCATGCCCAGCGAGTTCTGGCTTGGCCGCAGCGGGATGTTGAAGTCAGAATTAGGCGGAAAAATGCCCTGCTGCTTGCCGGGGTTGTGCGGGATCATCACCATGGTCCCGCTGCTCTGGCTGGCCGCGGCGGGGGCGATGGCCGGGCCCAGGGTGCTCTGGAGCAGCGCCGGGCTGGGGGGCAGCATGCGGTGGTTGGCAGGAGGAGCGGGCATCGGCTGGCTGCACTCGCTGGGCAGGGGCTGCTGCACGGCTGCACAGAGACACGCGTTAGCCACGGCGCCAGCGCTCGCCCCGCAAACACGGCAGCTCCTTCACGGGCTGCGCTTCCTTACTGAGCCCCCTCGCTACACGGGCCTCTCCTCTGTGTGCTTTGTAGCACACAGAGTGCTAGGGAAACAGATGAATCCCACATTATGTGATAAAATGTGGGATACTTTATTTCAGGGAAGGGAATCATTAAGACCCCTGTATTTAATCAGACCCTAGACCCTGGCTCCATGAGGCTTTTAATAACACACCAGTTACCTTCTTACCTTGAAACTGGTTCATCTGCTGAGCCACAAACAAACTCCTCTGCTCAGATGTTACTCCCAGCATGTTTTGTCTCTGCTTTTCCTGGAAGACAAGAGGAGTAATAGTCAAGTTGCAGCCTCTCGACAAACAAGAATAGCAGCAGACACTTGAAGTGCAGCCACTGTCAGCACTAACAGCCTCTCCAGCGCTCGTACACATGTACACACCCCTCTGCAGAGCCTCTGCCCAGGCATGAACAGCATCTGTGGCAGCATTTCAAGGGCCCACAGGGGAGGAACAGGATGCTGGTGGTGGCTGCTACCCTGTCTGGAGGATGGCTCTGCTCCCATGGATCACCTTTAGTGCTGTGGGACCCTTAAAATCAAAGCATGGCATCGCTGGTGTTCTCCAAGCGACCTGGTTTTTATTTTCCACTACTTAATCCTAGAACCTGCCCATTGCTCTCTCCTCGTTGCTGTGGGCAGCAGCTGTGACCGGAGCAACTCTCCATGTACAGAGCAAGCTGAGGCCTGGCCAAACTGCCGCTGTGGCAGAGCGGTCCAAGCGGCTCCAGGTCGGCTGGTGACAAAGGGGCAGAGCTGCTTCTGGAAGGGAGTCTCATCGAAGGGCAGGACAGCGCTCGGCGAGGAGGTTTCCTGAGCTCCTGCTCATCTCCCCTCGCCTGTGGCTGGGCAGAGCAGCACTTGGCCACTGCAGCTGCCATCGGGTGTGAGAGACCGGCCTAACCACGGCCTGGGCTGACTCAGCCCAGCAACTCCCGGGTCCCTCCTTAGCGTTTGCTGACTGCTCGTTCCCCATTCCGGTCAGTCCCGTCCTTGCCTGCCGGGCAGGCAGCGCGGAGCCGCGGGGAGCTCGGCCCCCCATACCTGCATCAGCTGCCGCTTCATTATTTGCTGCTTCAGTAGATGGTTCCTCATCGTGTAGCCGTTCACCGTGGCTGGTGGCGGCACAGAGCCTCCGCCTGGGATGGAGCCCGGCTCCTGAAGCCTGGCAACGATTCCAGGATTTTGATCCTGCCAAGAAAGATGAAGAAAGAAAATTAATCTCATCAAGGAGATAACAACAGAAGCCTTTATCCTTTCCGCTGATGCTCTCTCTCCAGTCTTTGGCTGTCCCATGCCAAAACATCCTGTGGATTCGTCCTGGTCCCCGTGCCATGGGGAGGACAGCGAGGGGCACAGGACTGCTCGGAATTTGGAGGATCAGCACAAGAAGAAAAGAGAGATGTAAAAGGTTAATTCAGAATTCTCCGTGACCTGCCCAAGGCTACGGGACTGATTCACTGCGATTAATGGAGTCACATGGCTGCCTGGCTGGCAGAAGGATGTGAGTAAAGCGTCACGTTTCCCACCAGTTCCCCAACTGTTACACTGAAAGACATAAGGAAAGAAAAGTTGCAGCAGGGCAGGATTTGGCTACTGGGCATAAAGAAGAAGCCCACAGTAAAAGCAAACAGCCATGAGAGGCAGAAAAGGAGAAAAGGACGAGTCAGGCCAGAGACCTGGGCTGAAATGGGAAATTTGTGGGTTCCCTGATCTGACAAACGAGGAGAAAAGTGGCTGTGAAAGGAGAGGGGAGCAGTGAAAATGCAGGGCCAGATCATGGCCTGGCATAAATCAGTGACCAAATGGGCTTGATCCCTGGCTAGTGAAAACCAGCATCCCTCTAAGGGGCCAGTAAAAGATCAGTGTGGATTTTCTTTAGCTGAGGACTTGCCTCAGAAGACACAAAGTTGTGGGGAGGAGAGAGAGAGAAAACAAGCAAACAAACACACAAACACAAAATACCCAAAGAAGTGCCATGAAGACACAACCCAAATGAAAAAAAAAGAATTAAAAAAATACACTGAAGTCAAACACCTTAGGAACTGGCGAGCAATCAGGGAAATGCAAGAGAAAAACGAGAAAAGAAGTCAAGGCCTCAAAGAGAACAAGGAGGGAAGGGATCCTGTAAGTGCCATAGCCAGGCACAGCAGCACCAGAGTATTCCCCTCTCTCCATTTTCACATCCAGCCTCTCCATTATTTATGATGTTTTGTTACTATTGGCAGGGAGAAGTATGTATGTTATAGCCAGCATCCCTAGCTAGGCCGTGCTTCCTTTGTTTGCGCAATGGAAGCCACATCCTTTGTTTGCGAATCAATGTTATCAGGAGATAAGCAAAACGAAAATGGTTGTCGCCTTTTGACATCTGACAATTAGGACCATGCTCGGATGGAGCAAACAAGATACGAGCCACGTTTCGGAGTGGCCAGAAGAAAGCACTGGAAGGCATTTGTCAAAAGGCAGCCCTCGCGGGCCAGGGGCTCCTTTCCACAACAGCTTCATCATGAGGAATCACCCAACTCCTTCCAAGATATTCTTTATAAGAGCGATTACCAAGAAGGTCACTGAAATTACTCATTTTTATGGTGCCTCCCTTTGTTGCAGCACTTGGGTCTATTATGCAAAAGCACAATTGATGAAATGTAAATGCCTGCTGGATAATTTACTAAAAGACACAAACCTGCAGCTCATCACTGCTCTCATTATCATTCCTATTCATGGGCAGTCTCATAAGACCAGCCTTTATTGCCGGTGCTTTGCTTACAATTCTGCTGGACACCTCTCCTCCTCCCCCTTCCCTCCTCCCCGTTTTACGCCCTCTCTCCCACCAAAAAAAGGCAGAGGGGAGGAAAAGACAAATATGATTTACTACCGATGTAAATATGAAAGTTCACGTAACGCTGGCATCCTGCTTTCATGTCAGAGAGTATTCTGCAGCCATAGTTAAGCTTTGAATAATGCAGATTGCCTCTAGGGGAATACTTGAAAGTGCAGGGATTCGGTTTGTGTACTCTACACATGAAAGACACTGCAATGTTCATACCACCCAAATCCCTGCCATCTATCCAATTTCCTCCCAACTTGTCTTGTTGCGTGCAGAGGGGCTGTGCTTACTGAAGCAAATGAGTTTAGTGCAAGGACAATCATTCTGATGTCTAGCTCAGGGCTATTGCATTAACAAGTCATAACATTAAAGTCTCTTTTCCTAATCATGTCCACCTCATTCTCATTTCTCCTAAGCACTATCAAGAAAATAATGTTGATTTTTCCATATTATTAATGGTAAAAGCAGTGTAAATCACATTACTAATTGCAGTTTTTGTGCTGTGGCAATACAACAGCTTAATTATATGGGGTTTTCTGCAGGCACCCTATAGCAATAATGACAATCAGCAAAGTTCATTTGCAAATAGGCAGATTGGGTTGCTGAGTTTTTGAGAGCAAAGTTGTATAACACTTAATTAGCCAGTAAAGAAACAATCTATAGATATAATTTTTGCTTTTGGGGAAATTAGGACAAAAATAGCATAGACAGGAAGACAAGGAATGAATGCAATATCTTTCCTTTTACAGTTCATATTTAGGTTAAGCCAAAAAAAAAAGAAAAAAAAAAAAAGGGAAAAGGAAAAAGTTCTCTCTTTTCACCACTAGTGGGAACTACTGTATTCCCTTACAGTAACAAACAGGCATGTAAACATCACGACTAAGAATAGCTCGCATGTAGTCTAAAGGACACTGCTATCCGTACCAAAGGTTAATGAACTTTAAACATTTTTCCTTTTCATCACTTCTCCAGAAAAACCATTTTCCTTCCCATACTAAGGCCAAACCAAACAAGGTCGAGTCTCAACTTGTCCGTAGCTTGGACCAGCCCACATTATAATTCAGGAAGGCGGCAGCGTCCAAGCCAGGGAGCGCGGAGGGGCTCTGCACCCCAAAGGCTTGGGGACCTCCGCTCGCTGCAGGGCGCACGTCCCCAGGGGACTCCCATCCACCAGCTTTTAAAGATACTGGTTTGCACGCACGTATCTCTTATTTTTTGTTCTTTCTGTCTCTGTCACTCACAGCAGAGCACGCAGGGCTGGCTGGGGCCTGGCGTACGTGTGTTGCCAGGCCAAGTGCCGCCCGGCGCTCGGGCTCCGGCAGCATTCCCAGCGCTTTCCAGTTTGGCAGCGTCTCCGTGAAGTGGCTTTGGCGGCGGCGGCGGCGCTGGTTCGATCCTGCGGCCTCCTGGAGGAGGCGGGAGCAAAGGCCGAGCCCGGAGGCTCGTGGCGGTTCGTGTTTGTGCCCCTGCCCGGCCACTGCAGCGGGGCGGGAGCCGGCGCGCGAGCGGAGCCGGCCCTTCCCGAGAGCCGGGCGCGCGGCGCGCTGGGACTCTGCAAAGGCGGCTGCAAGTTACTGCGGCCGACTGCAGCAAGAGGGGTCCCATCCGGGCACACACTTGGCCCCAGGCGGGCGAACGGCGCTACCGGGACCCACCGCATGCAGCTGTGCACCCGCAGCCTCTAAAAATGCACTGGGGATCCACAAGCAACGCAGCCTCACGAGCCTTGTCCATGAGAGACACAAGTGCAGTAAATAAGCACGGAGATGAATGTCCCGCCGCAGCGCCGTTGATAAACTCCAGTCCAGTCCTTCGTTATATATCCAGTAATCGCTTTGTGGCTTCACTTAAGCGAGAATGAAGAAATTTATGGCCCCTAATTCCTCTGAATCCTCATTAACAAACAGTCCAAAAAGAATTTAAAAGCAAGACTTCACGAGGATCAGAGCTTTAATCACTCTTTGGCAAATATGTAAAGATCCCTCTAATCTTTAATAAAGAGCAGTCATTGTTTTTTAGGGCTATGTGAAAACACTAAACTCATTTATCATTATTAAACTTTCCCATCTGCTCTTACAGTGTAACTCTGAAGAATATCACATAAAGAAATGTACATGTTAAATTATATTGACTTAAGCCCAGAGCTATTGGCGATCTACAATTTATTTCAGCGAGGGCACGAAGGGGACTGCAGGCTGCTAGACAGAGTCATTTGTCCACTGTTGAAAAGACAGTTATCTGCACCAAAATGGCTCTTGGAAAGGCACATTTGCTTTATAAGAAATAAGCTGCCAGGTGAGACCATTCAGCATTATGTTACAGACCCAGACAATAAAACTAAGCCATGAATTTCAATAGTTAACAGATGGACTAATTAGAGACTGAATTCTTTGTGGTTCTACCAGATAACCAGGTCACAGCAAGGTTACTGGGAGAGAGCCACTCAGCTCTGCACATTTCAGCAGATATTTGCAGAGTAGGTGAAAAACTCTACTTCCTAAATGAAAGCATTAACAGCCGTGGAAGAACGGAAATGCATCTAATTAAAAATGCATACAGTAGCTGCATTTAAAAAGTTTCTTCCATTTCAAAAGGCATTACGGATTTGACAAATACTCCCTCTGCTTTAAATGGGGAATCCAGCTGAATCCAGTCATTATGTATCTTAAAACAGAAGGATTACAGAAATATACCACAGCACCACGGCAGAAAAGGAAAAGGCAAAAGGTGGCTCCATGTAGAAAATACGAGGAGGGAACAGACTGGTTTTGGCCACTGGATTTTTTGGAAGCAAAGACAGCAAACCCTGAAGCATTTGACAAGGCACCACAGAGCAAGATGGAAACGCTTGTGGTTCATGGCTGCCCGGCCGCGCGCCTTGCGACTCTTCACGGGGCTGCTGCGTTTGCAGCCCTTAGCTCTGAAGTCCGTGACCAAGGGTCCTAGGCACAACCATGCAGGAAACACTACGGGTTGAACAATGTAAACACTAGGGCTACTGCAGCGGGCACACGCAGGGAATCGCAGAGTTTGTAGGAGGTTTGGACCCATAAAGAAGCCACCTGTGGCCTTGCTGTGTCTAACACCTTGCGCGGCTCCGCAGCAGACCTGGATGCCACCTTTACAACAGGGATCACTGTCTCCGCTGTGGTAATCCATGTAGGCAATAAAATTCTGCATGTTTGGCCAAGGCAGGCAAACCAAGCCAACCAAACCCAGGTTCATGAATGATCACAGCACCCGACCCAAGAGCGGGATGTCTGCAGCATGGCACGATCGCTGCAGCTCAGCCGTTACGTATCTTCCTCGCCTTTAGCAAAACTCTTCATTTGTTCCTTTGGAAGATTTCTTCATTTTTCT
This sequence comes from Tinamus guttatus, assembly GCF_059628265.1. Classification (NCBI taxonomy): domain Eukaryota; kingdom Metazoa; phylum Chordata; class Aves; order Tinamiformes; family Tinamidae; genus Tinamus; species Tinamus guttatus. The sequence goes on from NW_028288821.1 coordinate 1,673,691, forward strand.
CGTTTCTGCTCTGCTCTCACTTCAGAGATGCTCTTCAAGATAAAATTGATCCTTTTGGTTCAAAACTGCAGCAGAGCATTTTGTCGTTTGCTTGTTTGTTTTAACACAACATATGAACATTGATAAAACAAACTGTGCAGCTCAGTGGATCTTTTTCTTGCCCATCTTTCACCCATTTACTTGATATATAACCGTGTGAAATACTACCAGACTCAGGTTTCTAAGCTTATCTTGGGGGCTGTCAGTCAGAAAAGGGCTTTGTTTGAAGGCTGTAAGTGATCCATGGCTATACAGTTTTGTTTAAAAAAAAATAAAAAAAGTTCTTTTAAGTTTTGCTTTCTCTCTTCATACAGCATGGGCATAAATAGCTTCCCTCAAAGGCAGTTCCTTGGTAAAAGCAATGACAAGTTCACTGCGCCTTGACAGCAATCCTATCAGGAACTCCTCCAGTCCAGCAAAGCAGCTGAAATACTAATTTCCCTATAGCTGCTGTACTATATTTCCTATATACCGCACATTGTTCAAAACAAGACCCCGTCAAACTACACGAAGTGCTTTTAATGCACATGGGAAGCTCATTTTGGAGCGGTGAGGAACCCAAGGCAAAACCCTGCTGCAGGAGAGCTGGGGTGTCCCCAGCCGGGGGCTCGTGGGAGGCATGTTCAGGTCTCCAGCAGCACCAACCCTCTGCCTTCCCCTAGCTCACGGTTGGCCCTGCTGGGCCACCTGCAAGCACAGCCCTGGGGAACATCTCTACTCCAGCACCATGCATGGACAGGGACCCTCCAGCAGGACCTGGGACCCAGCCAGGCAGCCTGAAGAACATACAAGGCTCTGCCCAGTCCCTAACTGTGGCAAAACTCAAAGGCCGTGACTCAAAGCCATCCTGACTGTTCTTGGCAGGACCACTCGTTAAAATAAAATGTATCAGTTGTTCTTCTTACGTGTATAGATCTGCAGAAGCAGAGTTGGTATTGGGTGAAAGACTATATTCCATATAGTCAAGATCCAAATTGAATCCTCTACAAAGAACAAAATATTTATATTTGGTTTGTTCAGCTGTCATGATTCTCCAACCCTTGACACCGCCCCCTCGTTCTCATGGAGGGCAGCTTGCCTATAAATTTAATGAGATAATCTAAAACTGCATTTATCTCACCCAGTTTCAGCTCATAGTCCTTCTCCCTGTCTCTACAAGGTTGCACTAGCTGTGATGACAAACTACAACATCTCACATCTATAAAGTAGTTTGACTGAAGTAATCCTCGTGTTATATCAAGGCACGCTCTCTAAGAGAAGTGTCGATGAGATTCAGGAGGAGAAGGGTTAGCTCAGCACCCAAGAGAAGCTGCTGGGAAGAACTGCCCTGGCTGGATGCTGAATTTGTGGATCATAAAGAGAGAGAAGATTTGATCGGAAAATAGTGAAGATTTCCTTCTAACAAAGTGAAAGTCAGCAAATTTGCAGCTAATGAGATTTGCTGAACTGCAGCAAAGTGGGCTGGATCACAGGAGCCTGTGGATCAAGGGATTTTTTTAAAGTTAATGTTTCCCTGAATTTCTTTTTCCTCTTTATGCAAAGGTTCAATTTGCAGAGGCAGATGCCCAACCCTGGTTAACTTTCAACAGGAGTTAGCTGCCTAAGTGCTTCTGAGAGCCCCTCTGCATGAAAACCTGACCACATGCAAACCCTGCACGTATGTGCTCCCGATCTCACGTAAGGGCGCAAACAAAGCGCACGCCGGCACCAAGTATCACATCACTTTTTCAGTCTCACCCTTCTCACGGGTTTACTCTTTCCTGACAGATGCAACTACCCAAACACCTAAAATGGCTGTATCACATCATCTACCCACCCAGATGCCCCAAATCGCCACAAGTTAACAAAACAATATCTAGTGAGAAATAGTAAGCTAAAATAAGGGACAGAAAGTAAGCTGTGATCAGATAGTTCTCATGATTAGGTTTTTAAAACCAAGATACTGACATGTTAAAAAAAGAAAAATACATTAAGCTGACCTTGAGTATGGGAGACAAGGAGGAATTCTTTTTTTTTTAAAATGGAAATTATTATTAAAACATCCGAAGCTGAACTGCAGTAACCAAGTCAGTCCAATCTCCCCTTAAAAATTCCTTTTCTCCCCTTCCATTCAGATTGTATTTACAAACTGTAGATGTCTCATTTTTTTCTTGTGTCATTTCATTATTACAGAGTTGAGATCACTAGCCATCTGCAGCTTCATTTCATCAAGCTCTGATTTGTCCTTGGAGCAAGGTCATCCGGGACAAGAACATAAAATGCTGCTTTCCTCAACTGACAGTTCTTTATGCCTTCCTGTAAATATTCCTCACTAATTTTAAATCATTTTACCACTTCATACTCCCCCCTTGCACTCACCGAAAAGGCTGGTATACAAGCACATTAATAAGGATCTTGTCATTTAACTGCGGCATGACATATTAGAAGCAATTAATGGTGTTTATTTGCTGATAACGTAGGCATTTCAAACTCCAGCTCAAGAATCCCTGGTAGCTTCATGTGACTTTTGGACATTAGCTATGGGTCAGAAGTTGGGACCCCCCCATTCAGCATTAGCATACGCTTGGAGCGACTCGGTTTTCCATCGAGCAGAAAAAAAAACTGCAGTCACTGCACAAAAATTACCAGCTGCTATATACCCTATGGTGGGTGAGCGATAATAAAACATCACTAGGTGTATGCGGGTTCATTCGTTGAAATCAATAGCCCGATAAGGAGTGATTTGCAGATGCTCTGCACAAAGTTCCAGGCTAAAAATATATATAAGAAGATCACGGAATTTTTACTCAAATCAAATTTAACTTGCCATAAACTCTCAGAGACCTTCTCTGAAGGAGAGACTGAAGCTCTGGATTGCAGGGAAGAACAAAACAACACAAATAAAAACCATGATAAATTAATATGAGCCCTCGTTAGTGCAGCCACGTACGCTCCAGGTGCTGGTCTCTGACCCAAGGTGCGTGTCTTTCTGCACCTGGAGGGCTCCCTGCCGGCTTGTGCAGCGGGCTCTGCTGGACACAGCCACCCCGCACACAAATTCTGGTGCTACAGCTTTTACCAGGGTGCCTCTAGCAGACCCAGCAGCCCCACATCCAAAGGTGCGCGCGTCGCAGAGGTCTCGCGCAAGGGCAGCACTAGGTGCACAAGGCTCCCAGGATTTTCCTGGCAGGATCAAATGGACCGTTTGACACTCAGCGGTGGGCTAGATCAGGGGTCTGTGAGCATGTCATTTGTTGGAGGGTCAGAAAATGTGATCGTTAAAGGAGACCTCGCAAGCCACCCCTAAAGGAGATGATCTTGAAAGGTGGGTTAGTTTCATGACTACTGCTCTTAGTCACAGGCTAAAAGGGGCCTTATGGACCTCGAAGACCACGTTCAGCTCCAGTACCATCGAACATAGCTTCTTCGTGTCGCTGTGGACAAGTCACTCCATCTCTCATTTTCCTCTGAAAGAATTAAAGTTTCTCCCCGAGTAGGAGGACGAGGGTCACTTTTCCAGGGAGCCTTCTCAGAGTTTTTTTAAACATGCCTCCAGACTATGACCTCAAAGACCTGCAGTTGAAATGCACTTAGTGCCTCCAGCCACGGAGAGGTAGAAGGGGCTTTTTCCGGTTCACTCCACATGAGTCTTTGCCCTGTCCTCTCCACAGCTCGTCTCTGGCCCCGGGTCCGGCCGCAGCTGGTTGCTTCTCAGAACAGCTCCGACCTCCACCAAGTTGTAATGGTCCCCTGGGGCCTCTGCCCTGCTGCCCAGCTCAGTGGAGCGCAGCGCGTCCTGGCCAGGCCCCACGCTCCCGTGACTCACCCCGCGCGTGCCAGCAAATGAAGCAGCTGCAACAACTGCGGACAGGGCCCCACCTGGAGCGTCCCCAGTGCCTGTCCGGGAAGAGGGCTGCGTGCAGGACAAGTCAGCCCTGTTGCTTTGGCTTGTAAGGAAAAGGAGATGGGCTTGGCTTGAGAGAGGTAAAGGTCAGAAACCTACTATTTTCCTAAACGTCCTGCCCAATGTCTTATTGGGAGATCTTATATAGCTACAAGAACAGCCCTACTTCACTCCTCATCCTCTCCCACATCTCCAGCCTCTGCCTCCTTCCTTCACCAGTCCTTCTGGTGTCAAGGCAGGAGATACTTCTGATCCATAATTTATCCAAGAAAAAAAATAATCCAAGTGCCACCAAATACAGTCTTAAACCAACACTTCACTGAAGTTTTGTGGGATTTTGATGCCTGTATAACTTAAGAGAAGTCTAGGACACACATGCCTTTGAGCATTTGGCCCACTGCTCTTTTGCTGTGAGGAGAGAGGGAAGTAAGTAAGAGAAACAAGAGGGCTGGAGCCAGCCCACGCGGGTTCCCCATGGGCGTTCGCGCGCGCTCCTTCCGCGGAGACGCTGCGTGTCAATAGTTAACTTCCCTTTGTTCCCATCCAAATGATTAAGGTTAGAAGCTTGCCTGGTGACATCACCATAGTTTAAACATGCTGGATATGGTCCAGGGAGCCAAAGTTATTGCTGACCCCGTGGTTACTGATCCGCTCTGCAAGTAGCTGATGTCTGCTCTCACTTTATGAATTATTTAATGGGTTAAAGATTGGTTAGATCTTCTTTATGCAACGTACAGCTATACAGTGGACAGGAGGACATAAACATGCATTAACAAGGTTAAAGTCATATACTGTAACTACACTGTCTGTTTGCAGCTTGCAGCTTTATTGACTTAATCACGCCGGCGCTGCAGCCAACAAATCATTAAATCCATTCCATTCTTTTGCTGGTTACCAACCACAAGAAGGGAGGCAGGCAAACACGAAGGCAATCTCGAGAGGGGGTGGGGAGCAGCGGCGGGGTGCGGGGCCGCGAGAACAGCAGGAGCACTATGGAGCGCCCGCCTGGCCTGTCACCGCGAGCACAAAGACGCCAAATCTGCCTTCACGGACCAAGCGGTTTCATGGTTTAAAGTGACACACTCATTTGTTCCTGTTTTGCAATGATTATAGAAAAGGAGGAGGAGGGTGGGTGGGGGAAAGGAATTAGGAGGGACTGGCGCGCGGCTGCGTGCCGTGGCGCCGCGCGCTCTCCACACGCAGCCGTGAGGAGAGCGGCGCAGCCGTGTGGAGGCAGCGCGCGGCTCTCGTGGGCGCCAACGCGAGGGCGGCGGCGCTGAGAGCCGCGTGGCCGCTGCACCCGCGGGCTCGGCGGCCGCTCTGCGCTCCCCGCTCGTCTGCAGCCAAGCGCGGGCACAGTTAAGAGTTCAGCAGAAAAGAAAGCAGACGTGGAGCACTGAAACCAGCCCTGCGATTGCCTCCGTGAGCCGCTCCGACCATTGCAGGGAGGAGAAGTCCCTGCTTTCAGATTGAAGCAACAACTCCCATCCCTCTAACTTTCAGACACGCGCTTTAATTTTTGACGTGGTACTTACTGCAAAGCTTTCGTGCTCATGTTTAGTGCCCCAAACAGAAGTGCCCCGCTCGTCCACAATGCTGAAACGCAGGTGATGCTCTGAAGTCAGCAGATGGGCCAAAAGGCTCTTTCTAAGTGGCTAATCTGAGACACTCAGGTTTGAAAATGGAGCTGTCAACTGATTAATTTCCCATAAGATCCTTATTTGTCACTGCTGCCTTCCTTATTCTTTTCTTGATGGAAATTGTCTTCTCTGGTGCCATAAAATGCAAGCGTCTTGCTCTGAGCTGGGAGAACCTCATACCCCAACACTGCTCCTCTGCGCTCCAAGCAGGCTACAGAGAAAGAATTCAGCATGAATTCTCAGACATCTTCAGAGAGCTGAGTGCTTCGCTTTTTTTAGAGATGCTAGACACATCCTATTTGTGAACTTTCTTCCACTGAGATGATGTGAAGTAAATTCATTTTTCTGGGAACGACTCAGATGCATGAGAAGATGATCTTGGCCCTTTTCTATTTAACATAGGAAGAAGGAGTGGCCAAAGAGCTCCCTTCACCTTCTAGGCACAAGCTGGTTAGAGCTCCCTATAAGGATAACTCAGATTTTGGCATCCTACTAGTGCAGAAGTTTGGCAGATGTATTTGCACCTTGTCCTGAGACATAGCATTGCAGATGTTTCTGAGCACAGTCATTACTTGGCTTTACAGTTGTTTTCTTTAGACCCAAACAAGCCTTCTTACAGTCTGAGTTGCAACCTTGCCTGCTTTTGTTTACCAGTCTCCAGATCCCTATCAACCAGAGATGTCTACTGGCTCCACATATCACAAATAAACATCTCATTACTCCATCCAGGAGTCAACTGGCTGAATTTCCTCTTGGAAACAGCAGCCCAAGAGGAACCCATCGCCCACCCTGTTGCCCATGGTACTTAGGGTGGACATGGGCCACGGCAGTGAACAGCCATCAAAGATCCTTCTTTTCAGTCACAACACTTGAAAAATAGGATAGAAAGGAAATCATTTTCCAAGGCAAAAGAAGCCAACTATTCAGGTACATCCTGGCTGCATGGCCACAAACCAGTGGCTCTGAGCTGTCGTGCACTAGTGGGACAGGTACGTATGGTGCTCCCGGGGCAGGTGCCTCTTCCAAGCTCACGTGTGATCGCTGGTGCGAGCCTGGTGGGATGGACGTGTATCTTCTCACTGACCTGGGACACCAAGGGAAGGAGAACCCTGAGGTTCCGCCACCCCGGTCATTGCCCCACAAGCTGCTTCAAAGAGCAGCGACACTGTGTTAAATTGTAGGCACACCCGGCCAGGAGTAACACACCGAACAAGCTATTTATAATCCCCTATTCCAGGGTCTTAAAATAGCACTGCTTTTCTTTTTACATTTTTAGGTAGATTCATGCTTGTGTATTTAAGGCTTGGCAATGAGCGCATCCCTGCCAGGCTTGGAAACGAGAGAAAGTGCTCCCCCTCCTCCTGCTGAAAGGAGGGCTGAATTCCTCTCTCCCTTTCTCCTTGGCGGATGTGATGCGGACTCCCAAGCCTATTTCCACCTATTTTTTAACCTAGGACAGATTCTTCCAAATATACAAGCAAGAGATGTGCAGCACCCACGCGCAAACACTCGAATGAAGCAGAGTGGAAGAGGAGGGGAAGAGGAGGAGAGGTGGAAGGGAAGATCCCAGAACACCATATGTGGCCTCACATGCACCACTTTTACACACAGACACCGCAGTCTCTGAAGAAGATAATGTTCCCTACAAGAAAGAAATACCTGTTGTTTGCATTAAAAAAAAAAAAAAGGCCTTCATACAGACGTAATGAAGCAAACTACGGCTGTGCTCTTGACGCGAGGACTCCCTGGCCTCGGCCCAGGTTTGGCTGCTTGTTCCCCGCTCCCTGGTGCCAGGTGCCTCCACTGGCATTTCTCAACCACTGGAGCACCCATGTGCTCTTTGAAAAACAATTATAAAATATTCAGGGCAAGAGCAAAATTCTTTGCACAGCCAAAGCTCCAACAGGCAGCCTGAGTGTCAAATGGCAAATTGTTAAGTGTTTTGTTTAGCTGCAGAGTTATTTATAACCTGGAACTTGTTATTAACATAGGACAAAACAGAACCTACTGTTACCCATAATTAAAAGCACTATTATGGGTCTGCAAAAGCTCAGGAATGGCCCCAGCCAGACCACCCCTCCTCTTGCAGAGGAGCCTGGCATGGGAAGAGGCTCCATCCTAATGTCCTGCAGCCAAGAGCTCTAAAGGGATCCATCCCAACACGTGAAAGCAGGAGTGTCTTTACCACAATTTCTGCCCTTAGCCTGCCCCTCTCAGCACTGCCCCTCTTGCCCTGGCACAAAGTAGGGGTGTTTTGGGGTAAGGTCCTACAGGAGTGTGATCCCAGCTTTCCATATTAGCACCTCCTTTCTCACAAAGGGGCACGCAGAGAGGGCACATCCTGGATTTGGCCTGGAGTTGCATAACCCTCCTTGTTAAATTCAGGATTAACAGGTTATATTTTCATTTGTGAGATTCTTATCTGCCCTGAGAAAGGTTTCCGATTTCACCAGCACTAATCAGGCTGCCACAATGGATTTCCGGTCTCAGAAACGAGGCTCGAGAGCCTCTGTAGCTCGTGGAGCCGGTTTTAATTCAAATCTAACTGGCAGAGCTATTGTAGGCTGCGTGTTGAACAGATTAAAAAAATTGTCACTTATATGCTTCTCTGCCTCCCTTCTAAATCCACTCCATACAGCCACAAATCCCTCTGATCACCAAAGCCGCTGGGAGCTGCTCACCTCTCCAGGAACAGTATCCTCCATCTCCTCGGTGGCCACGAGCAATGAGCCCCGTTATGGGTTTGTGATTAAAAGAAACACACCAAAAACCTACAGCAGTGCCCACCTCAAGCTTTGATTTCTAATGTTATAGATATCATAAAAAATAAGCATCAAATATGTCTCATAGAAGCAGATTAGCAAACCATGACAGCCCGGGCTCCCCAACAGCATGGGACTGCACACGCCGCCGTCCCCTGTCGTTTCACCGGGGCATTTCACATTTTAATGCTCTCACCAAGACACGACACCCCAGCAGAGCAGATGCAGTTGGCCTAGGAGGATAGTCAAGAACAAAACTGCTGATGCCATAATTATAACTGGGAGGCCAAACAGACTCTGGAGAGAGAATATCGTTGTGGACAGAGAGGGGAAAGGCCCATTGACAACTGGCTTTACCAGATGAGTAAATTAGACCTGGGTTATAGCCTTGTTCTCCTGCTGCCTCCGCCCCCAAGGACTGTGTGAGTCAGTGGATCTGGAGGAAAAATATACACTAAATTCTACAAGTGCAGGAATTAAAGAGACATCCACAGAGCTTGCCTCTGGCCCTGGATACCAGCTGCAGAACTGGGTTAGCTTGACATTGCTGCTGGAGGTGAGCGGGCGCGGGAGGCCGGCGCTGGCCGAGCCTCCCCGGAGCAAGGCCGCGCTGCGGGAGGCAGGTGAGCCGAGAGCCGCGGCGGCCCCATCACTAGGGCGGCGAGGCAGAGCTTCAAATCCAGGAGTGGCAGCAATTAAAAAAAAACATAAAACTTGTTTTTTTTTTGCACCAACAAGCAGTTCAGACTGTTCTGGCTTATGAGATACACACGAGTCTGCCAGCGCTGTCTGTGCACTGGAGACCCCAGGGAGATCTCTAAGGTCCGGAAGAGCTTTTTTGTTAACGCTCAGGTCAAGAACATTTTGGTGCCAATGATCTTATATAGGCAGAAACAACATGGGATTAAACCAAATGAACATTGCCACTGCCGGGCTGGGAGACCTGTGTAGATGGGTTTCCAAGGAGGAAAACCCCGAATGTCCTGTAACGAGAGGGACTTTGCCTCCTACCCCCAGTGGCAGCCCTGCCACAGCCGTGTCCGGCTGGGAGGGACCCATCCCGGCAGCTCCTGGAGGGAGGGGACGGTGGCCCTCGGTGTCCCTTTTGTCCTGAGAAGAGCAGGCAGCAGCTTCTCAGCCCTCTGCTGCCTTCCCCAGTCAGGGGCCGGAGCGGAGCTGGAGTGGACGGCACCCGGCCGGCTGCCCCGCTCGGCACCGGGAATCAATTAGTGTCTGGTCATTATTGCGGTAACTGTATCTCTCCAAGCAAGATTTCACAGCGAGATAGAACAGGATGTTTGCTGCTCGTTGCCTTCCCCTTGTTCCCAGCACAAGCTACTGTTAGGAACATCCTGGCGCGCTGCAAGGCTGCACTATCGCAGGCCCGGTGCCCCCCTGCCCGCGGGGGCCGGCAGGGCCGTGTCGCATCCCGGGCGGCTCCCCAGGCCCCGCTAGCCCAGGCCCCTGTGGACGGTCAAAGCATTTCCACGCTCCAAAGGCAAGGGATTGCTTTAATCCTCTATTTTTGCCAAATGCACCACTTTACAATCCAGGGCAGAGGACTCCTCCTAGCATGTCTAAGGTGGCACTTGTTCTGATATTGCTTCAGAAGATGGCAAAGGACATCACAGAGAGTGCCCAGTTTTAGCCTGCATCATATTAAAACACTTCTTTGTAGAAGATGCAATGTGAATACACCTATGTAAACTATAGCAAGTAATTTCACATATTATATCGTGGCAACCTGGAATGGAGAAGCACACAACTCTCAAGTCCCTTTCGGGTCTCACTGCACACAGCAACTCTGATAAAGTCCACAGTTCATTCTAAAATTAAAATTATAGACATATGTATGCCACCTACACAGGAAAAAGCTCAGCCTCTGAACTGAGTGTGAAAAGGATTTCTCTGTTTCCCTCCTCCCTGCCAGTAGTTTTCCATAATAATAATAATAAATCTTATTAAATTGCCATATTTTATTTAAAAATAAAAAAAATCAATACCAATAATGTTGAGGACTTAGACAAAGTCCCTAACTAGGGAAAACACTGATATATCTGGTAAAACATTTCTCAGGAAAGATTTACTCACATTTCAGGGCATCACACAGTCTATGGTGATGTTATCAGTATTTCTCTGTTATTCTGACCTTAAGTACTCATAAGCCATTAAAACATAATATTTTCTGATAATAGAATGCCATTCACATTTCAGGAACAGTAATTCACTTTAATGAGATAAGAACCTATACATCAAATGAATCTATCTCTGTTTGAGAAATACTTAGCACACTTTTGGGAACTGTATAATCACAAATAATCACATCAAGGGTCCAACGCTCTCTTCCTGGAGAACTCAGAACTCCCAGTTACATCGACAGGAATTTGAGATGTGCAAGGATTGCACAAGCAGATGCTAATCTGCAGCCAGCTACATGGGTACGGACAGACTGCATTTTTGCTTTAAGCAAACAAGAACCAACAAGACCTTTAATGACAGAAAACAGCGCAAGTTTCTAACTGCACATATAAAAAGGCATTAAACCCCACTGTATTCCTTAACTGAGTCATTACGCCGTAAATAAGACCTTTACAAGAAACTCAACATTGTTTACAAATTTCCCCCGTATGTTTTTTCTTTAATTCCTTCCATCCCACTCTCAACACATGCACGAACCTAAGTGCCACACGAGATCGAAACCTGCTGCTTAAATTTGGAAAGGCTCAATCCTCTCGGCTCGCTTTGGGCCCCTCCGAGCAATTGATTTTGCACTTTTTCTGCAGTCGAATAACCCTTGAAGCCCAAATCTGAGCGCTCCCGCGCACCGGCCCCCGGCCTGGCCAAGGACGAGAAATGCAGCAGGAATAGCCTAATTCCAGCTCTAAATGAGCTCAGCAGGGAAGCTAAACAGCCAAGTCAATTGCCAGAATCTGCACTTTTCAACCTCGTTCTGCTCCTTTGATCAGGATGAATTTTGAGCTGCAGCGATTAATGGACTAATAGAGGAAGTCACAGGACATCTCTTGGGAGAAGAGGGGGAAAGAAAAAAGTATCTCAGCCTTGTTTTGCATTTATCCTGCTAAACAGTGCCTTTCCACACAGAAAACTAAAACACCACTGCAGAAAACATGCTGATTTAGCTGAAAAAGCAGAGATGTAGAAAATAAAAAAATAATGGATGTAAGCTCCTCCATTCATTCTTTAAGCACCCTCTTTGAAGAAATGGTAAAAGAAAACAGACTATCCAAATACAAGCGCCTCGTTAAACTACCCCGCACCCAGCAGAGTAGCAACATATACTTGGTAATGCCAGAAAGCAAAGGAAATATTAAACACATTTATTACGCACAGAGAAGCTTCCCCAAAACCTGCAGTCTTTAAGTACTCTTAGAAAGTGGTTTGTTCATGGCAGGGACACTTCTCTTGACCCAAGATGGTATGTCCTAATCTTTTGGGAAGGGGAAGAAGTGCATTAACATTAGCAAACTGCAGTTGTTAAAGAAAAAAAGTTTGCAGAAAAATAATTTGTTAAGATTTTTTTTGGCTCATTTGCTTTTGTCACTGCTGTGCCCGAGAGAGGAGGTGGCTGCTTTCCTGCTTGCAAGGGGCAGTTTTACCTCTGCCGTCCACTACTGTACAAGCCAAACCCCTAAGGACTGCAAATAATCAGGGGTGATTAAAATAAAACTCACTCAAAGTTTGGATTATTTACAAAATGCTGGTACAGACACCCAGGAAAAAAAACATCGAAGCCGAAAATCACTGAAATGTGAACTACAGCTACAACACAAACAGGGCACGAAAGCTTCCAGCTCTTCCTTTTATCTATTTTCTTTTTTAATTTAGTTTTATTATTATTTTTTTAGATCTAGTATGCCGTTGCCAGTGATTACTCTGCCCTTTGCTGCTTCGTTTTCCTCCACCTCTGGTCTTTCTTGAGCACACAAAGACATACATATGTGATTCACTTGGCTCTGCCAAACAATCCCTCAGCAGTCCTGGAATGACCTCCTGCTGTGTAAATTTAGGTGTGCGCCTTTGAATCTTTACAAGATCAAGCCTTTAATGAAATGCCTTAGAATATCTTCATACTATTTTACCCACATTGCAGGGCTTCCCCTCCTTATTTGGGTCTCTCTGCATTTCCATAACGGGGAAAAAAATAGCTCATCACAGCTTGTCCATATCCTGCGTTCAGATCTGCATCTGTCTGACACTGATTTAAGGTATCTCATTTTCATTACTGGCTCTTACTACTCTGAGAAATGTTAAACCATTATGCTGGTCATACAGCAAATATTATTTATACTGAAATAATACATATGTGAAATAATATCTTCTTCTTTCAAAAAGCCCACAAGCACAGGGTTAAATTGTAAAATAGGATGACTTTTTGTTAACAGTCAGTAGAGATTTTAAGAATTACATCCCGATATGATAATATTTCTCCTTAAATATGCTATGAAAAATTTAACCTAAAAATGTCCGTGTAATAGAGTGATTAGCCTTCAAAGGGCCAAGAGGAGCTGCTCCATTCTGGCTGTGAGTTTCTATCAATTATTAGTGTCATCTGCTTGAAATAGTCCAAAGTGCTTGGAACAGAAATATTGCAAAGCCAAACCCAGCAGACTGACAGGCTTCCTAAATGGACGGCGTTTCTGAAGACGGCTCATAATAGTGTTTGGCTTTGAAGCCTTAATGTTAACAGCTTTGATGGGACTGCTTCTAATTTGTATTTAAGACCCATTACCTCTTCCTCTAAGCAATCTTCGAGAAAAATCATTTGTTCTAGGGGGATATTTGCCACACAGAGCAGATCTGTAATGGCTGTTAATTCACACCATTTTGCGCTCCTGTATTAATCAGCAAACTGTGAATCATCCCAGTGTTTCCCGGCTCACAGATGTACGAGGGCAGCAGCGAGGCCAGTTTGGTTTCTCTCCCCATTCAGACACGGGGACAATATCAGTTCCTGTTTACAGCCACTTCTTTGTTTTCCCCCACCCACACGCTGAAATTTCTCCAAAATGCCCAGAGAAAAAGAGACTGAGTTCATTTTACCAGGAAAGTTATTTCTAGGTATTGCATCTGAGACAAAACATGTTTGTACTTTTATTTTGTGTGCTGCATTTGCTGCAGGGAGGAGCTGGAAGAGCTCCCCACTCCTCCGATCTGCTGCCCGGCGCCACTCACATGATTTAACAGCATCTCAGGCCCTGATTTATTTATTTTCTTGCTTTTTAGTCCATTCTTTAAATTAGTATTTGGTTCCACAGGCATTTCTGCCTTGCAAAATACACATGCAATTTGAGACCGCTACAAGACAATCCTGGGAGGAAGCCCTGAAATTCAAGGGGACAAATCACACTGCCGAAAATATCACGTCAAAAATATTAAAATTAATTATTAATTTGGGCATCACATTTAAGATAGCAAGAAGGGCACAGCTTTAAGGAGGTGAGCATGTGTTTCCTGAAAGCCAGGCTGCTTTTAGCTTAAAATGAGCTCCCAAAACTGCCATTACATAGAAATATCCAGCAGATACACAGACAACACGCGCATCTTCTGCAAATGTGGCCAAACCTGGAACTAAGATGTCCCCATATTAATGGGAATTAACAGCACAGAGGAAACAAAAGTAGGGTCATGGAGAGCATTTCCTCGTCGCTATTCATCAGCTTGCTATATTATGAATGTACCTTGTCTATATAAGAATTATGGGTCTCCTGCAAGTGAGGATGCAAGTAGTCTGTCTTACTCATCACTAACCGCTATCCACATTCTTATTTTTCAGCATGATACACAGCAGGATGGTGCATCCAGGAGCTTCACTATGATGCCCACCAGTCGCAGTGAGAAGGCCCCATGTCTTTTCCCTTTAAGAGTGTAATTTCCAGGTGATTTAAAACTTAATTGCATTTAATGCAACAGTCAAGAGTTGCAATGCAACAGTTTTGCTCAACTGCTTACACATTAAAGCTTTCTGCATTTTTTTTTGTTTTTGTTTTGTTTTGTGGCAATAAAGCAAAGCGAAAAATAAGGAAGGAAGAAAATCTGTAGCTGGGGCCTGATTCAGCCAATATTTAGCCCAAGAGCAACTGGTGAGCACTGCCGCCAGCCTGAGCGCAAAGGGGCCACCTTGGCTGGCAGGAGCAGGGTCTACACGTCTGGCTGGTGCCACTCGGTGTCAGAATGTGGTTTCACATCAAATTCATCAGATACTTTTTAGCACGATCATATCACGTTCCCTGAGCATTTGAGAGACCAGGTCCTCCCGACCCCCTGCCGCAGAACAAAAGGAAACAACTGCCTGTTGCCTAAAGCAACATGGAAAGACCGACTGAAAACCACAAATGCAATATATTTTTTTTTTAGAATTGATGCAGAACCTCTGCCAGGACCGGGGACACTGGTGACACTGCACTGAGATTCGGCCCGTGTGACGGGTGTGGGGAAACTCGTTGTCCTAAACGTCCAAAAACACAAACTGAAGAGCTGCGGCGCTTAACACATGGCCGTGGGCCCAGCTACAACAGGGAAACGCTTTGAAACACCCGCAATTTCACCCAAGAAGTGCATGTACACAATTTAAAAAACCTAACAGAAGGCAGGAACAGAATAAGTAGATCAGGTGTGACCTCATTTTAGTATCTTCACTGCGGCACTGCTGTAAATACTGCATCTCCATTGGCATGTTGAGGCCAAACATCCCATCTCTTTACACAAGTTTACCCCTTACTTTCTAAGACGTCTCCTGTGGGATTTAGGCGAGGGGGATAAGGCAGGAGTCTCGTGCTCGCATGCGGTGCCTACCAAAACACCAGCCGGGTTGCAATTGCACAAATAAATATAAATGCAGAAATGACCATTCAAGAAGATGTTTCTACATCTGTGGAGAGGTCAAACTCCAGGCTCAGCCTTATTGCTCTCTGTAATCCAGATTCATCACCAGCTTCCTTTATTCACCCATTCAAAGGCACTTAATTAGCTGAAGGGCTTGTTGCTTTGCCTTCAAAAGCTCTCCACTCCCTCAAAGGCTTTGCTGGGGTATTGTGCTACCACTGCCCTTTGAAATCAAATCTGTTTTTCTTCTCCACGGCATTAGTGAAAGAAGAAAAAGTAATATTTCAAAAAATGAGAAGGTGGCGGGGGGAGGGAAAGGAAGAGGGGAAGAGAAAGAGAGAAAGAAAGAGAAAAAAGAAAGAGAGAGAAAGAGAGAAAGAAAGAGAAAAAAGAAAGAGAAAAAAGAAAGAGAAAGAAAGAAAAAAGGAAAGAAGGAAAAACCAAGCAGAACTTCTTTCTAAGTGGTTTTAAAGATAAGTTTGACACTTAAAGGAAAAGCAGGGAGGGGACAGGATAGAAACTACAGCTGAAATCTAGCCAGCACTCGTCTCGTTAATACAGAATACCATAGCTATTTTACATGTTAGGAAGATTCCTTGTGACATCTCGGAAATCCCAGATAAAACTTCCCTTTTGCCCCGCACGCCCGCAGAGGCTGCAGGCTGAGCTCCCCGGCGGCCGCTCGCAGGCGGAAACACCGCCGAATCACAAGCGCATCCCGGCGCTCACACCGTGCAGGCTTTCCAGGGGCAGGAACGGCTGCCCTCAGCACAGGACGCCAAGGAATCAGCCTGTGGTATTAGCATTTCTACGTTTAAATTTTAAAAAGCTGTATTTTGTATTGCATTTTATTTATTTAACCTTTAACATCAAAGCTCTGGGTTGGTTTGCTCTCTATAATAGTGCATTTCATCTTCAGTTTTGTTTCTATATTTAGAGAGCTCGTGCTCAGAAGCAAGATTTTTAGTTTAATTTTTTTTTCCTTGTATATTTAATCTACCTCAGGGGCATTGGTGTTTCTCTGCAACCTATAATTTACCCTGCCAACTCAGATACTGTAGTTCTGCTTTTACCACAGTCAAGTCCTCTTCTAAATTTTTTTTTTTAGTCTTCCCCATGCTCTTCACTATCTCTAAAGCAGTCCACACACAGCAAATACAGCTATTAGTACTGCAGATTACATTGTTGTTCTCTCCGTTCCTGTTGCTACCTTTTTTTCCTCTCCCATCACATTTGGAGCTGAAGCAAATGAACCCTACCCCGGCAATCCCGTGCAACTATCCGGATGCCGGCAGGAATGCGGTGAGCTCCAAGAATAGCTCGTTTGGTTGCTACAGAGCAACTGGAGCTCAGAAATGCCTGGTGCGACACACCCCAGCAAAGGCCATTTATCATTTATGCCCCCCCAACACAAGCTGTTAAGTTTTGTTTGTTTTTTAAACATTTTCCACACGTAGCAGTGGGCACCGCTGCCCTCCTCACCAGGGCTCTGAAAACTTAACTCAGACAAACTTGGGCTTGGAAAACCAAGAGCTACTCCCCCAAACAGCTCCCCTTACACCAACCTGAATTCACCTACAAAGGTCAGGGCTCACTCCTCTGCCTTTGAGGGAGCCCTATTTTCCATTCACAGAGACCCATTTCTCTTCTTACATGGGCAGGAAGAAGCGAGCGGCTCTGGCGAGTGCCAGGCTGTTGTATCAGCAGAGCTGAGGGGAGAAGGGGGCCCAATATTTCCAACATGCCACAAGAGAAGATCTGCAAGTACAAACGGATAAGACATGATAATCAGGGGGATGCCCAGCTACTCAGCCTGCCTGGGCAAATGCAGCTTTTCCTGCATCCAGAGGCTGCCAACAGCAAGTGGCTGAGTGTTAAGCCCAGTCAACGCCATGGGATGATAGTGGAGACTGTCTTTGACTGTTCTTGGGCATTTAACACCATCCTTGTGTTGTGGATTTATGAGTCCAGACCTTTGAGTGTAATTTCACCCAGCAAGCATCAGTACTACAAGAGTAAAATGAAAACCTGAACATATTCACAAGAGCAATGTTAGCGCTACCGGGCTTTACAATATCACGCAATGCAAACTGTCAGTGCTGAAATCAATATCTGTCAATGCTCAGCAATAAAGACATAGTGCTTCAGATGTGAAAAGATTAGATGTTATCAAATTTACCAAATGCCTAAGCAATATGGGATCAGGGGTGAAGACTGATTAAGCTTAAGAGATATATCATGAAACGAAAAAATCATACAGCTGGGAGGCACTAGCAGTAGCCCAGCTTTTGGAATGTATAGTCTTTGCTTTAATACGCATTAAAACAACAGCAAAAAAGCTCACTCTTTGGGTCTATGTCACAGCCGCTGCTCTCTTCCCCATGTTGCTCTGCCTGCTACAAGGATCAAATTTCATGGTTTATTGTTCTCCCTCCAACTGGCCACCATCCACATTCTTCTTTGGCACAAAGCTGCACCTCTTGCTCAAAAGAAGAGAGCACTATGCCTTCTTTTTATAAATTTTAGTCACATTTACAAACGCACACAGAGTATGGAGATGACTTTTAAACACTAAACAACATTCCAGGGAATGCTGTTATTTTTCTTTCAGCATATTTCTGCGATTGAGGTTAAAAATGAGAATTTTCCACCAGACAGTTACTAATTTTTAAAGATGCAGAGGTTGTCTCTCTCCTGTCTTCTGAATCTTTAGCTTTCTGCCTTCTAATGAAACAACTGATCCATGTTTGAAAAGCCTTGTTCATCACCAGCTTCAGTACAGAGCTGCCACTGAGACTCTAAGAAGGTCAAATTCAGCTCTCAGATACATGCTGGAAATCAGAAAAAAAAAGAAAAAAAGAAAAACCACCCTCCACTTAAGCCACTTCTTTACAATGGAGTAAAATCGACACAAACCAAGTATGGTCCAAAATCTCAGTATCCATTTTCGGGCCAAGTAAGAAACTATTGCAGACAAACAGCAGATCACAGGGTAGATTCAAGGAAACACAGTAAATATCCCAGTACTAGAACAGAAGCCCAGTAATTATAATATTTTCTCCATGTAATTTTCTTTTATTTCAACACTCAGGGCCTATTTTTTTCTTATTGCAATCTGCAATAAAGTTATCAAAACCCAACAAAATGTTCTACTACTGAAAATCTACCATCTTTCCTAGGCAGCTTAACAGACTGTAAAACTGAAGCACTGTCATTTGGTGTATAATTAATGTAATAAGTCTTACCTTGTAAAATCAGGGAGGCAGCGCATGCTTACCTAACTAGTCTGAAAACGCAAACTGCTGATCACTTGTAACCACCTTAACTGTCCTTGATCTTTACTGCTAGTCCCCAAATCATAACAATTCTCTGGCGGTGAGAATCCACTAAAAGTGCAGCCCAGGCAGGGCATTTGGGAAGTTGCTTGAAAAGGGGCTCTTTTGGCCAATTAAAGACACTCACCACAGGAATTTTTCTTCTGGTTCTTCTTGGCTAATCAGCAGTGTAGGGGTTCAGAGGTGCAAGGCAAAAATGCAGCGAGGGGAAAGCAGGGCACAGGAAACCTCAGGAATCCGCTGGGGATGCAGCAACTCCACACACCCAGCGGGGGAGCCACAGAAAAAAAAAATATGCTCAAAGGTTATGGACACACGATCAAAAGCGATCGTGTTACTGCAGTTCAACAACTTCCCAGCCGCGGCTGGAGCTGCAGTAGGAGCCCAGGAGCGCGTTCTCCAGCCCGCTGCCTGCAGAGCAGCACCTCAAGCTGCAGTACCCACTAGCTTTTGGATCCCAAGGTGGCGAAACCCTCTACTCTGTGTTTAGGCAGGGTCCTCCTGAACACAAGCAGGGTCCTCACATATCTAAAGGAACTCACCTTCTTCAGGCCTTTCTAGAATTAGGGGCTTTTTACTGATAACTCTTTGAAGTGAGCACTACATGCAATGTTGATACACGTTGTATCTTTGGGTGAGCAAATGGAATAAGCTACTGGCCCTTCCCAGCAACTGCTCCTGAGCAGCTGTATGAAGCAAGGGGGAAGACAGTGGGCACAAGCTGGAAAACTGTGAGCTGATCCCAAAATGCCACAGTGGACACACACCTCATTAAGTCACCACTAAAGACCTGACATCTAGTATCCAGCCCCTTCTTTCTCATTGCTCTACTCAGAAAAGACTCCACTGAGTCACTCACACTGAAGAAATCCAACCTTGTAAGATGGGACGAATTAGCAGTGAAGAGGAGCAATGAAAGCCAGGATCTGGACCGTGTCCCCAGCTCTGGAGCAGCTCCCAGTAGGGCTTCAGAGCTCACCCCCTTCTGCTGGGTGAGAAGTCTTCCCATTGCCAGTGCTTTTGCGTTTACCATCTCCTTTGGTATCACAGATCAACAAAGGGTGGGGAATGGCCCTCAGCCAAAGCAGGGCATTGCTCCTGGCAAATGCTCCTAACAGGTATTTCAAGTCTGCCTTTTTGATATTCAGGAGCTGCACTGCTTGACCTGCTGTCCGTGAAGGAGTCATATTTTAACTTTGCTTCTCAACCCACCTGGTCTTTGCTAGCCACCTAGCACGGATGAATTGGGTCAAAGACATTATGAAAAAGAATTTATTTTTTAATGCTACAAAAAAGATGATGCAAAACCCATTGTAGGAACATCTCCACTCCTCACAATATGAGCTACATAAGAACATCACCTATATATTTGGAAAAACATATATTTCAGTGGTATGAAATGTGCGCTGCTTAATGTACTGTACTTTTTGCCTAGCAGCATGATGTTGCTTGCTTCTAGAGAAGAGAAAATCCATGAATTACAGCACATTTCAACTGAAGATATACATAAAATAACTTCTGAGAACTCCAGGATAATCTTAGTGCCTTACCCTGCATACACTGTGTTCACCCCAGAAGTTTAGAGGTGTCACATTTGAAATACGAAGGAAAGTAAAAATCAGAAAATGAATAACTCAGTGTTTTCACATAAGCCTTATAACATAAAGAAGTGTTCTCACCTGTCTGTTTTGAGATGACAGAGCAGCGGGCTGCATGTGTCTCTGCACCCGATGCGGCTGCATCAGTTGTCGAAACTGCTGCTGGAGGAACTGGCTGTTGTTGGTCTGCTGGGACTGTGGCGTGGCTGGAGATTGCTGCTGTTGCTGGAGATAGTGAATGAGAGACGGCTGCCCTTGTCCTGCTGTCATGGGCGACATCTTTTGAGTGGATGACTCTGAGGCAAAGTGAGACAGTGGTTTGGTGTTATTGAAAGAGAACTGGTCTTGGCTAACAGGGCTCTCATTCACCAGACCTGGCTGTAAGCTACTGGATGGCTGTTGCATAATTATGTTCATATTTTTGGACTGGTTTGGAGTCATTGATTTAAAAAGCGAGCTCTGCATACTTGTGGGGTTGCTGGCGGGGGTGATGTTAGACATTAATGTACCTTGAGGACTGAAAGGCTGCTGGTGCAGAGCTGGGCTTGACAGCTTTTCAGGCCTGTAAGGCGGAGAAGGTCCAGTGTTTGTCGAGGCCATGGTGGCAGCCAGGTTGTTCTGTGGACTTTTGATGCTGTTGGACGTCAGGGTGGGCAGCATGGCGCTCTGCGGGCTGAAAGGCTGCTGGTTCAGAGCCGGGCTGGAGAGCTTCTCTGACCCATAGGGAGGAGAGGGTCCACTGGACGGGGTGCTGCTGGAAGCCATGCTCGAGAGCAGGGTGTTTTGAGGACTCTGAATATTGTTTCCTGGCAAATTATTAGAGGTCATACCGGACACCATGACATTCTGGGGACTGAATGGTTGGTGGTGTGGGGATGATCCTGCCCTGTAAGGAGGTGAGAGACCAGGAGGAGACATAGTTGGCCAGCTGGGAGCCTGAACTTGTTGCTTGGTCGTAGATACCTGCTTGCTGGCTGCGAGCTGCTTCAGCTGCTGCGCGTGCCAGTTGGAGCCAGGCATGTTGGGCAGCGGAACTGGAAGCATAGGGGGAGGCTGGCTCTTCCCCTGGGCTGCTGTAGAGATGGGCGACGCGGCAGGTTTGCTCGAGGGAGGAACTTGGAAGCTGGCTCCAGCAGACGACGGTCTCATCTGAGGAGATCCTCCGCTGGCGGGGTTGCAGCCTGGTGAAAAGTCTTTGTTAGCAACATGGTTCTCCAAATGGGAAGTCTGCGGAGAGGACTTTGGAGTGGTACTGATGCTCGGTTGAGAATGACTCAGCCCCAGTGGCTCTTCAGCCTTGCTGCCCAAAATCTTCTCCAGATCCAGGTCATTGGGAGAAGGATCAGGCATTTTCGTCAGCTCTTCCAATAGATCTTGCAGTTCTTGGTCCACAGTTTGCAAGTTGTTTCCTTTCTCGTCATAGTGGACAATGTTGTTATTCTGTCCTGCTATTGAGCCCTTCTGGTTTATTTCTGTGTTGGGTGGAACGGGGAAAGGAGAAGCGATGCCGCTGCCGTTCAGGTGATTGCTCTCCAGGAGCACCGAGTGACCCGCTACTCCCAGGGAGGACGCGCTGTGGCTGGCGGAGAACGGGGAGTTCTGCATTTCCGGACACGCCACATTGGGATTGCTGCCTTGGCCCATGGAGAGAGTCACGTCGTCAAGACAGAGTCTTTTACTGTCACTGGGGAAAACGACATCAGGCACACCACTGGAGGCAGGAGAGCTATCATCTTCCAGTTTTCTTTTAATGGATCCCTGTAACTGGAAAAAATGAAAAAAGGAAGAAGAAAGGCTCTGTTATTGACCTTATTCCAGCATGCTCTGAAGCTCCATACTTTAACACTGAGACGGAGATACTGAAAATTAAATCACACAATTAAAAATCCAATCATGTGAGACAAATTCAATCAGGATTTAAGTGGGTGCAACTTCACTGAAATCAGAAGAGTTATAGTCACACAAAGGCTAAATCTGACATGTTGGTCTTAAAACAGATGTTAAAGCTATAAAATATTGTCTGTAATGTGAACTGTAATAGAAGTTTTTTAAATAGTTTCTGGTACCATTTCAATTACGACATTATACTCCCTGCATAACAAACATGCCAACGTTTTTATGGTAACATTTTTTAGGTCTAAACAATGGCACATTTGAATGAAATCACAGATTGAATTTAGTGACCTTTTGTCAGTAACTCAGATTAAATTCAGACCTGAGAAAACTAAATTGTTTTACATTCTTTATAGGCAGCGCATCTGAAATAACTGGCATACTTTCTAAACAAACCAAACTAAAAAAAAAAAAAAAAACCTCAAGTATCTAGGCAGTTTTTCAACTTTCAAGCTTCCTAATTACCGATATTTCAGATTTTACAAAACAGTTAACAACAGCAAAAAAACCCTAAATTTTATATAAAAAACTTAAATTTTAATAAATTTATGGCAGTATGGCCTTCATTCTGTTGAGGAACTGCAATTCATTCATAAAAACTGAAATCTTAATGTCACTATCATGGTCATCGAGTTTGCAGAACTGTAAATCTTGGGAGAAAACCTTCCTTACACGATGCATGTAAGGAGAGTGAAACTGAAAACAATGTCTCTAACATTAATTCAGTGCGGTGCGGCAATCCCTCCTAAATATAATTATCTGTGGCTTCATTCTTAACATCCACGACCTGTATGTCGTAGGATTAATCAGATATTAGCACTGCTGCTTCAACTTAAGAGAATTAGAATTATGTTCTTGTTTATCAGTCGAGGGAGGCGGCATTCAGGAAAGTATCTAATCGGCAATGGGAAACCCAGAGCAGGTCACTACTGCTCTTACAGTAAAGCCTCTCCCAACCCCAGCCTACAATTAGAAGCGCCACTAACCATCTAGGGCCATGATAAATATTCACATCCAATAGCAGTCCCTACCATCCTACTGCCTAATCCCCGTGTAACCCTGTGAACGCGGCGGCTGCGGGGGCAGGAGTTACACGGAATATTACACGCTCTCAGTTGTGCCTAAGAGTCACTGCTGTCAATGGCCAGCGGCTTCTGTGCTCGCAGGGAACATGTGCAAGCAGTGCAAGTGGATGCACATCACGGGGCGTGCGGAAGCTGCGGGGCATGGGGCAGGAACGCGTCGAGCAGACCATACTAGTGTCTAGTTTACCTAGATATTTGGAGGAGAGTGAAAGGACACTGGAGGACAGTGAGAGGACACGCTATGTTAATTCTTCCTGATGATCAGGGTGCTGGTGGATGGAAAAGCAGGTCTGTGCACTACAGACCTGTGCATCAGGTTTGGGAAGGAATTTACCTACCCTCCATCAACAGATACAGAAGTTTTGAATGGTACTGATGGCAAAGGGACCTTTTTACATGGCTATTTTCCATGTCTCCTTAGAGAAATCCGTGCTTCTATGACCTCCCAGCTGCATTGCTTTGACATGGGCTGTGCTTGAAAACCACTTGCAGGTCCCAGCTGGTGCAGAACAGGGACACCGGCTTCCAGTGAAACGCTCAGCGGTGCCTGACAGCTCAGCTGCCTGCTCGTCCGCCCCTCCTTGGTCAGCAGTGCTACGCGTGCTCTCAGTCTTTGCTCTGCGAGACACTGCCTTGGCACCACAGCCAGAGACAGCTAAAGCATCAGTGATCGGATTATTCCTTGGGGTTGATGGAGCCAACATTTGTTTAGCTTTAGGAAATGGAACAAGGCCTAAATCTTTTCCCAAGTGTTGGTCTAATGATGGATGAATTTATTTTCCCTCATTTTCTTTGATAAAAATAAGGCAGAGTTGCATGTTTCAACAGATGATGTGCTGTGTAGGCTGAAACATGTTGGTAGGGCACAGCTACTTATATTTAAACTCAGACATGTACTGAGAATCCTAACAGGAGCTTCACAATCCAAAATAAACACAGGCTGATCCCAAGTTGCACCCTGGGAAACATGGGGCAGGAACTGGTGCAGGATCTCCTGCTCCTGGCCAGCTGACATGCTGGCATGCGTGTCCTTGCCAGTGCTTCTCCTGCCACAGCACATTCCTATGCTCTGAGTTACTGGGGAGAAATTTCGGCTTTTTGAACACTTAGAAAACATTTTCTAACTGTTGAACTGGGGAGTGAATGTGATAGGAAAACAAACTCCACTACTCCAGACTATTACATATAAAAAGATAGAATAAAGCCATAGCTTTTGAGAGGTTTGGTTGTTCCCAAACTTGAATGGGATTTTTAAAATAGGATGCTGTTGGCTAGCCCTCCCGAGAAGCCTGGTGGGAAGAGGTACAGTGAAATTAGTTGGTTTTATATTCCCTTGGAAAGTAAGACTTCTATTTCTCTGGTGAATATTTGCACAGGGGAACCATTATACTCAGAACAACTTTCCTCAGTGTAGACAGGTAGAACTCAATAAAATTCAACTGTGTTGCATTTGCTTAAGATAGATGTGACTTGAGCACAGTATTTGAGAGAGAAAGATAACATGTTTAAAATGGACTAAACAAATCACAGAAAAGTTTTGGTTGGAAGGGTCATCTGGGGATCATTAGTCTTCTGCTCCAAGCACATCACAAATGAAAAAAAAAGAAAAAAAAAGACAGTATTTTACCAGGCACTTAAGTATGAATTGCCAGCCAAGTCCAGAATTCTCTCCTTGGGCAGGGGAAGTAGCTAAAAGGTTTGCTTAAATATTCCACATGCAAACACACGTGGCTGCTACTCTCCTGCAGCACACTGTGCGGTTGCTATCTCTGCCAGGAGCCTGCTACACTTTCCTCCCCAAGTCCCCAAGTCCCCTTCAAATGCTCTCCATTAACATGCTACAGTGGCAGTGTGACAAGTGCAGGGGAGAGACACGCTGCTCCCGATTGCAGAGACTGAGCTCAGAGACTTGCAGCAAGAGCTGCAGCAGATCACCGTGGATGTGTGAGGACTTTTAGGACCAGAAGCCTCTGATCTAACTAACTGGAGAATCTGCCTGTTGCAGATCCTCATCATTCTCCCAGCTACTCTCACACACCTTGAGACCCTCGCCTTAAAGCCTATGTACCGTGGACCTCCTAGGAAGGACCTGACTTACTCTAACTTTTTCTCATTTTTCTTGAAAGGACTTCTGCTGTTTGACAGTATCAACAGAAATGAGGACAGCACCAAAACATGCTCTTCCCTTTCTCAGTGTATTGGGCAGCTCTTTTTTAAATCAAACATCTGAGAAGCGAATATAAACATTTTCATAAACACGAAAGCACATGCAGTCAAGCTGGCTGGGGACTGTACATGGTAACAGTGTGAAAGCTTCACTCATACACGCCAGCAAGGCCTAAGCAGACAAGCAAGGAATGGGCTCTTGTGACCTTGTCAAAATTGATTAAAATACATTAGCATGCACATGCTAACTTCGTTCAGGAATACCTAGGAAACAAAGGTGGGTCCTCCAATTTGGGGAATATCGGATTGCAAGGTCCCCATTACCTCAGGTCTGCTTTTAAAAGTGAGACTGACACGATCCCAGCACTACCACCACCTCAAAATGAAAAGGCCGTGGTTCTGGGAAAGGCCCCAGTTACAAATGAGTAGCACTGCTAGCTCATAATGGTAGTGTAACAAGAATAAATAATAACTGTTTACACTGTTCCTTCCAAGGAAGCTGTACAGCTGTGGTTGCAAACATCTAATTTGTCACACACTACCTCTTAGCTCCACGTGTGGGCAGAGCTCTCTGAGGGCTTTCTGCTGCCTAAGGAATAAAAGGCAGATGCGGCAAACTCAGCGAGACCGAGACCTGGCTCTCTACATTTACCCACCCTGTGGAACTTGGGGCATCAGACACTTTTCCTGTGCTGGACTGGTTACGCTAGATTTCAGCAACCCACTGAAGGAGCCGCCTTGCCTGGCCGTCACTCAGCTTCCTTTCTCTCTGTAACACATAAGCTGTCCTCAGCCCCTGTCCCCGCTCTCCACGCAAGCCCGCCTGCCCCACGGCCCAGCTGCCAGCCCCCGTCAATCCTCCAGCCGTCACTTGGCCTGCACGATATCCGGAAGGGAACAGGCACCCGGGGAAGCCCCACCTGCCCCGGCTGCGCTGCCGCAGCGCTCGCCCGGCCTCTAGCAACCAGCCAGCTCTACAGCACTGGCAGGAGGTTCCTATCTAGGTCAGCGCAGCAGCGAGCGGGACGACAAGGGCTAGGCGAGATAGCGCTGCGCCTCTGCTGTGTGCCAGGGACTCAAGCCCGACCTACAGCAAGCACAGGGCGCTGACTGCCATGTCCAGCCAGCCCGCCCGCCCCACCGGCTGCCATCGCAGAAGCTGGGCGGCAGTGCTGATTCCCGCACCCGTGCAGCCTCCTCAAGCAAGGCGCGGCCTCCTGAGGCGCTGCCATTTTAAGACCGCCTGCGTAGGGACCACACCACGCTCTCCCTTAGCATCGAGGTCAAAGTAATCGCTGGGGACTCTCTTACCTAACAGCATGAGGCATAGCAAGCCATGACTGGGATGTCCCTGCTTTACCGGGGACACCCTTGCAACCCTCTGTGCTGGCTTTGTCTGTTTGCTTTGCTAAAGAAAAGCTGACCATAAAAGAAGATGGAGAAGGTGGGTCGAGTTCAGAGTTCCCCCACAGACACTGGGATTTGCTGGCAGATTCACACAAGTTTTCCACAGCAAGACACCGGCACCTTCAAAATCTGGGGACACCAGGTCTGCCACAGGCTGTTAAGATTCAGCATATCCAAATAGTCCTGAAAGGGAGTGTGCTCAGCCTGGGGTGGAAGGGCACTTGAGCCTAGGAGGAGGTAAGCTCCACTTCAACACATCGACTTGTGAATTTTAGCACCCCACTGAGACTCCACAGCAGACTGGGACTCCAACTCTCCTTTTATTTCCAAGATAAATTGCAAATTGTTTTTTCCTCCCTACAAAGAATAAAATCGGAGTCTAAGGTTTGCTCAATGGAGTTGACCAGAGAATGTATCACTCTCTGTCTGCCTCTTTCAAACGCGAGACACTGCCAAAACTAGAAGTATGTGTTTGCCAGAGGCAAACTGTTTGCAGCATTCAGCCATCAAGACTTCAGTCTCTTGTGGCTTCAACAAGCTTCAACGAGAGCTATCTGCCCATCAGCCCAAAATGGTTCTATCTGTTCTGACAAAAACAGTCATGTAACGAGAAAATGAACCTGGCAATTTTCCATCTAAAACAAGAAAACTTCAGAAATTTCTCTCCTGTGCCCTAAATACACAATTTGGAAGGATTTGTGCTCCGTAGTTGCTTATTAATTCACAATCTAGCTAGAATTTAATGACCTACTAATCTTTTAGGACAGTTCACAGGGAAAAAGAAAAAAAAAGTGACAATTCCACCCTGAGTTTGAAGGCTGGAAAGTGGATCTGATCTAAGGTTACCTTTTTAAAAGGCAGCAACTACTTGCAGCCCTGCTTGAACTCTCATATGTACTGTTTTCAGTAGCGGGCTGGCTTGCATGTGAGCAGCAAAACCCAAAATGTTCATGGGCAAAGATCCCATTTAACTCAACTCCCAGAACCTGTTGCTGCATTAAGAATACATATTTAATGACATATTTAGCACATCTGCAATGTTTCATTCTTACTGGCCAGCTGCAATTTGGTAAAAGAAGCTCATATCCTGTGTCTGAATTCAAGAAAAAAAATACTTTCTCCTGACCACTGAGTGGCCAAAACAGTCCCCGACCACCACGAACAAAAAGTGTATGTTTAATCATACTCATCATATCTCAGAGTGTATACACACAAAGCTACACAAAGTACTTAAGAGGGCTTAAGAAATGAAAACTACCACTCACTCTGTCTCTACCGGATTAGGAGTAAGCTAAAAGGAAATATTTCCTATTCCTTTTGGCAGCCCTTTCTGATGTCAAGTGACTTCAGCATGGGCCAAGATAAAGTTGTCATCTCATATTGTCAGAAAATGGTCACAATACGATCCTAAGCTTTCAGAGATGTGTCTCCCTTTGTTCAAACATAATATCTCAGTTTCTCAATTAGAGAGTAGCAGAAAGAACTCTTCTTTGGGAACTGTTGTGTGTTTGTAGGCTGGGAAGATGGCAGATCCGTTCATAGTGAGGCGTGGTGGGGCTGAAAAGATTATGAATAGGGAAAATTCACAGGGGTGGATTTCCTTCTATTCATTGTGCTCATGGAAATATGCAATTGGAGTGGAGGATGTAGGAAGAGGAACTGGGGATGTAAATAGTTATTTCAACCATGAAAGAACATTGGTTATTAGCTAGCTTGAACATATTATGTGGATTCTTTTTATGTAGAACTACAGCTTCTTCCCAATTTATTATTTGCAGTGGAAATACAAAATCTGCCATCTTCTAAAACAACCATATATTAACATAGATTGAAAATTGCTACTTAAGCTATACACATGTAAAATAACTCCTAAATACGGCTGCTCTATTTGTAGAGTTCAATCTATATCAGCAGAGCAAACACTGTTCGCTCAGCAGGAGCATGCTGTGATCCCTTGGCCTGTTACTGTCACCACTCATTGCGATCCTCTCAAGTTACTCTCTCATAAGTCAGCTTGTGTCTTAGAAATAAATCAAAACTGTGTTAAAAGAGCATGCCAGAAAATAAAGGTGCATTTTCCCTTACCAGGGAATATTACTACCTTTATTAAGTTGTGATTCTAAAAACACAACAACTAATAGCATTATTTTAAGAGCTAAGGATCTATTCTCTTCTTCTTTGCCACTTTATTTTGTATAGTTTGCCTGCTTTCCCAAGCAACCTTTGAGAGTAATCCTGGCTGAAAATACTTAGAACTGCATGGTGTAGCGGATAAGGACAAACATTCAAACACTATAACTAGACAAACCCAGAAAGATGTGATCTTATAATAACCCTAAACCACAGAAACTAAGAGGAAATTCAGCCCCACAAAAGTGTTCTATTTTAGCTTTTTATAAATTTTAATCACAAATTAAAAGAAATACTACAATTATTGTTTTCCCATATTGATTTATGTGAATGCAGTTAAGCTCATAATGGCAAAAGCACAGCTCAACTAACATTCTGCCCTGAACTGAATCACCTTACAGGCCACAAAGGGGCAAGTCAGTGAGCAAGGTTCTTCTGATTACTCTTCTGTAAAATTAGGGGCAACATCACCAACGTCAATGTGAAAATGCCAAGGTAGAATCAGTTCCAAGGAGAAAAAAAACAAAACAAAACAAGAATATATCTATTTCTCCAGCTAGTTCCTCCAGAACTAGCAGCTAATTTTGCTACTTTTCAGCTCAGAATTACCAATCTCATTTTAAAGGTACCAACAGAGATCTTGTCCTATCAAAACAAATGATCAGAACCATCCTATCTTGTCTTTCTTCAGTAATTCATCTGCTTCCTGCATTAATGGCTTTGTTAAATTGGATTTTTTTCCAGGGGAAAAACTGCAGTTGACAAATGGATCTGGAGGAACAGGACTAGTCTATGCTCCTGTGTTGGACTGCTAGCAGAAGATGTCTGTACAGATGCCTCTTAATTAGTCATCTGCAGACTTAGAGCAATCACGTCATGCATATTGTGCGCTGTAACTTCCACGTTCCATCTAATGACAAGTGTTATTAACTAGACAGCTGAAGACAGGAGAAGTTTTCTGCCTTTTCTGTGTTTTGAGCTGTAGCACAGGAGCATTTCTTTCATAATCTGCTGTAAATCAAGATCAATCTTAGACTCAATGCCTTTCCATCACTATTACCTCATCTTACCTCAGTTTTAATACCAGCAGTATTGTTTTATATCTTTTTTTATAGTCCATTAATTTCAAAGTCCTGTGGAACACTTTGCAATAATTTTGTAGACTACATTAATTTCTCACGGCGATAGCTAGGATAGTGAATTGCAGATACTCTCAACTGAGCAAGAAGTGATGTTTCTGCTGCTTAAGTCTACTGGGATTTTAAAGATACTTTTCTTGCTTCTTTTCTAGCCCCTAACATTGGCTTAGTCATGCGATTACCACAAGTCAACAGGATCTAAGTATGAATTCCTGAATTATAAAGTAGTATTTCTGCTGAACATGGCATTATTTTTTAAAATCCTGGAAGATTTACTCCTGCAGTTTTACCAGACTACAGGCTCCCTTTAGTCAAAAGCCATGGTGGGGGAGTTAACAGCCTGGAGGCAAAGCCTTCAATTAGGTCAACCCTGGGGCAAAAAAAGTTCTCTAAGTTTTCAGAACAGTAAGAAACAATGGGATTTCAGACTGAGAAAAAAACAAGGCATTTTTGTATCCACAGCTGAAATACTTCTACTTATTTGTAGAGTAACAGCTCTAACTTTACCTGTGTGTCTGTTCTCAAGTGCTAGTGCTGGGTGGCACTGGACAGTGGGCTGTTACATGGCCTCATACTGTGTTTCTCTACTAAAAATAATGCACTACTGGCCCCAGAGCACAATGCTAGACTAAGCAAGGAACAAAATATTTAAAAGAGCAGTTGGGAATTTCTGCTAAGTGGTATCAGAAACTGGAGCACATCTCTAAGCAAGGTGGTACACGTGAGCAAGTTAGGGAAATGGTCTGAACTGCTCCTCTCTCCTGCCCATTTATGCAATTCCTTTGTCAGCCCTTTGGAGTTTCTGTTGTGTTTCCACATATGATCCAGTAAATAGCACATTAATTATACAGAACCATAAAATCAAGCCTCAATTAAATTAAAAAGGTCATGGATCTAGTGAATCTCTCATGGTATGTGGTTGTAAAAGGAAGCCTGTCTAAAGCCAGAAGGAGGAATATTTTGTAGAGCAAAAGACTCTAGGAGTGAATATTTAATTTGTCTCTGACTACTTCCTTTTATCCTCTGCTTTCATCTTTCCCTCCCCAGCAGCTCCACTATTCTCAGTGTGCATTAGTTGGAATAGCAAGATGGTTCATTGGCAATGTGTTATTTGTAGGCTTCCTTCCTGGACCGCTGAGAAGGCTGTGAGAAGGAGCTCTGGCTCCTCCAACTCGCACCCTTTGAAAGGTGCCTGTTATTCATACTACTACCCCGGGACTTAAAGGGCTTCTGAGAAACAGTAACACCAAATAAATAAATAAATAAAACCAAACACATACCATCACGCCATCCCTGAATCCTTCCCCCTTTATAAGGTGGTTGAAATCTTGGCCTCAGTGGAATAAATATCTTAGGACACTGACCTGAGTGGCGATGGGATTTCACTCTTTACTCTTTTTACCACAACTGACTGAAGGAGTGAATTAAAAATGTGCAGGACTTGGAGAAATCTTCTCCATCAGAAGAGGCAATGGTTAAGTTAGTCTTTAACCACAGTTTTTCAACTTGTTATAGATACCGGTTCCCCTCTGTCCTAGATGCAATGCTAATCACCCATTCATCTCCGCAAATTGACAACATAAATGCTGACTTGTGCAAACAATGTTAGAGAAAATGGTGTTCTTGCTGCAGAAGTGAATTACAGAGCCTTTCAAGCTTTCTACACTTCTCAATTTTATGTAAACCCTAATTTCTAAGCCTTTGTTCTGCCTTTAAAGGTCACACACTTGAAAGCTATGAAGCATAGCACGCGTTCCCACTGATATGAAAACACTGTTTACTAAATCACACATATAAATGTAAAAGAAGAAATTGTTTGCAACCCACTGTGCTAATAAAAGATGATTTATCAGACAACATGTTTCGAAGCATCAACATGTGGAATATAAAATCTGACCTTAATCACACAAAGTGATCTTTTTTTCTGTTTTGAAGTAAAGTCTCCGCACTGCCATCCAATCACACTAACTTCTGATGACGCCCTGTTTGACTGATTAAACTCTTAATCTTGCCAGTGCTTTACTTCAAGAATACAAGTGGTCTTTTTAGATTTGAGCATATGATTGCACATTTGCAATATCAGGATTTCATTTGCATATTCAAATTGCAAAACTGCATCGCCCCTTTGTCTGTGCAAAGGCAGCTCTAAGCACTCCAAATGCTAAACAAGAACCAACGAGTTGGGCAGTATTTTTAGCATATCTCTGGTGCACTTCTATCTTTAGCCACTATGTTCAGCAATGATCCCAGCAGGACACTGCGTAGCTAACACAGCTTCGTCTCTTTACCACGTTCAATTTTCCTCCCAAAACACAGTGAAAGGGAAGTAGGTTACAGAACAGGCCAATTCTGGACCAGTTGAAGTCTCCAAGCACAGTCGTGAGCAGGACACAAGTGAACCAAAGAATTAAACTGGGAATCTGCAGCAGGGAATGACCATGCAAGAGGGATGGAGCTGCCATGACCTCTTCCAAGGAAAACACAACCCTGTGCCCCGAGTCTGCACTAGGCTGAAAAACCAAGGACAGGGAAGGATTCCTGCACGTGGTTTCATAGCAGGAGGTACCCATGGGTTCATGGCAAATCTCTGGTCACCGCTTCACCCTGAAAGAGAAGTTAATGATCGAACATGCCAAATCATCCCAATTTCTAAATCCAGCCACATCTTGTTTTGACAAAGAGGCATCTTAAACCAGCGAGCCATTTTATTACATTCATGCTCATGTAACAAAAATATGTGTTTGCTCTTGAGCGCCAAGTATCATCCTGGAGGGCTACCAAGCACCGTCGCTGCCGGGGAGCCAGGCTGCAGTTATCTGTCACAACACCCGAGGTGGCAGGAACGCGGAGCAGGAAACACAGCCCTTGCACTGTCCTGCATCTTGCAGAGCTCCAGGAGGGAGATGCTCTGCAGGGGAAAAGGAGCCTGAAACTCTGCACTGCCGCTGATTTGTCTCCTGGCAGCCTGCTGAGCGGCTCCTGCATCCCTTGGAGGTAGTTTTGGAAAGGGCTGAAGCATCACTGGTCGCAAGACCCAACCATGACAACTGGGCAAGACAGAGTGTGTAGGAAATGCTCCAGTGTCAGCGGGATGAGGTATTTCAGAACTACAGGTTTACTATGAAGAGACAAAAAACTCATTATGGGAATGGCTGTATTAATCAGATGATTCATCTTTGAACTTTGAACAGACTTGGATCTGACAGGGCTGGAGCAGCACAAGGAGACAACAGCCTCTGATGCCTTGACTTACAAGAGACCTTATGGGATCCTGCATGTTCTGCTAATAGTGAAGGAAAGAGAACTATGTAGAGGGACTCTTTTTTTGACTATATGTGCCTTAACTGAGGTTTGCAGATGAGCATAGCAGAACTATGCCCCAATTTAATTTCAAGGGAACCTGATAACTTGAAATCCCTTAGGAAACTTTAGGCCTCTTGAACGTTTCCCAACTGACACCTTTCTCTCCCTACACTCTGCCATAACATTCTTTGCATGATGTTGGGGCTTCTCAAATAAATTGCTTTCATTAGCGTCCTCTGCCCTACTGCAGGCAGGGGTAGCGGGTTGCACGTTTGGCCTTACTCAGAAGCAATGATACTACAGGAAGATGCACTGCATCCCTCTGGACAGCAGCAGGAAACTAACTCTGCAGTTTCTCCTATGGACGTGACATGGGACGTTGAGCAAATGCATTGCTGAAAGGGCAGAACATCTAAGCTGTATGTGCCTAGTTTAGGATGAAAAAAAAGCTGCTGTTGTCTTTTAGTTATGACATTTCAATTTGCCCACAAGAATTACACTGCTTCCACTGAAAGCTTTCAAGCCCAAGAACATGCTTTTCCCCAGTGGTGGGAAGGCAAAACACTAATACACTTTTTCTGTATTAATTTATCACAGCTGCCACCAAATCTGCTGCTTTGTCAAGAAAACAGCCTTTCCTCCCTACCAGAGAGACAGGTGTGTGTGCGGGGGAGTGCAGGGCTCCTCGGAGAAGGGGCCGCAGGAACGGCCCTGCCATGGGAGCGGCCGATGCCGAGTCGCAGCCAGGCCGGCCTCGTGCTGGCGCTCGCGACAAACTGTAAACACGCAGGAACTACTACATGTCCTGCAATGCAGAAGTGAAGGCCAGGACCTCTGCGTTTTTCTGAATGACGCGGAGGACCGTCCTCTTTCAGTTACGGTTAGATGCTGTAGCGAGGATAGCGCTGCTCTATCAGAGACGTCTGTCAGCTCAGAGAGCAGCACGAAACGTTAGTGGGAACGGGGCTGCCAGGTCCTGCTCTGCACAGGGGGACGCTCAGGACACCCTGCTCCTTCAGACCACCTCACTGCACTGCTCCCAGCTGCCTGCCCCGGCTGGCACCCCTCACCTCCATCCCCAGCACTGTGCAAAGCTCCTGCCAGCTTCGCTTGGGTACGGACAGCAGTTCCCACAGGCGTCGCAGGCTTCGGGATCTATTTCATAAGTATCCCAAGCCCCGAGCAGGGAGCCGGCTCCTCCTTGCAGCTGCGAAGTCTGCACGGACTTTTCGGCAGAGCGGCTCTCGTCACCGAGAGCGCCCGTCGCCGGCACACGCTCCGGCCGGCCGCAGGTCCTGCCCGGCACCATTTCCTCCAGCCGCTGCGGTTACGCTGGGGGCCCCTAAACACGGCCTGCTTGCTGCCCAGCCTGCTCACGGGCACTGCCAAGAAATTAGAGGCGGCCTCCCCCGCCGCAGCCACTAGATTTGCCAGACTTGAGATAGGAAGACAGAAATTAGGCAGGAAATGTCAACCTTGCACCAAGAAATTAGAGGCGGCCTCCCCTGCCGCAGCCACTAGATTTGCCAGACTTGAGATAGGAAGACAGAAATTAGGCAGGAAATGTCAACCTTGCATAACACCACAATTTTTACCCTTCCTATGTGTGAGAAGCCTACCAAGGCCTGACCTTCCGCTTTTGAGCACAGCCTTCCTTACGCAAATATTTGAGTCAGACCTGGGGTCAAGTACAAATTAAAAGCCAAACACATTGCCTTTTTTTTTAATGAAGAAGGCTGGCACCCTCTTTTATACATATTTGTACTTAACCTTGAAATAAACAGCACATCTTCAAATGCCCTAACTTTGTAAGAGCCTCAAATAAACTCAGCCCATATTGAGCTCCTTCTGGTACCACTGCAGACACTAAAGAGTGTTCTTGGAGCTCTATATAGACATGATAGGTGCTGATGCACAAAAATGTTGTACAATGATTAAGCACATGAGTTAGGAGGCATTGCTGTTACGTTTCTCCCTCCACTCTTTTACAGATATCTTAATTTTGCTCCCATTCAAAAATCCAAGGGGAAAAGCAGTGAAGACCTAGTTCACCTTGCTTCTTTGCACAACCTTTTGGACAACAGATGTAAAATAGCACTTGTCTCACCTGGGAGCATTTTATGTTCACTTTATCTAGGTATAAATGATCACACAGGAATGAGGAAGTGGAATACAACATGTATTTCTCTAATCAAATTTACTCTTTTCCTCTTAAAAACCTTAAGCTGAAACACACTTTTCCTTATTCACTTCCATTATACAAGATCTGGGAAAGATAAATGTAAAATGTATCTTTTAAAGGTAAAATGCACCATAGTCCACTTGTACACCACCAATAAAAACTCTTTCTAGATTACTGCTCTTTTTTTTAAAAAAAAATCATTGTCTTACATTTTGTATTTGCTATTCACTGCCAAGAGAAATATGGCTTATTCCGTCAGTAGGAACCTACAGGTTCTCTCTGATCAGCCGCTATCTTCACCAGGATGTTTATACTGCCGAGCATTTCTGAAAAAGTCAAGCCTGGGCTATATTTGGTTACAGGCAGTTAAGAATTAACTTGCAATCCCACCCCCAGGTTGAAGCGCCGTGCATCACACTGCCTAACTGCGGGCGAAAAACCCAGCAGGGAAAACGCGGCAACGCTGGCGGGGACCTCCTGTTTGAGGAAGCGTCTTCCCCCCGCCGCTCGCCGTGGCTTCCTTCCCAGGGCGCTTCTTTCTCTCTGCTAGAGAAACCTGCTTTGCAGGAACAAAGTCTGAGGCGTCACAACGAGTAACTCCCTCAAAACAAAGCTCCGAGCTCCCGTACGATAAACTATTTCTGAGGGGGGACATGCAGCTGCACTGTGGGGAAGGGCGTGGGCCGTGAGGAGGCCACCGGCCTGTCAGGCGGTGGTGATGGCGAGGACCCCAAAGCTCCCCAAACGCTGTGCAGACAACACAGCTCTCCGCAGGACCCGAGCGGGAGCGGATCCGCCTGCCTGTGCGCTCCCGGGAGAGGCGAGGGACACGTGGAGAAGCATCTCCCTTGTCCGGGGCCTGCCAGGGCCCAGTGACGTCCGGGGTGTCCCGGCCTCCCATCACCACGGTGGGTCTCACACCGGGAGCTGCCAGCGAGTCCTGGCTGCTCGTGTTGTTACAGCAAAACAGGGCACTGGAGTTCATGAGTGCCTCTAACATTGCCATGCTTTGGGTCTTACTGCCACTTTTGGGGGTCTCTCGTCACCACATTTTAGTTTTAGGTGTATGAAAAAGATCTAACAGTCGTCTAAGCTCTCGGATTGAAAAAACGGGGAGGAAAGGAGCATTAACTTTTGTGTTTAAGTCCATTTCCTTTGCTTGCTACCAGTTTGCGCTCGACTCTAATGGTAATCCATGGACATGCAGGAATTTTTGCTGCTTCTTAAATATGTGCTAGTGTTTATTGCCACATGAAAAGCGTCAGCAGCCTTCGCCAGCACGCAGCACGTTCCTGGCTACCGCCGCACAGCACCATCGAGCCGCTCAGTGCTCAACACAAACCGGGTCCACGAGCAGGCTGGACCCCCAGCCCGGCGGCCACGTGAGCGCAGGGAACAATTGCAGGAAGAACCGCTATCTTCCCAAGCTGAAAAAAAACTAGTCACTGCAAGGAGGGAACGCAACCCCTGACGCGCCTCCGCCTCCCTCTGCAAAGCATTTTCAGCTTTCCCGTGGCTCCTCTGTCCAATTTCCTGGTAGATATTTCAAGGAGCAAGACTTGCCTTTTTCCATGCTCCTCTGCCCAGACATACCTTGGCACCCCTTTGCCACCGTGCAAAGCCAGACACGGGTCCCATCAGGACTCAGTGCTCCTCTTCCTCCTGTATCACACGCATTTCTGGTCGGGTACCTAAGTGCTTGTCTGTGATATATATATTTACATATATTTAATAAAATTAGGACTTTAGTACTTTTTTTTTTCGTATTCCATATTCAGAATATTCTCTGTTAGATACTTGGACTACGGAAATAAGCGAAAACTTGACTACTGATTTCAGTAGATATTTCTCTGCCTATCTACTCCCAGCGTCAGCTCTTTTGAGAAGGAAAGGAGCCTTACAGTCTTTATCATGATAGCAGTGCTTATTTTCTCCTTCCTCATACCTGTGTGTATATAAAGATTTCGAGATTCTATTGTTTCTGCACTCACCGTATTTGACCTATTTCAAAATCCATGTGCGCTACAAATAATTGCACTACATGGAAAAGAAAGCGTGTTTCTAACAAAACATTTATAATTCCAAAGCTTTAGACAACAATCAAGATAAACCTAGCATCAACTGCAGCGCGAGCTGTGCTGCGCGTTTCAAAGGGGGCCCTAAAGGTGCAATTTGCATTTAATGTTTCTGCTGTTAGCTCAAGCTTCACATGAGACAAAAAAAAACTCTCATTAGACAGGTGGGATAAACTGAACTAAAGTCTGGGGCACCCCTGTGCAGGGCTGGAAGACCCATGATACTCAGTGTGATACTGGATCCTGTGATGAAGATTTAATGCCTGTATTTTTATTTTTTTAGAAAGGACCAATACTCGCATTCAGATACGAGCATCAAGCAATTCTTCAAAACACCAAATTCAGGTCCAACTCTTCTGCCTTCCGTCCTAGGATGACTGTTCTGCAGCCAAAGCACCGGGCTACAGAAATGGGCTGTTCTGAGGTGGTTAAAAACCAGGCAATCCAGTTATCGATCTGATAGCCCTCAACGTCCACACTCAGCAAAATTTTAAAAATGAAAAATATTGACAAGATCAGACAAATACATAATGAGGGAGCTATTAAAATGCAAACTGCCTGGCTCGCGGTGCGGCGGTGTCCGGTGCGGGATCCCGCGCAGGGCTTCCAGGAACGGCGCAGGCTGCGGGGAAGGACCCCAGGGCTGCACGGGCGCTCGGCATGGGGCCGGCTGCAGCGGGAAGCCACTTGGTACGGGCTAGCGAAACGTGGCATAAAAATCCACGAGAGGCACTGTAGTAGCCTTTATTCGGAAAGGAATTCCCAAGAAAGGATGCGATGGAAATCCTCTCTGTCCAACCGGCCCCCAAGAGACAGCCCGTACTCTGATCTGGTTAGGGAAGTCCTGGCTGAGAGAGGAGAGAGGGTTTCATTGGCTTGCGATGTAATTCCCTCCATTCTTTTCTCTCCCCACAACTTTTTCTCTTTGCTTAAACAAGTTTATAATCCCGTGGACAGCCTAACACATACTTATTATTTCACTTTGCAGACAGATTCTTACAGCGCAATTCTGAGGGCTGCGTCTGTGTCTGCATGTCTGCAATAGAGCAAGTGAAATAAATACCATTCCCAGCTGTGGGTTGGCTGACCTAAGCCCCTGCTAGGAGAACACACTGACGGATATAATTTTGTGCAATACATTTCAATCAGGCTAATATTGCTGAAACAATCTCTAAAAGCTATGCCAATAAAGATGGTGACGCCCAATTAACAGGCAAACACGAAGAAGGAGGTTAAATGCTAATTTTACACTGGCATTTAGCCTAAGAACTTCATTATGCCATCTTCTATTTTAAACTGCAGCAATGGCACCTCGCACCGCGCTGCCATCCATCCTTAGTCACTGTTACTTGAATCACAGCAATTCCCCACAGCAGCAGACGGGGCTGCAGCCCCATGGGGCTGAGAATCTGCCCCAAACCAAGGCAAGAGATGAGCAGTGCCCCAAAGGGCTTGCGATGGCTCCCGACTCGGCCCCACCGAGAGCTGTCGGGAGTATCAGAGGGGGGCCTCATGCGGAGCATCCCCTCAATTCTAGACCATGCATGGGGTGAACGTCCTGCACGCTGCCCTGTCGAAAGGGAGCCCTGCTTTTGTGGTGCCCGAAATAACACAAAGCCAGCGCTGAGCCCCCAGCAGATGGTCACAGTTGCTCAGGACTTTTTTTGAGCGCGCCGAGATCGCGAGGCGAGGAGGACTCGCGAGCGATACGGGCGCTATCGAGCGCCGGCTATTTTGGGTGCCTGCTCAGGCCGAGGGGAATTAGGCTGCCAAAAGGTGGCTCGGCTGCTGCCGAGCAGCGCGGATACAGAGCCAGTTCTTCATCTCATATTTCAAATAAATAAACTCTGGAATAGATGGAGCTTAACGCACACACGTAAGAGCAAAGGTACAGAAACAAATTGGAAAATACTACAGCACACTCAAAGCTCCAGCCAAGGCTGGGGTAAAGCTGTATTGAATTTTCAGAGAAATTAGAAGCCTCGTTAACTGTGGATAGATGCACAACTGCTAGAAATTTAAACTTCCTCTTTTCTCCAGATCACAACAGTCATTACAAATCATGCAGATGAACGAATGCTGAAAAGGCACTTGGAGCTCTGCAATTTTTCTGCGGCGAGTCCAATAATAAACGGGGGGGAGAGGGGTGGCAGCCCTGATAATCTTTATATCAAAAACACATTTTCTGCAAAGTGGTGCACTATTGTTCATATGTAAAGTACATTGTGGTGCTAGTAGGGAACTAACTGTCCTGCATTTTATAGCCATTTTAATACAGATTCCCTCTGATCATGAGTCAGAAAAAAAGATTTCGCAGATCCTTTTTTCTTCTTTTTTCTTTAAATAAATGCTCAAGGTACACAACGTGGCTGGATTAGGTTATACCACGGTAGACAGCAGTAATGCAGAAAAATGCAGTATTGGAGGGATATTCCTGCTGTGCAATATCACACGTAAATTGTTAATGCAAGTTAAGGAATAAAAGCAGAGCAAAGCTTTGCTGGTGCAGCTGGGGTCAGGGCATCGTCCCTCTGCTCCGTGGGACAGAGGCGTCGAAGGACCCGGCCGAGCATCGTGGTCATCACTGAAAGCTTCTTGACAAGCCACATTTTTCCATTCTCTCACTCCAAAGCAACCGTCACTGTTTTAAGCGTGAGGTCCTTTCGTAGAGCTCAATGCGTTTGGAGAGATGCGAGCAGCCTTGACCAAGTGCAGGGAACCCTCGTCCACCGCTTATCGGTTGATTTGGCTTCACACCAACAGGGACACGTGGCTACAGAGGGCCGGCGCAGTGGGAAAAGGAGCTGCCATGGCACAGTGTGTGTTAATTCACTGGGATAACAGCTCGGGATGAACCCAGGCCATGGGACGGAGGTGCAGGCTGGGCACTCTCAGATGATGCTGAAACAACACGGGGCAGGTGGAAAAAAAAAAAAAAAAAAACCCACACAGCAAATCTCCTCAAAACCAAATGCGGGACAATCTCTATCACAGTATCGTCGTTCACCAGAATAAAATGTCCGCTTTCAAGCAAAAATCCCCTCTACCGTAGCAGGGAGAAAAGAAACACTTTAAAGTCAAAAATTCCAGCCTCACCGCACTTACTGTAACTGCCCCTTATGAGAAGGGGCGGCCGGTTATGTGAAATGACAGCCGCTCGCCGCCCCGCTCCCGCTTCTGCGAACAGGAAGGAAGGCGGCGCGCGTCTCTCCCGAGCCGCTTCCGCTCGCTCCGCATGCCGGAGGCGACGAGAGCCGCCCCACGGCACCCGCGCAGCGCCGGCCGCAGCCGCTCCGAGCGGGATGAGGCGTCGGGAGCCCTCGGAGCCCCGTGAGGAGCCACCTCAAATGGGGCGACCCCTGCCCAAGCCGACGCTTCATCCCAACTCCTCGCTTTCCAGGGTCCTTCCAGGCTGCTTAGCAGATGAGGCTGGAAACACCAGACCTTTCCGGAGTCACCTGCCATAGGAATAGCACTTTTCGGGGTGCGCAGCCCCTGTGAACCTGTCACATTTCTTACGTTGCACAAACAGGGCGGTCAGCGAGTGCCCAGGCGCGCGTGGGGCCTGCCCTGGCCACACGGTCCTTGCGGCACAAAACCGCATGGATAAAGCAACTCGCCTATTCAGCAGTTTTCTTTTTATGAGCTCCTTCATCCTCACAGACTGCCCCCCTCCCTGGGCTCCACTGGAAAACTTCAGGAAAAGCAGGAAAGGCCAAGGGCGCCAGAGCCAAGGCCTGGCTCGGCACAGCAGGAGGGCAGGGGGACATGTGGTGCAGAGCAGGGACACAACACATGGACGAACGCAGCACCGGAGCTCAGACATGGGCGCCTGCTGCTCCCCCGGCTTCACCGCAGGTTTGCGGACCGGCCGAGGAAGGAGGGGACGGCAGCTCCCGGCCTTCCCTCCGCAGCGAGGAAGGAGGGGACGGCGGCTCCTGGCCTTCCCTCCACAGTGAGGAAGGAGGGGATGGTGGCTCCCGGCCTTCCCTCCACCACGAGGAAGGAGGGGACGGCGGCTCCTGGCCTTCCCTCCGCAGCGAGGAAGGAGGGGACGGCGGCTCCTGGCCTTCCCTCCAGAGCGAGGAAGGAGGGGACGGCAGCTCCCGGCCTTCCCTCCAGAGCGAGGAAGGAGGGGACGGCGGCTCCCGGCCTTCCCTCCACCACGAGGAAGGAGGGGACGGCGGCTCCCAGCCTTCCCTCCACAGCAAGGAAGGAGGGGACGGTGGCTCCCGGCCTCCTGCCGGGCTCCCTGGCCAGCGCTGCCGGGTAACTGCAGCCTCCAGCGCGGCAGCTGCGCGGGGGCAGCTTCCTCACAAAGTTTTCTCTGAGCACTGCCAACGGGAATCTTAACCCCTTCCAGGGATGTTCTCTTCTCGGGTTGCCCCTTGCAAAAGGGCTTTTTTACAGGGTTTTCATTATTAAGTGGAGACACTTTTTGGATGTATGAACGAATTCACCAGCTCGTTTCCCACTGGGGCTGGAGCTGTGTTCAGAGACCGACATCCAGGTGTTCCTGGACTGGCCAGGCTGTGGGTCATCAGCTCAGAGACCACATATCGCTTAGGCCCACCAGGCCCCCTTTTTGTTAATGAATTAAACTAAAATTCAGTGTTGTCTGTTTTCACTTTGGTCGTTTTTCCCTTCAGTCCCTGTTGATCTAACTTAGCACTCACATCTTAGCACACACGTCCAAGGCCTCGGAAGGACACGCATCTTCCCCCACGCACAGCATGTGCTGGGGATGCAGACTGTCCAGTGCTGGGGAGAGGAGGATTCTCTGCAGAGCCGCGTTCCCGAGCGGCCTGGCTGGACCACGTGGCTGGTGCTCCATAGCATCTCCCTGGACTGGCACAAGAACAGCAGTTTTTCTTCACTGCTTGGTGTCAAGGATGGGGAGAGAAAGCGAACTACCTGAATGGTCTAGGAGGATCTAATGGGCAGGATTTATTAGTTTTAATATTAAAATACTAAAACCTATCCTGATCATAAACTCAGTGGCTTCAAGTCACTGGAGGAAGAGATGTGAATTCTTAAAAAATGTGATTTTGTAGTTTAGAAAGCCTGAGTAAGTAGTAATATTAAAATCATCATTCAAAGCAATCCCATCTCCAGCATACAAACCTTTTCGCACGTAAAGACAAATCCTACTCTCTCACTGCCTGCATGCCAAACCCGACAGAGGAATGAGGCTGCTGAGAGCCTCCCACGATGCCAAGGGTTTGCACCTCTCCTCCGGGTCATCCCTGTGCCTGGCCTGCCGTGCACAACTTCCAGGGCTCGAGTGGAATTTGGTGGTAGGGAAGGTCTTGAACAGGACCTTGCGCTGGAGAGAATATCGCACTTATTTTAAGGTGCTTTGGCTCCAAACTCAGGAAACCATCCAGCCATCTATTTAACACTCCAGCTGCACAAAAAATCTGCATTAGGTTAGGCAAGTACGTAAACTGAAGCTGTTTCCATATCGCAAGTCTAAGAATGGCCTGTAAGCTTGCATTTAAATTGGGTCCTAATGGAGGTAAGGAGAGTTTTTACACAGCCTGCCTGAAACACAACACACCAGCTGACAAATCAGTGCAACTACCACGGACAGACAAGCCCCACATTCTCCCAGACTTAACTGCTGTCCTGAATACAAAACCTTTCCCTTTCAGAATTGTTAAATCTCAGCTCTGCCACACAGTAGTTACCCTCAAATAGGTTAAAGGCAAAGCACAATATACACAAACTCTATGAACAGTGTGTCGCTCTCTATAGGCACTTTGAACAAAAAAAATGTAAATGAACTGGAGCATAATCTGTTCAGAATTTGAAAAATTACCAGTCTTTCTTTGCATGAAGAAATATCTTTCTTTGCAAGAAACAAAAGCAGGCGTAAGTAATTACAGTGATAAGCTAAAAATTGTTCGATTCTAAAAACAGAGTGTCAAAGCAAGGGAAAAAAAATCCCAGTGAGAGCTGAAAACAAGGTCTCCTAATCCTCCACCGAAGGGTTGTAAACGTGCAAGCTCAATGGCTCACCACCCCTTTCGAGTAAATAGAGGTTTAAAACGTCCTTTCTGCAGCGTGGCTGCATTCCTCGCAGCGTGACCCCGGCGTGCCATTCCTGCCGGCGGCTCTGCCGCGGCGCCGCTGACCTTTCCCCAGCGCCCGCGCGGGCACCTCCGGCCGCGCCGCCGCCAGCCGGCTTTCCCCGGGGCCCTGCCTGCCGGCAGCACCTAGCAGACCTATCCTGCCTCCATTCCCTCTCCAAGCACAGTGAATTCGCTCTCGGTTGCACCAGCTGGTTTTACGTTTTGCAGAGATCTCTGCTGCGCGCACGCTGACGTCCGCAAGCAGAATCCCAGCTCCCAAAGCTCCCCTATGCACAGGGGCCAAGAGAGGAATTACAGGCGAAAACGCAAAGTCTTACGCAAGACTGGCACAAGCAACAACTTTCAAGGTCTTATCTTAAAGCACGTTGCTAAACAGAAAAATTAACACAGCCATCCCCCAGTGCCTG
Organism: Tinamus guttatus; assembly: GCF_059628265.1. Lineage (NCBI taxonomy): Eukaryota > Metazoa > Chordata > Aves > Tinamiformes > Tinamidae > Tinamus > Tinamus guttatus. The sequence goes on from NW_028288821.1 coordinate 1,717,673, forward strand.
GAATACAGAAAGAAATGAAGACAGGGCAGAAAACAGTGAAGTTTTCATGGAAATCTTCAGAAAACTTCAGCTCTGTAAAACCTGTTATATTGTTTTACTAGATGAAAAAGAATCTATTGCCATGTTTATATAAACATGATTTAAGAAAGCTATGCACACTTTTTAAAAAGAGATATTTTCACTCAAATTGACCCATATTCCTAAAGGTTTCACAATATGTTGAACCAATATGCGCTACAGTGTGTTTTAATGAAATACAGAAAAGAGAAAAATCATTCCCTGCAGTGTTTGCAGCAAACATACCGAAGCATTGATCTAGATATGAGAAGTCAAGAATGAAAATTATTAGGGACCAAGCATAAGCAGAAATGAAACTAATTAGTCCATAGAGTCTTTTTTCAAACTGAGTGAACACAAAGGAAAGCAGAGGTACAAGTACTGAAAAGGAACTTGGATTATTAAAAGCGAAAGGATAACAGTTTAAAGAGGCTATTCCCATGACATCTAAAATGCTTTGCAGAGATAAAGAGTTTTTCCTCTCTCTGTATATACATAGACAGAAACGCTTTATCTATATGTACATGGTAAACTTATATATATTTTTATATATACATATAAAATCTAAGTAACAATTGAAGTGGTTCTTAAGATAGCAGATTGTCAGCTCCAGATAGCTAAATTTCAAAACCCAGTGCCCACACCTGCTAAAATCTGTTGAAAATAATACATTCCACCTACTCCAGGATACTGATTTATTATTTGTCTCTCTAGCATTTACAAAAAAGGCAGCATTGCTTCAGCCGTGTGTTGAATAGTTCTATGAAATCCATAATGCAAATTGCCATCAAGCAGGAGTGCAGCATGACAGCCTTTTCTATAGCATTGTTTTTCGATCACTGTAACTTGAAAGCCTGCGCGCTGTGCGTGTCAAGGACCCGCTAATGACAGAGATTAGCTCTTTAAAGAAGAGCTGGCAGCAAAATTTTAGTAAAAATGATTAAGCGATTAACCTGGTCACAACAGAACTGATGCTACTTGTATTATTATCTGCACAACAGAGAGTGGAAACATAAGTAACAGCTCTGTATTATTATTATTTTTTTAGTATAAGCATACTAAATATATAAGCATGGCTCAAATGGCAATATGTAACTGAGGAGGACACTGACCGATTAATTCAATACTCAGCTCAGACCTAGGCAGACCAGCTCTATCGAGCTCTTCGGCCCTTCCTGGGGGACACGGGCTCCGAAAGGACACGGTGCCACGGGCAGGCGTCAAAGACACAACCGGGGCCCTGGCAAGGCGACCACATCGCGTCTCCCCCGGGGAGCGTGCTGGGATGAAGGGGCTGCCCCTCTTCCTCTTCTTCCTCCCCGAGTTCCCCAAAGCTCCCGAGATCCCACTCGCCAAGTATGGGATGCATGGGAATATTTGTGCTGTGCTGTTTGGGCATTTTTAAAAATCTAGATAGAACGACATGAAAGTGCTTCTTAAGAAGAAAATACAACTGTGAAACTGAAGAAGCACCGTAAGTAGGGAGATGATAAATAGGCTCCTAATTTCTTACCTTTGATGGTATTCAGTACTATTTTAAATATTCTCAAAAGAATCGCAAACATACAGAAGGTCATATATAAAATCCCTGATGAAGCAATTTAATGCTAAATTAAAGCTGAAACTAGGTAAGCCCAGCGCTTGGGATCTTGGGTATTTTTAAGGACTAGAATAGAATCGGCGCTACCCAAGAACACAGTGCGTTCTTCACATTTGTAAATATTTATTTCCTAAATTAAATTCCGAGTAGGTTTAGCTGGTTCTTACAGCTTTGCAGGAAACAATTTAATTTCCAAACCAATTGTATATTGATAGCTGGCAACAATGGTTTTACTTTATAAAAAGAGAATGGAAAAATAGTGTGCATTTCTGAAATGCTGCCAGAAAATTTCCTTTGAGAACACATTCAGTGAAAAGTATACAAACAGGCATTAAACACAAATGTAATTTAATAAACATCCACTCAGCTATATGGTGTGATAAATAGGTAATAAGAATGTAACACAGGCATTTAGCTCGCAGCTTCCAAAGAAGCTGGAAGCTAAAACAATAATACTTTCATTAGCCTCTCCTGCCTGGCATCAAGAGCCAATTTCCACCTATTAATATGGATTTCTATTACCTGCCTTGTGAATACTGTTAACCCATTTATCAAGTAAGAAGCTGTAGTTCTGTCACTTATTACAAGCAGAAGGGGAGCAGAAGGATTGCTAAACCGTGTAACGTTAGAGCATCAGATTAAATCATTTGACCTAGAAGATAAAAACATTCCACTTACACTTAAAATGAAAAAACAAAACAAAATAACCTTATCACATTACAGCTAATAAGACCTCTTGCAGGATCAAATCTTTCCTTGCTGCGTCAGAAGTGAAAAAAAAATCCCTGTCTTCAGACTGACTGCGAACTCGGTGCATGTGTAATTGAACATGCCTCATTGGGTCTCTCGCTATGTCAATAGTGGGCAGGAGGAGGGTGATTTAAGTTAAACGACTCAAGTCTCACTGGCTGTTCGCCCCTTTCTGTGTCCTCCAAGCAAAGCATCATTTAACAACCCAGCCTCGGCCACGCGTGAGCAGCGCGGAATTCAGTTTATTACCGAGACCGCAGAATTCAGTTTATTATCGAGACCGCGGCGGTGCCCAAGGCGGGCGCTGCCTGGGGACGGGCCCCGAGCTGCTCCGCGTTGAAACGAGGAGCTGCTCCGCATTCAAACGGGGAGCCGCTCCGCATTGAAACTGGGAGCGGAACCCACGGAGCGGAGAGCGCTCCCGTGCCCGCTGACCGTGGCGCGAGCCACGATGGATGGAGGCACCGTGGCTGCCGCAGGGGTGATGGGCACACATCCATTCATCACATTTGTTGCTAAACACACTACATTCCCATCTCCCCACAATACAGACTTTTCCCCCCCTTTTTTTTTTCTCTCTCTTGTTTTCCAGATGGGTTCTCAGCAGTAGCCACATCCAAAGGATAACAGATACATCTGGGAATTCAGGCACAGCTCCTCAGTGGCCTCCCTGCTCCACCCTTCACCTTCCTGCCAGGGTACTAACACCACAAAGATCCCGCTGTTCACACCGGATCAGATCAGGAAAGTTTGACGTGCTCCTGGGATAAAGAACCTATTCCCTGTCATGTCTGCTTCCATGCCCATGATAAAAGCTCCACTATATCCCCCTCATCCGCCTTCTCCAGAGTGGTGACCTAGAAGTACTTTTATTCTTCCCACTCTACACACCTCAGCTACAGATGCCAAAAATACCCATGATCTCAGTCCACGAGGCAGAGTGAGGATGGGGCAAAGCAGCAGAATGTGAGCAAAGTTTCTAACCTGCTAGTACTTAAATTCTTCTGCTCTCCATTCAATGGAGACATTTAAGATATGTGAATTCTTCAGCTGCGATGTCCCCACTTTCCTTGTCTGATCACCCACTACTGTAAACCAGAAAACTTAATGCACCTGAGTTCAGTAGATGGTTTACCTCACTTACCCGTCTAGTTCTGTTTCAATTTGATTTGTAAAACTATCGGGGACTCCCAGTGTGTTTCTTCTGATAAGCAATCTCTGCACTTTCCATCCCCGACAGCTCCCAAAATGCCCTGTCCCACGCACAACCCAGAGGAGCCCGAGACACACACACTGAGGACAGAGCTTTGCGCCCTCTCTTCCCTGAAATCTAGCAGTAATCAGTAAGTTGTAGAGTTACTCAGAAGTCACGGAATAAACAAGGCTGATCATTATGCTCCTTAATTAAATTATTACCATAAATAATGCTCAGAGGGGACCTACGGGCTGACCAACACTGCGTTCTTTAGGAAGGCCTGGACAGATGCTTTGTAAAACACATTCGGAATTCCTTTCATACTCCTGGGCAGTCATTTTGCCCTTGCCACAAAGCTGCAAGGTTACCCATACCCATTTCTTTCTCACTGGTTCCTTAATCCTCTTCTGTTCCTGTTGTAGCTCAGCACAAGTACACTTCTATAAACCATGTATTCACGAGTCTCTATCAATATGTATGCAAGGAAGAAATGTATTTCTGCTGAAGAGGAACCAGAATTTGGGGTCAGATGTTTTGTATTTTAGCCAGAACTGATAAGACATATTAGGAATTCATAGGACTTTTATCATTTTCAACAGCAAGAGGATTAGACCCTATGCTGACAAGAGCAAGAACGTCCATTGTTGGAAGAAATATGCACCACACACTGAACGACAGTAAAGCACCTGAAAGATGTAACATACTGTCCGTTAAAACCACTCTAAGGACTTTCAAATTCAGCCCAGGGATGGCTTGCCAAGCCAGGGCTTCATTTGTCTGGCAGAGCCCCAATTACAGCGAGTTCTGTGCTCACGCTCAAACCCGCAGCGGTGCAGAGGGAAGCCGTGTTTTAACCACGGCCTCCAGCGACGGTGGGGATTCAGACTATGGATAATAAACTAATGCTAAGGCCATAGGACAGAATGAAGCATTAAAAGCCTTTATTTGGATTGAAAAATTTTATCCAGGAAGCTTACAATCCTCCATGAAAAGACTCAAGTCTCGATATTGAAAAGCAGTGTTTTTATTTCAAGTTCAAGGAACAGTAAAGGTATTGGTGTAATAACAATAGCCTGCCCCTGTCTGAGGAGCCCCAAAGCAAAAAGCCTCTCTCCCTCAAATATTCCAACCACTGCAAACATGTTGCAACCTCCAAGCCTTTTTACACTGAACTTTTAAAATCCTTGACTTTTAACAAGGTCATGCATCATTTGATTTTAATTACAGATTTTTTTTTATCCTTTAATTTTGACTAAAAATGATGTGATTTACAAAGCAAACAAGCCAGTTAAACAAAGCTAATTAAATTCACCAGAGACAGCCTTGCTTTTCCCCTTGGTGAGTGTTTATTTCAGCTCCCAGTGCTCTGATAGCTCCTGACAGCTTGCTGGGACACGAGGAAGAAGTAGGTCAGGGTAAGCCGGAATCGGCGGCGGAGGATCCCATTAGACGGGCTCGTGGGGTAATGCGGCGATCGAGGAAGTGTGTGATGCAGTGACAGCGCTGGAGACGCGCAGCAAACAGCCCCAGGACACCCTCCAGCAGCAGCAGCACCGCGTTCATCCTGCCGGGGTTGTAACGACCCCGTGGAGAGCCCGGCCGGCCCGCGGTTTCTGCTACGGGAGGTGACGAGCAAGCCCAGCGACACACACGAGGGTGAACAGCAACAGGGCTGGTTCCTCCCAGCCTGCTTTTAAAATAGTGCCCCGGTGATCCCGGTGGAGGTGCCTGCCCCCGCATGGGGAAATACCCGACCGCAGCAGTGGGAAAAGCTGCTGAGATCTGACGGGGGCCAAGCTGGGAAGGGAGGACAAATTCCCCCTAGCCCAGTGCCACCCAGGGACAGCGCAGGCCACGGCCCAACCGGCCCTGCGAGCCCCAGGCAGGCACTGCCAAAAGAGACAGCAGCAGAGCCAGGGAAGAGAAGCAAAAACGGCCAAATAAAAACCCATCAATTTATAATGCCATATACTTTAAGTGCCTCCCATTATATTGAATTTTTTTTTTAACAAAAAGTGTTTTTTTATCCTATATGCACATCTAGCTGCATATGCATATCCCATATGCACATTTAGTGCAACTCTCCCTCCGGAAGAAAAAGGATCGGAGCCGCTTCCCAAGTGTCTGGGCAGTAAGGGCAGAAAAGGCAGCCCATGAGCAGGACAGCGTAATACGCAGTGGGCAGTGAGCGGAGCAGCAGAGCTCTAACTCTGCCGTTCCCATGACCGCTGCTCGCGCTGTTACAAGCTCAAAGTGGATGCGGCGGCAGCCGACAGCGCCGTCCAAACACCAAACATTTCAATTACGAGTCAAGGCTCTGCCTTGCGCAGAGCGCCACAGATATTCCCCTCAACTCAAAGCTGCGCAGCTTACATTAAAAAGGGGAGCGAGAGCCTGCGCTATCTTAGAAAATAGGTAAGCTTGACAGGAACAATCTAAATTGCCATGGGCATAAACAAACACAAATGGAGAAGGTTGTTTTATTTTGTTCGGAGCTCAATGTGTTCACTCGCCTTCAAGAAGTCTCCAGCAACCACTTCACTTTAAGTGCACGAGCTCCTCAGTGCTCAGAATTGCTGAAGTCGGTACTGATAAAAGGGCCTGCACTATTTCAGGAGTTTGGTTTTTGTCACCCTGGTTTATTCCGCGCCGGCGCGCGGCGCTCGGCACCCTCCTGCTCCGTGCGTCTGCTCGCGGGCTCTCTGCGACACGATTCCTCTCCCGCGCTGGCAGCGCTTCCTGCCCTTCGGGGGGTCACGCACTGACGCGGTCACTTGCATCCACCCATTTTATGGCACGACCCATCCCTTTCCTGCAATTTTTACCTAAGCAGACAGCCCTGCTGCGTCCGCTGCGTTTTTGTCCAAGTGAGGTCTGCTCGCCCAACCCTGAGCGCCTCTCTGCAATCCCTACCCCAGTGAATGGCCAAACCCAGTCACAATGTAAAGAAAACATGCATTGAGATAACAAGCATTAAAAATAAAAGACGACGACGACGAGAAGGATCAGAGCACCATTGAAATCCTGCAAGGATGGAAGGAAGCTTTTAACAGCACTAAAATATAAAATTGATTTGTACACATATTTGATAAAAATCAATACAATTAGCAAGTAACTGAATACTAGAAAGGGAAATTGATTGCTCGAGGGCCCCGAGGACTCAGGGCAATCAGTCCATTCTTCTAGCTCCTCCACTCTTAATAAAAATTTACTTTTTCATAATCCTGCCTGAACTCTTTGGCCATTAATAATGCTGCTAAATAGCTTTTCTTTTAGCACTATTATTGCAGACCTGCTTGAATTACATTTAGAGGCAGCCTAGAGTGGCCATGTGCTGGCCATTTTGCTATCTGCAGTGCAAACCTCCGAGCAACAGCATAAAAGAACACTGGCTAATGAACGGGAGCACAGGAACACTTGAGAAGAGCTTATAAAATTAAGTACCAAAGTTTAAATAAACGGATTGCCACAGAATTGATTTGCTACATCAATTCGGACGGCTTTTGCTGATACATCATTCCTTTCTCAAAGGAGAGGAGCCACCATTTCGAAACAACTAATTAAACGTTTTGAACCGTGGCCTTACAGCGAGAGCTCCCTGCCTTCCTGCCCCGCCGCGCGACTCCGCACCGCCGCGCACAGGGTGTTACTGCACCTGAAACGGGAGATGGAGGCAGAGTCAAATCTAGACTAAATGAAGTGGCTTCTTCAGCTGCCATCCCCGGGCAGGCTCCAGCTCCAGGCAAGGGCGATCTGGTGTTTCGGCGTCGCGTGGGCTGGCAGGGCCGTGCAGGGGCTGCTCAGCAGGGCAGGCTCTGCTGCCCCGCGAGGCTCTCCCGGACTCCCGGTGCACGTGAGTCGAGAGCCGCTCGCACAAAGCTGCACGGGAGGCTCCTCCTCCACAGCTCAGATGCCTCCTCAGATAAGGACTTTCTCAGATGTTGAGCTTTTTGTCCACTGACTCATCTTGATAGGAAGCTCTCTCAAATCAAAAGCTCCCTCTGGGCCCTCAGCAGCCGCCCTAGAGCCTTGCGGCTCAGGGTGACCCAGCCTCTGCTGCTAACCCAGGGCCTGATTCAGCACTAGCGTTAGCACATGCTTAGCCTGAGCTCTATGGATAGCCCTGGCCAAGTCTCAGCTGAGCGAAGGATTCTTCTGTCATGGTTCGACCACTTGCACATTTGAAATTCAAGAATCTCATTTATGCACATTCCAGGTCATCTCCAGAGGAACAGCTCCAGGAGTCATTGGGTTGAATGAAACCACTCGTGCACATTATCACAGCAGAAAATCTTTCACTTTTCAGGAATCTCTACATATGCATATGCCTCCAACGGTATAGTTGGACCAGCGATTGCACTGAGCTACTGTACCAGCCTAAGAAAAGGTCTATGGCTGCTCTGAAACTCCACCAGGAATCTGTGGTGCTACAGAGGTGAAGTCAGCAAAATGCCTCTGTAAATGTCACAGGTGCCACTGCAGTCATCTGCTCAGGTGACTCACTAAATTCTATACAGTTTCCTTACTCAAAAGCCTCCCTCCCTGCTTCTTCTTACAAAGAAGAGACCTTAGCCCGGACAAAGAAATGGAAACCAGAAATCACATGGTTCTGGAATTGGCCTTCTTTGCAACCACAAGTGAATTACTTTAATCTCTCTGCCTTAGTTTCCCCACCTTCATTAGTAAAATAGAGACAGTGAAATTTATTTCACCTAACTCATACATCTTCTATGAGATGAAATGCTTGTTCAGTGTAAAGTACTTGGGAGATGAAAGGCATCAAGTAAATATTATTTATAGTCACCACACCCACCAACAGGATCTCCAGGATAGGCTGTGGGTCTGTGTTTAAGAGTCTTTGTGTAGCTCAGGAACTACACTTTCCTGCACTAGCCAAATTAATGCTAATGAAGAATTCCCACGTTAATCAGTCTTCCAGCCTTCAGGAGATCGGGAGAAGGATGACAGTCCCATTTCAAAAGACAGCACAGTGTCGCAGCAGGAACTGCACCAAACTGAGGGAAGGCCATTTACAACATGGTCATGGAGGAAACTCTGAGAGTTCATCCATGTACACCATTTACACTTGTAAATCAGCTCCTATTCAGTAACGAAGTGCAGTGACTCATTTTTGTCTACACGTGAAAAAGGCTCTCAAAGAGAACCAAATAATCTTTCTCTTTCCTTTCTGCCTTTATGTACACTGAATTACATCCCCTTCCTTTGGAGGAGCCACAATGCTTCAGAGCCAGCTGTAAAACAGGACACGACCGTCTCTTTAGGTTCACAGAATCTAAGGCCAGCGTTAGACCCCAAATTTCTGCTAAGGAGATTTAAGAAGATGTTTCATTAGCAGTTCCCTTGTTTTTGGAGCCAGCTGCATGGCGCATGGAGGCACACGCAGGCCCCATGCACGGCCCCATAGCGCCCACGTAGGGCTGGCATCTGCTCCGGACACTTCTGCTGCTCCAAGTGGGTCGCGGGCCACATTATTCGCTCCCTGTTTTAAGCAAGTTTTCTCAGCTCAGCTTTGCTCATGAACCCATAGCCATCCTGGGGGCAGGATGGTGGGTGGAAGCTGCCTTCCCTGTATCTGCACTTATGGAGCCGGGACAGCCGTGCCGACAAACCTTGACTTTTGGCCCAGCGCGCGCCGGCTCGACGCCAGCCAGGCCGTACTGCAGCCACGCGCCGGGAAGCTGCTGGCTGCTGCGTGCTTTGGTCGGCTGCTCTGGAGCTGGGCGATCCAAGCACGGAGCCTGCCCAGAGAAAAAGCCTCCTAAAAATAAAGCAAACCCAGAAGAGGCCAAGTCCTACAGCAAAGCAATGACAACACAAGTAGGAAAGCAAGAGTGCAAAAAGCAAACAAGAGGCACAAACCTAAAGAAATACCACGGAGATGCAGAACTGTGCCTGGGAATGCCTTGGGATGCAGGGGGAATTTGTGTATGGACAAGCAACGTGCTTGAAATTATGAAATATTAGACACAGAGCGCTCACTCTGTGGTTCACCATCGCTGCCATTCTTAGATATAATGTTAAAGTTAAGGGCTTACATAAGGCTCCCCGTAATTAATTCACACCTTAGCTTCGTAAAGTAACAACATCCCAAATCAGATCCATGCAGCATGGAGTGTGGGGGGTATCCCGTGCTGAAGCACCCGATGCTGCGTCCTGCTGTAGCTCACAACATTTCCATGCCCCCTTCCTTAGGGTGTCTCCAGACTCCACGCAGCACATGGGAGCTTCAGAAACTATTCACAGCGGCTACCTGGGATTTCAAACCATCTCCCTGGAGCTCCGTACCTGGCCAGGTATTTGGGGAGGAGGGTGAGGGGAGAGAAGAGCTATCGAGAGAGAGAAAAAAGTTTGTAGAAAACGTGTATAGACAGAAGGAACTTAAGGAAATGAAGGTTAACACTGCCTAAGCCAAGCTTTACCCAGGTATAAACCACATATGTTAAAGCGACAGAGAAGGAAGGCAGGATGCAGTAAATGGTTCAGCCTGCGACACGCAAGATTTTCATAATTTATAAGCAACAGAAGACATGCACTTCTCCTTCAAACCGCTGAGAGCCCCCTCAGCAGCCAATTAATGGCGCTGTGTACAGCGAACACACTCACACTAATTGACTGGTCCAGTAGCCATGGCTGCCCCCAAGCCTTTCTGGAAGACGCGTTTCTGCAGCAGCGCCGCGCGGAAATGCTTCACGTTTATTAACTTGTTTGCTTCTGATTGCTGGATTGGTTCCCCATTCCCAAGGCGCTTAAGATTTATTCTTTTAGTTTAACACTACAAAGTAATCAAATCGCTCCATTACAGCTGACAGACTTCGGGAGCCCTGGAGGGGAGGGGGGAGAGGCAGCAGGAAAGAAGTCCACGTTTTCCTCCCGCATGTTTCACGCTTGCCTTCAGCTTGAGATTCTCCACATCTCTATATCTCCAACTCGAAACCACACTGAACTTCTAACTGACATGAGAAGTTATTTGAGGATGCAGGACTTTCACTTGAAATTAAGGCTGATCTACCTTCTGGGATCAGGGACCAAGATTCACTTCTGATGAAGCCCGAAAAGCTCTCACACGCTCTCTTTCTGCTTCCAGTCAAACACGAGTGCTGCTGCAATCGAGAAAACCTCCTTCCGACACGCTGTAAAGTTCAAACCAACCAACCCATGAATAAGAACAGGGCATGAGACAGAGGATTTCACACAGCCCTCTGTGCCCTTCCATCCATCCAATAGGTCTGACCAGGAAGAAAAAGGAGATGCCTCAGAGAGTTGGGAATAGCACAGAAATCCTTTGCTTGGATTTTGACAGTGACCCCTCAGTCCAGCTGATGCAATGAAACACTACAAAACGCTCAGCACATAACTCTTGGTGTGGACAACAAAAATATATTTTTTCTTAATTTACGGAAAATCCAACAACTTTGTCCTGTGTTACCAAAGCAAAATTTAGCAAACAAATAGTGCTTGCATGGCCCTGTGCATTCAAAAATAATTTGAACAACCCACCCCTTAAGTATGAAAAGGACCCTTCATTAGAAAAAAAAAAAAAAAAAGGCAATGTATTTCAATGCGTTTTATTTTAGACTGTATCTACACTGTCAGGCTAAAGCTTAAGGATATTCCAACAAGCTTTTGAGTAGAGAAAAACAGCAAAACAAATCTTCACACAGCCTGTGATCAAATAATCTTACAGGATATAGACTTACTGCACCAGCAATGTCAGGCAGTTCAGTGCAGTGGCATCAAAACTAGATATTTACTGCTTGATAGTGAGTAACCCTTTGAAAAGGGAGGAACAAAAATTCCTTTTTAATGAGTCACCATTTGGCAGCCAGAGATCAAAACCTTTTGCCTGAATTTCTGACTGCAGTATTGTATATACTTGGTTTCTTTTTCTTTTTTCTTCACTCTTTTCTTCGTGATTTTGTTTAAACCAACACAGTTAATTAAGAAAATAAGTAAGTTAAAAGAACAGGAAAAGTGAAGTCTTTAAAAGAACCTGATAATGAGCGCAATCTGCTGTGTTAGTGAAATCCTGAATTCACAAATGATTGCTTTTATAAATTTGAAATTGTGAAAAGCCCCAAAAGATTAAAAGTAACTAGCCAGAACAAAAGAAATCATACTGAGCATCCATTCTGATTACCTTGTCAGGTCAGTGTTTGCTAATTATTCTTAAACTAATGCAAGTGTATCTTGTGTCTGAGTGAACTGCATAGGACAAATGTCCTTGTACAAGATTCCTTTGTTTACTTTTGCCCAAAACTTGACCAATGAATATCTGTGACAGAGAATGAAACATGCCTGAAAGTAGGTGCTGTTTCTCTCTTTAAAAATCTTCTATTTCATCCTACTTCAAATTCTAGAGTTTTAGCAAAAAGGAAGATACTATGATCTAATGTCCAAGAAAAAAAAAATGCTTTAGATAAGAGCATTACAGCCAAAACATAGAAATGAAACTGTCATTCATATTTAGGGCCTTAGAATAAGATACAGCTGGCTTCATTAGGAATATAATTTTCGACCATATGACAAGACTCCAAAGACCTCAGTTAGTAATAAGCACTTTTGCTTTACAAACTATTTAACTAGTTAACCTTCACACCAAACATCCTTACTGTAAAGCACCATTACTCCTGTTTTATGATGCATAAGAAAGAAGCTGGGAACTATTTACTCCAAAAATCGCCTCCACCTCTGGAGGCCTGGGGAGCTGCAGCTCTTCAGATCCCATGAAAAAAAACCTGACAGTTTGGAATTAGAGCAGGCAATATTCAGGCCTGGCTCCTGCCTTAGGAAACGTAAAATTGTTACATGAAAATTCACTTCCACTCGATATCAGAACGGGGCCCTACAGCTTGCTTCACGCCAGCTCTCCAACAGCCACGACACGTAACTCCCCATCAGCAGTCTCCTACCTTGCTGTCAATCCATTGAACCACCCCGTCCCTTGCAGCATTTGATCTTTGTTTATATTCAGTTTACTTCTAGGTTAGAAGTTAAGTAGGGTAAATAATTACAATAACTGGTAGCAGTTCAGGAATTCAGAGAAATAACATGATCCACCTACTGTAAAGAGAATCAATCACCCATCTCTTTCCATTAGTCTTTTTGGCAATCCCGTGTCACTGTTGTCACAAGTCCAGATAACGATGCCACATTAATTCACCTTCAGAGAAAGAGGCTACAAGATGCGACTCTGTAACCGTGTCCTGTCTGACCTTGGGGAATCTTTGGGGAAGGCTTCCCATCAGCTGCAGTTACAGCTTTTACTGATAGAGGACTACTGACTCGGATCCACGCTGTGTAATTTGAATGCATGACCCAAAAACAAACAACTGATCTTTTGTTTCCACTAGAAATAAAACAGCAACACATAGCCAACAGTTTTGCAGACCCAGCCCTATGTGAGAAATTACATTTTCAAAGTAATTTCAAAAAGCCTGAGCAGAGGCGATGGGCCAGAGTGGAACGAGGAGAGCTACCCGATCATGTAACAGCAACTCTTTTAATTACATTAACCAAAACTGGAGGGAGGCTGCATTTCCCAATCAAAACCCTCCCAGTTCAAATGAGAAAAATCTTCATTGTAAATACTACAAAGTACAGAATTCAAGAAGAAGAAACTAGTAATCTGATTCATCATGAAACCAGGCTCCCTTCCTTCAATACTATAAACTATTCTCTGTGCAAAGCGAAATACTGTATTTCTGATGTCAGCATGAGCAGACAGAAGAGGACATATGGCCTTTTGTATTGCTCCCAAGATGCCGTATGTTAAAAAGAAAAAAAAAATCAGAAATCCTTATCCAGGCTGGAAGACGCCCAAGCCCTTTTAAAAGCTTGTTTATTGCAATTTGGAAGACCTTAAAAATAAAAACAGTACAACAAACTACTCATAGACACCTAATCCTAGCCCCAGATGGTAGATAGGTATCAAGCAGGAGCCATGCATTTTTGGGAGGAAATTTTTGCTGAAATGATCCTTTGAGTACTTGTCTGTAACAAGGTATCACTCCTACTACTGCGGCTACAACTAACAAGTTAACAGCACTATTTACACTAGTACTCTTGTATCATTAGAAACAACAAGATTATGTACTTTAATTCTAATGCCAGCATAATTATTTTAACACCAAGGGTGTCAGATCTGACTCTATACCCTCTAAATTAATTTCAGAGTAGTGGCTAAATAAAATGACATACTTCTTTGTGCTTTTGTTATAACACGCTCATGTGCAGCAAACTGTGAAGAAAATGTAGTAATTAGAGGTTAAATTAATCCCTGGCAGCCAGGCAGCTTAGCGAGGCCGAGCCCTCTTCAGAGGGCCCGCATGGCGCTCGCGGCCCCGCGGAGCCGGTGCGGGGCGGCCCGGCTGCCGAGGCGACGCCATCCGAGCCCGGGGACCGGCGCGGCGGAGGCCACAGAGCCGCGGCCACCATGGACGAGGGGTGCCTGGTTGGGAATGGCGGCCGGTCAACCCACGGATGTCAACATAAGCGCACGGCGCTGTGTTTCACACCCTCCTGGTTTTAATGCAAGCCATTGATTTTGTTGTCCTCGGCAGTGTGTTCGGAAAGAATAGCTGGGCTTGACTGAACTTCCCAACCTTCTTCAAGTCCTGAAACTTCTACATATTTGTGAAGGAGAAATGGTGCAAATGAAGGGTACAGCCATCAGATTTTGATGGTGTCCACTAAGGATTTCCTTTGTGCTCATGTGGGCCTGACCCACATACACCCAGCATGGCAAAAGGAGGCAGCTTTTAAGAGCAAACAACATGACCTGCTACCAGAAGGGCAGTGACCCAAGTCCATCCCCAAAGCACTGGGGGAGCCGCGTGGGGACCGCGCAGCCTCTGTCCTGCTCCACACGCTGCCACCCAAGGAGGAAGGTGCGAGGAACCAGCTCCCTCAGGGCAGCGCCGATGCCGCACCACACACCACCCAACGCGGGGAAACACCATGGGCACCAACATGGCCCTGGCGGGCAACGCGCCGAGCCCCCACAGGCAGCTGCCCCAAAGTCACCAGGTGAAAATCCCCCAAAAATGAGAGACAGAGAGAAAAAAAAACCCTACACAAAACCCACATTACAATTAAGGCAAAAGCGAGACACAGGGCTCGCTGAGATTGCAGATCTGTGTGGGAGTGTGCGAACAGCGCTGGTATTTCTGTACTACCCAGATCATCAATTATTAACAAATTAGGACATGCCTGATGGGGGCCTTATGTAACACTTCTTTATCGATAACTCTGCCAAGTGCTGCGCAGGGGGCGGGCAGCGGATCCCGGCCAGGCACAACCTGCCGGCTCCTACAGCCGGGCCTCGTTGAGGAACGACGTCCCGGCACGGCGCCCGCTGCCGCGGACCCAGGACCCCCACAACCTTCTATACCCAGGCTCCCGCTGCCCTTAACCCCGGGATCAAGTCGGATCCTCGTCTCCTACGGGATGAGAAAGGCCCCTGCCACCCCCACAGCAAACACCTCTGGTTCGGCCCGGTGCCCAACGGAGCAGAGACTACGGAAAGCGCAGCTGCAGCTCTGCGTGGAGCGTCAGGAAAAACAGGGATTTTCCTCCTGCAGGAAAGGCATTGCTTGGTAACACTTTTTTTTTTCCTCATAAAAATCCCCAACTTATTCCCCATGAGGCAGCTTCCCAAGAGGAATAACGACTCTACATTGCTCACGTAAGTTTGCCAGTTATCCCCTCTCCGATAGCATCGTTCTGCTCCGGCTGCCACTCTGAGATGGACCTTCCTTAGGAACAGGGCCAATGGTCCGGTCTGTAGCAAACCATGACGAAAAACATCCCGCAGAGGAAGGGGGTGTAAAGGGAAGCCTTTAAGTGACAACGGCTTCAATTTTCTGTGCAAAGTGTTGGCAGTAACAGCAACATGGGAAGAGCAGCATGATGCAAGCACTGGCTCCTTTGCAAAGTTTCCCCTGAGCTGCTGGCAGCTCTGCAAGGGGGCATAAAAAGTCAAAAGTGTATTATTTGCCACTGCCTATTTTGTAGTTTTTTTCTTTTTTCTTTAAACAAACAACATTGTGAGTTTTTGCTATTTTAACTTAAAAAGAGCAATACTGCAGTGCACTCCAGAATCCTGCACCCTCAGAAAGCACACTAACGAGGGCACTGTTAGATGCCTAAACAGTTTCTCCACATATTTTTAAAGCATTAGCCTTTTTGAGCGCACCCTTGTTACGGGCTAAACAAAACAAAACTCCTTATGACTGCATAACACTATCTGATAGATTTGGCATTTCACAGCCATGTTCGAAAGCTCCCTTGCAAAATTACTGGCAAGGAAGGAAGTTCTGCATAATTTTAGCACTCAACATCTGAAAAAATTAGAGCAGTCCCAACTGTTCTTTGAGATGTATAAAAGAACAGTTGAAAAACTTACAGTTGACTGGTGCTACCTAGGTTACCCGTCAATGGCATTGAAACTGGTATATTATTAAGAGAGGTGTATGACGGGAATTGGTTTATTGTGCTGATCCATAGTAACCAGCTTCTGTTCGTCCATCATTTATCTCTCTCACCAGCGACATATGGGTTTGTCTATTCACACTCTCAGCACTCTATCTGCTCCAACAAACAGTCGGCCTTTTCTGCTTGGATAAGGAGATTTTTTAGTTACATCCATTATGTGCATATCAACATTTATGGCAGGAAGATAATTGCCAAAGAGCTCAGGGGGATAAAAGCTCCCTCTTTATAACACAAACCCCCTTAAAAAAAATCAATATTGATATAAAACAGTCCAGTGCAAAGTCTTGGTGTGTCTTGTTGCCTTCATTTTTTTTTTCCACATAGCAAGTCAAACTGGAACGTCAGGTAGAAAGCTTTGTAACGAGTTACACTACTGCTCTTCCCAAGGGGGGAAGGGGTGGACGATATTAGCTCTTCCTTACAGCAGTGAGTGGCAAACACGTGCGATGGAGAGAGGAGGGTTCCTTGGAGAAGGGCTAGTATCATTTAAAATGATTTAGCCATCCTGATGTGGAGACCATACCAATTACTAATGAATTGTAACTTACAGTCACCTTCCCCTAAACGCTGGAAACTGCTGACAACTGAACAGGGCAGCGTAGGGGAACCATGAAGACTTGTAGATTTGGCCTTTTTTTCTCTTTTTTGTTTTTTTTCCACATTTAAAAGGCCTCAGACAACCTTCTACTATTCCATCCCCAGGTATAGATAAATCCATTTGTCACAGCTTTTGCATGATTTACTTCACTTTCCCATGGTTACATACTCAGAAAAGTTATTTTAAGGCAACTTTCATCAGAGCAGCAAGCAGCACAGCGCACTTATCGATGAAGCTGCACGGCACGCAGCCTGCGGGACGGCTCAGGGCTTTGCCTTGCTGCTGCCCTGGCCTTTCTGTCACCTCCGCTGCCACCCGGTCCCACAGCCGCATCCGGGCACGTGAGTGACCCGCTCTGCCGGTCTGTCCCCCTGGGACGGGAGATCCTCCGGCCAGGCTCACTAAGCACCGCACCGCCGTGCCCGAATGCCCGTGGGATCCATGAGCGCTACCGAGCTGCAGAACAAGCATCGAGGCTGGTAAAAAAATAAAAACAAATAACTGACACCCACACAGATGGATAAAACACTTCTGCCTGTGTAAGAAGAAGTCATACAAAATAATAAAGAAATAACTGTTGCCGGTAATTCCCAGCCTTCCCAATCAGGTAACAACCATGCTGGCTGTGAAAAAAAAAAATCAAGACGACTTTGCAGCTTCAAGCTACTTAGTTAAAAGGGTCTAAGAGAGAGGGCCTTTCAATATTTGCCTTTCTGATTCCTAAGTAACCTGGAAAAATTAAAAATAGAGCCTAAAGTCCCAAGGTGAAGGAAGAAAAAAAAAAAGCATAAAATAAGGAGCTAACCCCGGTCTGAGCTGCTCGACTGTGAGCAGCACGTAGCAGCTCGCGCACTTGGCTCGCCGCGCTTTACCTGCCGCACAGTGCCGGGTATTTGTTTTTTATCCCCGAGCAACAGACTATTTCCTGGTTGAGTTTAAAAACTCGGTGACGCTCCAGCCTCAGCCCACACATGTGTGTCACTGTCAACGTCAGTGGCAGGAAAACATTAGAAGTCGCCCCGCGCGGGCGCTTCCTAACATGGAATTTCCTTGTTCCGCGCTCCCTGCGCCGCCGCCCCCTGCGCTGAGCGCATCTTTCCCAAACGCCTTTTCCCAACGCAGGGATGCACTGGGGGGGAGAGGGAGGCGCCGCGTGACCCGATCCCCCCAAGCGCGGGCTCCGCGCGCTCCCGCGGGCGCGCAGGGCTGCGCTGGCACCATCTGGCCGCGCTCGGCAGGAGGGGCGCGGGCCGGGCCGCATTAGCGGGGATTACGCGGCTCAGAGGGAAAACGCGACCATTACATAAGCGGCGGGAGAGCCCCCCCGCCACCGCGCCCCGGCGGGCGGAAGCGGGAGGCGGCGCGGGGGCTGCGCGGCCGCGGGGGAGCGCGGTGCCCCCCTCCCCTCCCCTCCGCTCCGCCCCGCGGGGCGGCCCCGGGCGGGCGCGGAGCGGGGCCGCCCCTCGCGGCGCCGCGGGGAGATGCGCGGCGGCGGCTCCGCGGCTCCCGCGGCCCTCGCGCGGAAAACAAAAGCGGCCCTTTAACGTATTGTTCCGGGATGGGGGGGTGCGGGGGCGGCCGCGAGGGAAGCGCAGCCCGGTTGCCCCCGCCGGGCCGCGGCTCCGCGGGAGCTGCGCGCTCCGCCCGGCGCCGCCGAGCGCCGCTCCCAACCGCAGGACGCGCAGCCAAAGCCCTGGGAGCCGTGAGTCAGCGCGCGTTCTGTGAGCGATGCGCGGAGGGGCTCGCGGGGAGCCGCGCACGGCCCCGCGCCCGGGGCGCGCAGCGCAGCGCAACCCGCCGCCTTCCCGCTCCGCTCAGGAATAACCTGCGCGGCTCCGCGGAGCCTTTTGTTCCGAAGCGGCTCCGTAACGCGCGCTCGGCGCTCCCCGAATAGCCCGGCAAGCGGCTGCCAGCAGCAGTGCCAGGAGTTATTAAAAAAGAGACGGGGTGGGGGGGTGTCAGCCCAGCCCCGTCCCCACGCGTGCGCCCCGCGGAGGCGCCCCCGGCAGCGGCTCCTCCTCCGCGGACCGGCTCCGCACCGGGCGCACGGCGAGCAGCAGCGGGGCAGTGAGAGTGTCCAACACCCCCGGAACGCCCCTCGCCGCCGCCGCGGGACGCTCCGCGGAGCACCTTGCTCAGCACCATTTTAAACCCACCGATCCCCCCCTCCTCTGCCCGCACTGCCACTGGCTGTGGCTACCACGGCGGGTCAAACCTTCACCCCAAGTTTTGGGGGCTCCTTCCCCCGGCCCTGCAGGACGGGACTGCCCGCGGCGGGCACTTTCCGAGGGGCTCCGCAAACTTCGCGGCGCCGGCTCGGAGCGGCCGCCGGGCTCCGGCCCCGCCGCCTCTTCGGCTCCTTTCAAACAACTCCTACTTTTCCGGTGCGTATCGATTTCAAATGCTACTTACTGGAATATGCGGCTCCATGCGTGGTGCTTCTACCCGCTGGGAAACCAGCAGCATCTTGGACTGGGGATCAAGCGGCTTTTAGATCCACTTTGGCTGTTCTGGGCGAGCAGGAGCCTCCGAGAGGGTTTGCTCCTTTTAGGTTCCAGACAAGTTCATCCTGGCGTTGCAGTTTGCTAATGATTCACTGTCTGTCTCAATCTGCTCACTACATTTCCATCAACCCACAGCTTCCTCACTTAGAAGGTGGAGTTTGTGGGGTTTAAGTTACTGATAGGCATACCTAAGTGCTGTGTCACTCAAAGAGGAGGAGACACCCGCGCACACACAGACACACACACACACACCCGCACACAGCACCAACCGCTCGGGGCTTAAAGGGGAAGCAGCAGCACTTTCTTCTGCTCTTCGGGAACTGGAAATCTCACAGATCCAAGGATTTCTTTTTCCCTCTGTGCAGGAAGGCGAGGATCATGCAGTCTGCGGGCAGTACCATAACATGCAAAGAGCCTGGCACACACAGAGCTGCCTTTGTGTTGCTTCAGTTTAGTTCAATACAGAAGTAGCGTAGCTCACAAAAATACCAGCAATTAATGGATTTTTTTTTTCCACATCCGAGTGTACAAATGACTGAAAAGACAGCCCAAGGCATGAAGTGCAAAGCCCTGGGTCGATCCCGGTTCTTTCTGCCGTTGCGACGGGCTGTGTGACGCTGCTCGCGCCCACCGAGGGGTTAAGCTCACCTCGCACAGGTGAAGCCAGGTTAGCGAGAAGGAAACAGGAGACTGGATTCGTCTTCTCCCTTTGTGCTATGGGCATGTATTTATGAAGCGAGATACAAACCCAAACAGAGAGCGGCCATAGAGCCACACACTTCTATAGGACTGTAAATGTGCCCGTACCAACTGGCAATCTCTGACTATTAATTTTGACAGGCCATCAGTGGAAAGCTGAGCCCCACTTGGAGCTCCTGGGCTGCCGCAAGGGCTGGGAGCTGCCAGCTGCAGGCGGTTAGGGCAGCATGCTGGGTCCACAAATAACTGTTGGTATAATCTCATTTCATTACCCCCCTAAATCAATATGATTGTCACGCCTGTGCTGAGATCTTGGAGATGAGAGACCCTGTCCCAATTCCCGACCTAATGGATACATGGAATACACAGCACTGATTCTAATAAAATGTGCAGGTTGTTATCTTTCCTACTCTAAATAGAGTATCCTATGGTAATATTAGTAAATAATGCTGTATAAAATTGACTATAAAAAATAAAGACATTTGAATAAAACCTGATTTCTGTGGCTAAACAGATACAAGTGGAGCAAGAATCAGGCCAAACTTCCCTGAGTTCACCACATCGCAGTTGTCGCCAGCTTGCATCTAAACACATGTAACCTTGCTGCATTTCCCTGGGGGTTTCGTTGTTTCCCTCAGGAGAACTTTTCCCTTTAGCACATTTGTACTCTGAAACTCGGAGACCAAAACCAGCCTTACGCATTTCGTAACAGCCCCATGTTCATAAATATCAGTAATATCAGTGCATAAATGAAGTTCTTTTTCACCTTTGCTTAAACCTCCAGTTTTACACCTGCCTTTGCTGAGCAGTTCTAGTGTTAGGAATAATCAGGTAGACGTGCACGCCCTGGATTTGGCGGGCTCCGGGGACAGGCCTCCTGAAACATGCAGGCGCTTCCAGGGTATCAGCATCTGATGTCTCGGCTTGCCAGGCTGCCCACGTGAGATGGAGATCCCTGCTGAAGGTCCCAAGGCTCAAAAAGAGCACTGGGAATCAGCATGGGATCTGAAATAGCCCCCGTGCTGAGCAGGCTCCTTGGGGACATGTGTCTCTGGATCAGCAGTCAACCCTGCAGGCAGCGTCTGAGGATGGGGCTGCCACCTCCTGCCTGAGCTGTCTGGCTCAAAGCTGGAGTCGGGGAGAGGAGAAGTTGGAACTATAGCTATATAAAATAAATAAATAAAGCGACGCACTGAACTGTATCCTTTTCCAAACAACCACACAGAGGCAATCCCTGGCCTGGACTCCATAGTTTAAGTGGCATCCTTATAGCTAGTGTTGGACTGTAAAACAGCAATATGACGCTAAGTGCCACCATTATGCTGACCAAGTGAATGGGTCACATACCTAGGGACTGTCCTGAAGAGCTCAGTGAGCAAGAGAGTTGTCATTGCCAAGGGCTAGAGAAAAGACTCGCATCCTTCAGGTTGGCATGAACTAAGCACACTAGGCACTGCGCGTCGAGTAACCGTAACCGTAATGCTAGGGCTGCGGTCCAGGAGAGCCACCGCGAGCCCCGGCTCCCCTCTGGCTGGCCCTGAAGGCAGTGACAGAGAAAGTCCTAGCGGGCAACTGAAAGGAAGCGGCACCTGAGCGGCATGGAGTCACCAAAGGGCTCACAAATATCTCAGTGGCCAGATGGAGGGAAAGCACATGATGCTTGGTACTTCCATGCTTTTGACAGAAGCAAACCATGGAGATCATTACCATGGGTGGTCATGTTGGAGTAAATGGGCTGAAAAGGGATTCAAAACACTCATGGAGGGCAGATTCATCAGTGGCTCTTCCACAGGAAAGCCTGGGTGCAACCAACACAGAGCTGGCAGGAGTACAAAGCACGGCCAGGGTGTCTAGTAGAGGCCCCAGTCGGATACAGATATTGGCTGAGATGAACCTTTGATGTGACCAGTGAGTATTGCATTTCCTCTCCTAAATCAGAGCAGTGACCCACCTAATCCAATACCACCTCGCCTCTGATAACAGGCAGCAGGTGATGCTCCAGAAGATAAGCAGCAACCTTTACTGAACAGCTGCAAGATAAATTTCACTCAGCGCTACAAGTCTGGAGTTCGGAAGTTTCTCCCCAAGCCCGGACAATTGGCACTTGGCGGATGCTCAGAGCCTCGAGGACTCCTACCCCGTGTCTTTCATCCACAGGGTATTTTAATGTACTGGTGATGAGATTTCTAATGCATATAAATTTTAAGTCCATTTCTGAAACCCATTATACCATTAGCATCACTAACATATTTTTGTTGAATAAAAAAAGCATCTCCTTCTGAATGTGTTTAATTGGGTGTCCTTTTTTTTTTTCTCTACAACACTATATGGGAAATATCTGAAAAAATAGATAAATCAAATCAATAATTTTAATTTCCTCAGTAATGCTTGATGCATTAAGTAATTTTATAAGTCATGTAAAAAAGTGCATATAATTGTTAATGTATTGATTCTGATTTTTTAAAGAAACATTACTTTCAGAAAAATAGGAAGCTTCAAGGAAAAAGCTCTCATTTGTGCGCAGTTAAAGGGTTTCAGAATGGCCTTCATTGATTTGGACATGAAATAAGAAGACCGTTGATCAAGTCAGCTCTTCCTTCAGTAGGTCATTATTTACAGGAATGTCCACGGCAGAGTGGCACAGGTAAAATCATCAAAGGAGGGACTGACGTGTGAACATTTCAGTGGGTGCAGGAACTGATTTAAGGACTTACATTAATCAAAGCGAATGCCAATCTTGTCTCCTCTGTAGAAAAACAGTCACAGATCTAACCAGGATCTCTGTGCTTAGGAGTTAAAAGAGATAATGACACTAATAGTAATTTCTTCATATTTCCATAAAAAGGTGCATAGCATAAAGCGAGTTGCTTCTTGTGAAGTACAGGTTAAGTTCAGGTTGTTAATGACTGCTTGGCTGACAAATGCTCGTTCCAAATGGATCTGCTTTGAACTTTTATTTTAAATACCAAAATTGATTATTTGCATAGCTCAGAAATACACTTAAGCCCATGCTTAACAGCAGGTATGACTCTCAGAAACTGAAGGGACTCGAGTGCTTAGGTAAGCACACAGACACATCTGCAGCATCAGCACTGCTGGGATCACCTCTCGCTCGCTTTACAAGGCGAAATCCCAGCTCCACTGAGATCCCAAACTCGAGAGTGCGCCTCCAAATCTTGGTGAAAAAACAAAATTCTGTTACTTCATCGAGACATTTCAGTTTTGCTTGAGTGAAATCTGACCCACAAGATTCAGCAACACTTCACCTCTCTTTAGCCCTACTTGCTGTCAGGCCATGCAGAGCTGGAGGGAGCGCTGAGTGCAGATCACCAGCAGGACTGTGCTCAGGAAGCAGTGCTGAAAGAACATCAAATCCCTTATGTATTTTCTTCAAAGCCAAAATATTCTACAGAAAGGCTGAATTATGATTAATGGATTTACCTGTCTTTGTAGGGGACTTTCTTCCAACTCAATTCTAATCTTGCCACTAATAAGATTTTCTATTAAAACTGCAGAAGAGGATACAAGTGAGCAGTAGCATCACATTTAATAGCCGTGTTGTTAGCAACAACAAAACACTGAAAATGCTTGCTAGCTAATGGTATTTTTCCAGGCCTGACTTGTGCCCCAAACACCTTCTCTCCTGCTTTATGACATGCAGTTCCCACGCGCTCGCCCGCTGGCCTGGGCTACGTAGGGCTCTTTGGCTGGGGGAGCAGGATGGCGGCGTTGTGACCACTCCGTATTTCACCAAGGAAGATCAAAGTCATGATAGAAGTCATGCCCAGCTGGAAATACACAGGCAAATGCACCCGTGCTCGCCATGCCTGCCTCTGCCCAGGAGCTCCTGGTGATACATTCCCACACTGGTCGGTTGCTGCAGAGCTACATCCACCACGCGGGCAGCCGAGCAGCTTCCAGCCCATGGAAGGGGTCTCGGAGCCGGAGCAAACAGCTGCCGTCTGCCACGTTTCCGACCGGCAACAGCCCTGTGCAATGGGATACTCCATGGATCCCGCACGTAGCAGGCCTCCAGTAAGGCACCACTCAAACGTAATGATGTAGAAAAGACTTAGGGATAATTCTAGCTCCCCTGTTTTCTCACTGCTAGATTCCACACTTCCTGCAGTGACCAGGGTTGTACGAGTCTTAATTCAACTCCTATAGAAGGCAAAGGAAACACAACAGATTTTGGCCTATACCTGATGCAAGGGATTTCCAACTTGCTTAAAGCATCTAGAATCTGCAGTAATTGTTCTACATTTATTTGTTTTTATAAGACAGGATTACATCATTTTCCTTCCTTCAGGAAAAGTCTTCTTTTTCCTTCTTATTTTCCTATCCTAGCAGTCTTCTTTTCACTAGAGCTGACATTACTTTTTAAAGCATTCTCTGTTTCATGAATGTCAAACTATTCTTTTCCATGCCAGATTCATGGCAAAGTTACATATTCTTCAGCTCAAAACAATTTACATGAATATTCATAAACTACCTGATGGCAGAATTGGCCCTGAGATGTAAAACTATAAAACCCACAGAAACAAATGTTACCCATTTCCCTTTGTCAGAGATCTCTTGGATTAAGCATGGAAATGATACTTCATGCAGTTGCCAAGAAAACGCAGAACCAATGCACGAAACATTGTATGTTCTGTTTATTAAAGGAGAGTATCTGTAGTGACACAGATAGTCAGCCAGGCTAAGATCTTGCCAATGTCAGTTTGTGATTTACTAGAAATTATTGATTTCAAATCTTGGTTTCCCAGGGCTACTGCACATATCCTGTCAAATAAATATGCATCCATTTGCTAGAGGCTGCAGCCTTGTATAGAAAAGTGTGTCATCTCTACTAGTGTCAGATTTCTTGAGCCAAACACCAAAGCTCTGCATCCCTCCAGTGCAGCGATGTATCCCAGCCTCCAAGTTAAAGTTACATCTGCCTGCCCAGTACAGCATCAGCACAACTTGCACAACGATGGCCTCCTTCCACAGTCTGACACTCTGGTGTTGCAATTAATAAGAAACCATGGCCCTGAGAAACTGCATTTCCCCCGCAGAGGAAAAAACTCAGAAGATTTCACAGAGCATCTTCAAACTGTGTGACAGTTACAGCCTCAGACTTCTGGGACTTCTCCTGTAGCCCAAGGAACAGCTTGGAATTTAACTACTTTTAGGTACAGATCTGTCATGAGCAAGTTATGCAACATGCAAGTGCAAAAGGATAGCAGGGATAGTAACTTGCTGTTCATCAAGGCCAGGAGTGTGTTTGAATCGCTAGCGCTTGTGTGTAATTTTATAGATTTGTGTTCTCCTTTCTGTGCACTCGGAGCTGCTGGGAGTTTGGGCACACGTGTCCTCCTGGCCTCTGCCAGCCCGGTCCCCGCTGCTGCCTGCCTGGGCTCCTGCTCCTGGCGCTTGCCCAGCTCCTGAGCAGCATTTTCCCTTTGCTTGTTTGCTGCACCGTGTCCCCCACACAGACCTGCAGCATCTGGCACACGGCCTGAGGGTCCCTGTTTTGGGCCATTACGGGCCAGTCCTTGGTGGCCCATGGGCAGCCCAGGGCAGCGGTGGGACGTGCGGAAGGGAAGGTGTGGATGATCCTGCTGCGCGCTCTCCTCCGCACATCCTGGGCTCAGTGCTCAGAGCATCTTTTCGCGTTTGTTCCTTTCCTCCAAAAAGGAAATCTCTGTTTTACCATCACTTTCTCAAGTAACTTGCATTTCAAAATGAATTCTGTTTACTACAGTACAAAACCTTCAGGGCTGACAGTAGCGGCAAAAGCAACTGAATTAACAGGCTTTGCGTTTTCTTTTGTGTCTCGTCACTTTCCTCTCACGTGTCTCTTCAGTGCAGAAGAAATCAACCTGGGGAACAGCCCAGAAGGACCCAGCTCACGGGGGAGCGCAGAGACCCTCTCCTCCCTCCTGCCCGTGGCTTCACAGACCGCCTGGACTCTCACTTGGGTGGAGGAGGGACCAGCCTCAGGGCTGCCCTGCAGAGCGGGGCGAGATCTCCGCTTCCGCCCGCGCCAGTGGAGCAGGAGAGGAGGCATCTCCCGTGCCGGAGAGGGCATCACTTCTCACGGGCACTTGTTGCCTCTGCAGCAGCACCAGCTGAGCTTGCATATTAAATTGAGAAAAGCTGACTTTTTCCATGGAGGGGACGGATAAAACGGGTAGTTGCTAACCAGAGGGCAGGCTTCCTGGCTGCAGCAGCCTGGTTTACACTGCCGGGGATCAGACCTGCCTGCCTGCTGCTTGGAAATGAACCTCCAAATTCCTTTTGAGCGCTCTGGCCTTTCCTAAATTATCTGGAAACATTTTATTCCCAGATTACAACGAACTCTTGCTCTTGCAGGAAAAATGAAGAGAGCGTGCAAGAGAAAAGGACACACTGCAACTTCCCAAGCCACTTGAGCGTTAATAGCGGTGCCCTCCTGAATCAATGCAGAGGGGCTGCCAGCAACAATAAGTGTTAACTGCTGCAGTGAAGGGGCTATTTAACCTGGCCACTAAAAGTTATTTCTGCCACAGCAATTTGAACAAAACATTTAGCAATTAAATTAATTCAAGCATATCCTCTCTTTTCATGGGAAAAAAGCGGGAGAAATCCAAGCGGAGAATGAATGGCATCTAGATTAAAGAGGAAAAGAGAAAAATGTGCACGGAAAGAGAAAAATAATGGTTTTCTAAAATGTATTAGTATTACATTCTGTGGCAGCACCATATGCTAGTTTCCTAGATGCTGGTAATCCTGACGTATTTTTATCTTGGCTAGTACCAAAGAGGGAGCTCTGTGAGGCCAAGTTCTTCCCACATATCTCTGCTGAATGCCGTCTACCTTCCCTCTGTGTTGCGAAGCTGATCTAATAGGCAGCCCCGCAACTGCTTCGGATCACTCCTTTTATTTTCCATCTGTATCCAACTCTAGCATTTAAATATCATAACACTTCATGTCTTGAGTCTTTAGTCAAGCCTTTTTCAAAGCTTGGAAATTTTGCGCTTAAAATCACAAGTCGCTACCACTTCAATTTAGGGATCAGAACCACTAATTAGATGCAGCAGCAGACTATAAATTGCTCACGTTCCAGACAGAGGGGAACAACAAAAAGCCATTCTGTTAGCAGTGGTGTATTAACATATATGTAGGACCTCATTCTTCTCTGAGTTAAACAAATATTCCTTAATCAGTTCTTAGTAATCACTTTTCAAGATGGTGATATTGTTCCCTTATTGCTTGGGGAGCAGTTGCTACAACTATTTTAGACAGAGGAAAAAAATTATCACTAATTAAGGTTGTGCAACTGGATAAATTTGAAATATCTATAGCACAGGTGACCCTAACCCTAACCCACTAGCCAACTTGTTTTATTCTCTTTCCTGTACACAGCAGTCGTGCCTCTCTTACTGCTGCGCAGCCCTCTGGACACCCACTGCAGATCCTAACATGCTTCTGGTGCAGTGATCTTGAAGCCTTTGGGGAGACGGCGGTCGTAGAACAAAAGCAACCACGTTCAAAATTCACCAGCAACCTGCACTGTTGAAAGGGCCTTTTCTTGGATGGCTCTATAAATGTTTATCAAGGTTCCTGTAAGGGTTATGGAAAAGTATTTTCAAGACAGCTGAATCGAAGTCAACAGCAATGAAATCTCATGGCATGGAGACGAAAGCCATTTTCGCAGTTGGGGCTCATCTGTGATACAGAGACGATGCCAGCTATGCTGTGATACAAACACTGTGGGTACAAGTTCTAGCTATCGCCTTTCTTTGTGTAAAGCTCTGTCTTTAAATACCACCGTTTGCCTTTTTAGTGCTAAAATAATTAGTCCCTGTTTGACAGCCATTCTGAGTCCAACTTGGCCAAGTGATCCTCCAGCTCTTCCACCTGAAGCCCACATGGCTTGAAGTAAGGCCTGATATGTCCCATGAGTGCCAAGAGAGCCAAACAGCAATTTACCTGCGTGTTTTCGGTGCAGGGAAAATATGAGATTTGCCTTTGTTGGTCAGGGATCCTGGGCTCAGAAATCAGGTGTCCAATTCACACTATGCTCATCACCGTGGTATGTGACTCCCCATGACCACGTCGCCTCTTGGTAACTTTTAGCCACTCTGAAGATAGGTGTGGTAGCATCCCAGAGCAACTCCGGGAACCAGGAATACACGTTTGGGAGGCATCTTTGATAATTGGCAGGGCTTGGCAGCAGACCTGCCGCGGGCAGAGGGGAAGCCCCGTCACGCTGGGGGTGGTGAAAGCGAGCTCCGTAGTGCAGGGGAACCTGGAGTTCCTGGGAAGTCTCCAGGAAGAGGCCGCATCAGCCGAGCTTCCACGGAGCCGCCTCGCGAAGCGACCAGAGGGAATTCATTCCTCAAGTGAGCATCTGAGCAAAGGGTGGTGCTGCCAATGGGGCTGTGCTGAAGGAGGACACGAGGGGCTACAGGAAGGTCTTTGGTGAGATCTGAGCCTACAGCTGTTTACAGAAAGCTAATTGGTAGCCCAAAAAGCACCTGGAAGACATTTTGGGTGCTAGAAAACTGTACTGAACTTACTTCTCCGTGCCACCATTTCTGGCGAGTGCCGAGTTACTGCGTTCTGCTGATGGGGAGACTTGGGCAAACGATGATCCGGCTCCTCAACTATTCAATTACCCCTAATGAAGAAGGAACTGGGAAACAACCCTTAAACACCTTAAACAGAACGGCAGTATAAACAGACAAAACGACTCTCTAGAGAAATCCCCAGACGCTTGCCAAGGTTGGCTTTGGAGCCAACTGTGATACAAATGCATAAAATATTAGTTGCTTAATGGTTGCGAAGTGTTGCTCTTTAAAGGTTACTGTCTTTCTGTCCAGACAGGGCTGCAGCTGGATGATGAATGAAGCGATCCACGTATCTGGGAGTTTTTCAAGCACCTGCAGCTCCTGTTGGTGTCAACAGGAATTTGGAGTTTTTAGGATTGGCCGGGTAGAGCCTGACTTAAGAACTGGCAGGGCTAGCAGCCCTTCAGCTCTGGCCCAGGGCGCGCGTTCCCTTGAGGTTGGGTATTTGCAGCGAGACGCCCGATATCTATACCACAGAGCCAGGTACAGCATGCAGCGAGGATGTCTGGGCACAGAGAGGGCAGTGCTATGTCCGCTGCTGCTGATTTCACTCTATGGTTCGGATCATGTTTGATCAGGGCCTGCTCGTGCTGGAGAGGGACGTCCCGCCGAGGCGTGAGCCCCGCGCCTGCCTGTGGCGGCCGCGCAGGCCTTCATGCACCTGCACGTCCAAAGGCCTCCCGGCTTGTTTAACGTGGCCGTGCGTTCAGTCTTGCACCCCGGCGAAGCTCAGACGGGCTCGGGAGCACCGGCACAGCTGCCCAGCCAGCAGGGAAAGGGCCCAAAGGAGGGAGGGAAAGGGAAAGAGGGGTGGCCCAAAAGTGGCCGCGATGGCTGGATGCAGCAGTGTTGAGGGGCCTGGCCGCACTGCGAGGCTCTGGCACCCAAGCAGGCTGGACACCTGAGTGGGAACTTGCCCTGGCTGTTCCCAAGCAACCGCCTCAGAGCCGCAGTTCAGGAGGGTGCTGAGCTCCCCAAACTCCTGTATCTGCCCCCAAAAGCAGCCGCTTGTCGGCACAGCAGAACCAGGTGAGATTGCAGGCCACCTGCTTTCAACCTGCTTTCCTAAACTGCACAAGTATTAAATATTTAGGTGACCATATGCAAATCACTTAAACGCAGTTTCCCAGCAGCACCCGGACACAGCCACTCCGCACCGCCAGCCTCTTCATACGCTCCCATCAGCTATTTATCTCAAACCTGCAAAGGATTTAATTAATGGCTAATTGTCGGCTACCTTTTTTCACCAAGAGTGTTTGTGCAGGGGATAGGCGGGGGGGGGAAGCAGCCGTAGTTTGGAGACTGGTAAACACAGAAGAAAACACAGTTTGTGACTGTACCAAAGAAAACCCCCGGGCCGCTCGGCTCCGTCCAGCCCCCTCCACAGCAGCAACCCCATCCCTCCATGAATAAACAGCCCTTTCTTTGGGTGCGGACGCAGCGAGCGCTGTAGAGACCAGGGCCCCCGAGCGCCTTTTCTTGGTGTCAGGGCGAATTTGCTGGGGGAAGTGGCTGACGGGGCGCAGGGAGCCGGCTGAGCTCATGCTGCAGGCATCCTCCGGCCGGGGGGAGGGGGCTCGCCGCCAGCTTTCGGCCGCCTCTCCCGCTGCATTTACACACACACAAATCATGTTATCATAGTGAAAATATGTAAGAATTCCAGGAAGCAGAGGAAGTTTGTGTGTTGACCTTAATTTTTTTTTCCAGAGGAAGATCACTCCAAAAGTTAAGAGGACGGTTGATGCTAGCTAAACTCATTTGCAGATATTTTAATTCTCGTTGCAACATTTTCTTTCTCTGTGCTTTTTCCTTTCAGTACTAATGCTGTTTATATTTCATCCTGCATGGGTAGTTTGCCTGAGGAGGCAAAATGACTTGGTGAACAGCTCTGGGATCCATCTGGACACTACATGGGTTGTTAGGGGAGGCCCGAGCGCGCCCGAGTGCCTATTTTCCATGGCAGTACTATAAAACTGGGTGAGACTTTATGGACAGGAGGGAAGGAAAGGGTGGATGAAAGAGTGAGCTAGAACATTAGGCTTCTGCACCTCTGCCTTACAACGCTGGGCTTGGACTCTTAAAAACATTAATTAACCTGCCTCTAAACCCAACTGCATTTCTAGAAACAAACTCAGCTCTAAAGCTGTGAGTATCTCCGTGAAGACCACAGGCCCTTAAAGTTGACCACACACCCCAAAGCTCGGTCAGCGGCACCGGCAGGTTGAGGATCTTGCGAGGTGACAGTGGTCGGTGCAGCCGCCGGCCCAGGCACAGCGTCTGTCGCAGCCCACGCCACCGGCCTCGGCTTGGCTTCCCTGGCCACTCTCACGACGTTTTCTTCCACCCGCTCAAAAAGAGCCACTCCAGCACATCTAGCATACCCACGTATCGACACGGAGCCAGGGAAAGAGCAGCCGAATCCTTAAGCACCTGTTTGAATTTGGTCTCTCCCTTAATCCCACATACCATGAATATGGCCCCACATAGACTTATCCTTGTGGAACAGCAAGTGAAAGCCCCCATGCCTTCCCCACGCAGTACGTCTCCGACTCAGACACCGCCGGCCCTGCCGCCCCGGCCGGGAGCACAGGCCGTGCCCGGCGCTCCCCCGCCGCGCGCTACGTCCTGCAGAACCAGTCGGCCATAAAGTATGTTAGAGCCAGCGTGGGTTTAGACAGGCGAGCGCTAATCCTGGACAAATCTCAGAACTCTTATGCGAAGCTATCAGATTATTGAGGATTTTTGCAAAAGTAGTCTATTTCTCACACCTTTTTTTGTTGCCAACAGAAGCTTTGAGCCTGATTTGATTTCAAATGAGCAAGCCTGTTCTTCTAGCCACGAGGCAGCCTCTGATGAACATCAGGGACAGCCATCCCCACCCCGGCGCTCTGCCGAGCCCGTGAGGCTGTCGAGACGGAACCGCCTGAGCAGCCTCCAGTGTCGCAGGCCCACGGAAATCAGAGGAGCTGCGACAGCATCACAGGAGCATCCATCAGCACAAGACTCGTCCCACAGAATTTATTTCTCTATTCCCTTCTTCAGACTTTCCATATCCATTTGCTTCCCCTTTGAAGTCTTCTCCATTTTCAGTCTACATTGATATCCTGGACTTTTGGAGGTATTATTTTATAAGGCTTAGAATAAGGTGAAAGTTTATGGCTAGCAGTTGATAGAACAACATAGCTATTTTTCATGAAAAAAAAAAGTCTACTTAAATTTCTAGGGTGTAATTGTCAGTTGGCATAAATTGGCTTGGCTTCATTTAAACTAATGCAGCTGTGCTTAGTTACAGTTGTTGGGGAGCTGCAGTCAGAAGCAGGATTAGTGGTATCAGTCTTTTGGCAAGGGAAGATATACACAGGTAACAATCTAAATACATGTACTTGGATGTGAGAACTGAGAAAATACTAAGACTGATGAAAAATATCTTTTTCTATTAGAAAAGCATGTTTTTAATGGCCTGCAGAAATGTTCACAGAATTAGCGACTTTTGAAATATATTTCTCAGTAAAGACATGACTGAATCGAACAATGTGTGTAGCCAGGGCAATAGTTATATAGTAAGGCCCCAGTGCAGCAGAGTGCTCGAGCACACCTTCAACTTCGAGTGTATGAGCGGCTTCCTTGAAGTCCTTAGTAATTAGGTGTTTTGCTGAATCAGGACCTGAATTTATTTGGGGCAGGAGGACTTTAATATCTTCCAAGGAATTATACTTATTAAAGGGGACAGTCTATAAATTAGGGTTTAAGTTAAAATCAATTTCTAGATAATACATATCCCTAAAAGACAGATTGTTAGTTTGTACGAGCTTTGTAACAAAACTTTAATTAAACCCTTTTTAAATAAAACCTGTCGTACATTATACTGCTAATTGACTTGACCTGGTACAAAGAGGACTCTGCCAGCTAGAAGAGACTAAAGGAGATTATTCTGTCTGGTGCTGCAGTGATTGTGTGTTAATAAAATTTATTTCTGCAGTCTTGCCCAACTCCCTATTGTGTATTCAAGAAATGTGTGGGCTTGAAGCCAGTCATCACAAAGTAAAAAGTAATAAAACCTTAAAAGCTTGACTTTTTCTACCCCATATTCTACTGCTCCACCATAGCAGAAGCTACATGGCATATTCTGCTTATATGCATAACTCAGCTAGGGTTAGACTTCTCTCTCTGATTGTTTTTCCCAGAAAATTATGCAAAACCCTGAACTTTATTACGGTGAACACAACAAGAGCAGGACCATTACAGGATCCAAAAAGCTCTATGATGAAATATTCTAGGTGTGGTGATCACATTTTATTGCCATAATACTGATTATGTACAATAAATAACATATCCAGCAATTAGAAGAACAATCTTAATTCCTCTGGCCTAGACCTTTTTCACACAAAATCCATTTCAATGGGCCAAATTCTTCTTTTACCTCATGAAGGCAAATCTGGAATAACCTCATGCCAATTGGAATCACTTTGGACTGACATTTTCTGTAGTCGGCAACAAAACATGACCCACTGACTTCACTGGAGCTGCTCCTGCTACATGCTGGGTGTAATGGCAAAGAGTAACTGCAAGAACCTATGCAAGAAATACAGGGAATAAACAGGAGAAGCTGGAAGTTTTAATACGTGATCAAAATTCTGCATTAATTAGCATGAGACTTGGGCTAATTCACATGACTAGAATATTAATACATATGACATAGTTTGGTCAGGGAGAAAAAGGATAAAACTGTCTGGAGATATGTTTTCTGTACCCTGTAAAAGAGAAGGATCAGTTGAAAATTGCTAGATAATAATAAAAGGGGGAATGAACACAGGCACTGTCACGATGGGGGGTGGGTCTAAAACCACAGAGAACAGATGGACGGAGCTACTTCTTTTGGAGGGCAATAAGCTGAATCGTATGCTACGCTGGGCTTGAAGATCATGGAGGGATATGGCAGGGAGGGAAATGGAGATACCCACAGGGAAAGGGTATTGCAAGACAAAAGCTCAATGCTAACATTTCTTTGCGTCCAGTCTAGAGAAGCAACTGGAGGGAAAGTTCCTCGGATTTGGCTTTAAGAGTCAGGGAGAAGCAGGTTTAGAAGTATGAAAATAGAAGGCAATTTCGGTGGTAGTTAATCACGGGATGAGAAAACTCAGAACTCCCAGAGGGGAAAAGGAACAACAAAATACAAACAGTGCACTTGAAGAAAGGCTGCTTAAATAAACTCAGAGAACTGCTAAGTAATATCGCATGGGCAACACACTCAGAGGCACATGTGCAAATTACTCCAAGCAGCAGAATCACAAGAAGTGCTGTAAGAAACCACCTTGGCTAAATCATGAACTTATCACTGATCTCAAATACCAGGAGTGAGTAGAAAATTGAACCTAGGGCACATTATCGTAGATGAGCATGAAAGAATAGGGAGCGTATTTAGGACCCAAATCAGGTTAAGTGAGAACATGGACCACATCTGGCAAGGAACATAATGGATAACAAGAAAATACTACGAAGCATATTTCTAGAATAAGAGAAAGATGGGGAAAAAGCGTTGGTCTGCTATTGAACAGAGAGAGAAAGTTATTGACAGGGAATGCTGAAGAGGTTGAGTGCTTAAAGCTTTTTTTGCTGCAATCTTTACTAAAAAGGTCAATTGAGATCAGGCAGGAAACAGCACCAATGACAAAGCAGTAGAAATGCAAGTGAAAACAGGGGAAGAACAGATTAAATAGTACTTAGATAAATTAGATCTTTCAAATTGGCTGCGTCAGATAGATACAATTCATCCTAAGGAATCTACTGGACTGTTTGAAGCAGTCTCAGAGCTCAGAGAGTTGTTATCGTTGAGAGCTCATGGAGGACAGGTGAATAACCTGAAGATAGAAGAATGACAGACAGTGCCTATCCTTTAAGGGAGGGAAAAATAAAAAGGGGGAATTAAATGAGCATAAAATTAAGGAGCAGTGAATGAAGGTCAATTTTTGGAAAAATACTGAAACAATCAAATTATTTGTAACCACTCAGGAAATAACAAGGAGATGAGTAACAGCTAGCCTGGATTTGTCAAAAACACAGATTTGCTAAATCAGTTTCATTTCTTTCAGAGGGAACAGAGGAGAAACAGTAGGCAAATCTTGATTTTATTAAAGCTTTCCAGTATTGTCCTCCTCATGAACATTACCATAAGCAAGCTAGAAAAACATGGTCTACCTGAACTTGCAAAATGCTCTCTTGTTGTTGAGGGCATTTCTGCAGGCATCTGCCCTGGATTTGCTTCTATGAAATATTTTTATTACAATCCCTTCTTTTTTTTTTAATGGAACAAAGAGATTTTTGCCTATACTCAGTAAAGCTGAGAAGGGCTACATAGAAGACAGGAGACTATCCCAAGGACTTGTTTAGAATACAGTGCAATTTCGACAGCTGGAGCTGTGTATCATTTGGGGCAGCTATTTTCAGCTTTTAGAAAAGATACGGACCAACTGAAAAAGATCTAGTGAGGGCTGTAGGCATAGTTAGAGCTCTAGGAAACAGAAATTTCAAGGAGAAAGAAGGTTCTTACACAGACTATGGAAGAAAAAAAGAAACACTACATATATACTACATGTACATACACATATAGAGATGGATACAAAGAGGAAAAGAATAAACAGTTCTTCTATCCACTACGGAAAATTATTGGGCTAAACAGTAGCACAGGAAATTTAGGTTAAACATTAGAAAACACCTGCTAATAATACAGCTGTTAAGCACTGGAATAGACTGCCCGAGGAGGTTGTAGAGTGCCTACCTCCTTGGAGGTTTTCAAGAGTGTGTATGACATACACTTATCAGAAATTATGCATGTAAAGTTGATCCTCCATGGAGGTAGGGGGATGGACTTGGATGACCTCTCAAAATCTATTTCACTTATGTAGGACTTCTTTTCAAACAGAATAGAGAGAAAATTCAGCACAGTGAAATGGAAGCCTGTGTGTTCACATAGTGTTTCCTAAGTCAAGCAATTCTCATCCCAGCCTCCCCACAGTGCCAGTTAAAACAGTGTGTTTAAGCAGGTGCTTTACCTCAAGCCTAACGGCAATCCCTCACGCACTGCACTTATGTACTTGAACATACGCTTAGATGCTTGAGCTGGGGACTAAACTGGCAGCCTTTCCTACTGCTGGTTGCAGCACAACCACGCACACTTTCACCATTTCCTCGTTTGGGGTAACTTTGGAAGGTCAGTAAGTGGCTTTCTTCGATGCATAGTCCTGCTGTGCATTTCCAGAGGATGTTTAACTGGTAGCAGCATACCCCATGCACTGACTGAGACGTAATTTAAGAGGGCAATGAAAGGTGCATGGTACCTTCTATCACTAAACCCCAGAAACCCTAAACTCCAAGTTACCCCACAGGCTCACTGATTGTGTTCTGCCCACTATGTCACCTGCCCTGGCTACATGGCCTATAGGTAACGCACAATGTGCAGACATTGCATTATTGGCCACTAGCCAAGAATTTATCCCTGCCACAAATCCATTTAAACCTAGATCTAGCCATTTTTAGAATGCATTGAAAGATATATTTTTAATAGAGAAAAAAAAGAAGTGTCTCTAGAATCCTGACCAATTTAAGTGCACACTCTCCAAGATATTTATATTCCTACCACCCACTGAAGTCACAGACTAAGCTTACTCCATCTCTGTCCTCAGAAGCTGCGGGGTTGCAGAAAGCCATAGTTCCCCATAAAGCAAGAAAGTTAATGTATCTGAATTTATACCAAGTAAGCGGACATCACTATCATAATCATAGAATCACAGAATCATAATGGTTGGAAAAGACCTTCAGGATCATCGAGTTCAACCATAAATAATCATGTCTGGGGAGATCACAAGCAAAGATTGTCTGCTAGCAAATGAAGAAAAGAAACTGCAGAAATTCTTACGTTTCCCTCCTATACAAGCACCTACATTCTTCTCAGGATGGCAGTCTCGAAGGAGATGCATATTGTTATGCAATGCATTACATTCAAATAACAACATTTAGTTACATGTTAATAAAACATTGCATTAAGAATGTGTCATGTTAACCTATTTAACTACAAATCCTTCCTCTGTTCTATTTTAACCTGGCCTGGATTTACGCTGTAAGGAGGATGCATTAAACATTTGTTGTTTTAATCAATTATTTTCCTAGTATATCTGGCCAAATTGCCCAAACTTGTAGCAGTAAAGAAAAACCACAACACATGTGCACA
Organism: Tinamus guttatus; assembly: GCF_059628265.1. Classification (NCBI taxonomy): domain Eukaryota; kingdom Metazoa; phylum Chordata; class Aves; order Tinamiformes; family Tinamidae; genus Tinamus; species Tinamus guttatus. Next base: position 1,754,410 of record NW_028288821.1, read on the forward strand.
CACACGGACACACAGCACATGAACAATGAGTGCCGGAGCCGCTGGCAGGATGCGTCTGCTCTTGATTTCGCAGTGCCACCCAGCCCTCGCTGTGCTACAGTGGGGTTTTTCCATGTTATTTTGCATCTCGGTGCCAGCAGCGATTGTGGTGATTGATAGACTTAGCTGGTGCTGCAGGACTCAAAACAACAGCACTGGCAGAAGCAGCTCGGGGAAATACGGAGAGAGCTGGCTGGGTTAATCCAAGGAGAGAAGAAACAACGCTGGTGATCTGCCAGCTCTGAGGATCCTACAATAAATTAAGAATAACTGTCCTCATTGTTTCCCAGTGAAAGATGCGAGCGGAGTCTGGCAGAAGCACTTTAAGCGTTTGGCGCTTCAGCCCTGAGGCCGGAGAACAAAACCCCTCTCCGTAATGCCGAGCTCCTCCTCGCACACCTACCTCCCAGCTTCAGAAGGGCTCGCAAAGCGCTTCCCGCCTCTGGGGAAAAGGGGCTGTCCACCTGCCCCCCTGCCGTGGTGACGGACTGTTATTCACCCATAGGCACTTCGGAAATGGGAGAAGTGCTGCTCACACGCTGCCCCTCCGCGAGCAGCGGCTCCTTCAGCGGGTTTCTTCCTCTCTCTCGAGGGCCCTGCCCTGAGGAGAAGCCCCTTGGAGGACGCTCCTCTCACAGCTCACAGCTCTGGGCACAAGGCAGCAGCAACGTGTCGCCATGTTCCTCCCAGAAGGGCTGTCTGCTGCCCAGAGCCACCTAAAGGCTTCGCATTGTCAAAAGAACACAGGGACTGGAGGCCCTTGGAGCTTTTCAACTTTGTCACCATTTCCCTCCCTCTCTCTCCTCTGTCACCTTCGGCCTCCTTCCCCCCACCCTGCTCTCCCTGCTGCAGCCTCTTCATTAAACAGTCTCGTGTGGACACAGGTCCCATTTCATCCATCCAACTGCCCTCGCTCCCTGAGGAAGACGGCAGCCCCGGCAACCTCTTCTCCTGCTCAGCTGCCAGTAGCGGCTTCTTGCCTGTTTTCCCAGTGGTAACGTGGGCTTCCCTTGTTGGCTGCATCACCAAGATAAGTGACTGCCTGGATAGACAAAGGACTTGCTAAAAGACGTGCCCGGTTTCCCATCCTGGGGACAGCGGCTGCTTCTGTCAGCAACTCTTTTCCTAGCACAAGTTGTTCTCCAGCATGCACCATAAAACAGAGCACATTTATGGTTGCTGGCATCCTAACAGGGTTACTGGGCAGCTTTTGTCAAGGCAGACTTAACAACTTGCATATAGATGGGCCCAACCATGAGCCTGGCTACAAACAATGGCAGATTTACTACTGCATGTATTTGCACCAAGATTTGGTCTAGTGTGTCTTTGTATGAACAAAACAGGAACAGAAAATAATTATTTGTTTGCCAATGCAATGAATGTAGGAGAGAAGCACAAAGTTTTATTCATCTGCAAGCTCAGCAGATGTCAATGGATGAATGGTCTGACTTCAGACTCATTTTGGGGCTAATGAAGACTTAATACAGCTAGCAACACCAAGAGATAATTCTGATTTTGAACAAAAAGTGATTCCATATCATCCTATCTCCTGTCACAATCAAACATTAGTAACTCTATGAATTTTGTTGGTGGTGTTTTGTTAAAACAGCTTCTACATGATAGTCAGTATTTGCATGTCTGCTATAGCGAACCCTACCACCACTGAAAGTCTAGCACAAAGGACTGTGTTATTCTTTCGCATCTTTTTTTTTCTGTATAGCTTTTGAGGGAGCTGTAATTGAAAAGAAGTAACAGGGAAGCTGAACAAGAGACACAATACTGCAGGGACCAGCCCTGAAACGTGAGGTGACATACTTTATATGCTGAAATCCTAAAACTCCGGCTTTGTACTTCTGAAAAATGTAACATGAAGAGCAAAAAAAAACAAACCAAACCAAAACAAAACAACTTTGTTGCCCGATCAAGAAATAAACTCACTTTTTCTAACTTCATGTTTATAATCTGATGGTCTTCTATGAAGGCCTAATTTTAAGAGGTGAAAGAGAGGCCAGTACAACAGAGACATGAGAATACCAAGATTTTGAGAAGCAGGGACTTACAGCACTTTCCAGAGGCTGCTAGAAAGTCAACCAGGATGGAGCATCCGATCTGCATCGGCTGGCTCTGCTCGCTCCGCATGTTTTCGGAGTGCTGCAGAACAGCAAACAGCACTTTCCATATTTAAGTTACAAGCTTGGTACTTACAGAATTGCCAGAGGTTTACTATGGTGCAGCGATTGATATGCCAAACTTAAAACTTTGTCCTGTTTCTACAAGTATCAACAACGAGAACCTCTCAAAGGGCCTAATCTAAAGCTACTGAAGCCATTTAAAAGCCATTAAAGTCAGTGGAAATCTTTACATCTAGCTGTGGCACTCTTGGATCCTCCAAGTTACTTTTGTGCATACCTCATACTTAAATGAGTAATCTCATTGACAAAGCAGAGCTTATCTTGACCATGAAAAAATAGCTGAGTTTAATACGAGTTTATCCGAGCCTGGTCAGGCTAAGCACAAACTCAAGCCTCTTCCCACCCAGGACACCTCAAATGGGACCATCCTTCTCCTTAAAGTTTTCTGTGCCCATGAATGCTTCTGATTATGTTTGTAATCATATTTGTGATCAAGACTTAAAATGGTATGGTCCAGAAGTGGGTTTATTCAGAATAAACTAGATCATAAGCATAAGAATCATGGAATAACAAACACAAGAATACTGCAGCTATTTCTGGCTGCACTGAGCAATGTTTCTTCCAGTGCACACCCCAAAAAGACTTTAAGTTTATGTTGCTTTTAATGATAGAGAATTGAACAAAGCATAATTTGGAAACAGTTTTGAATACTCCTGCCAAACGCTGAATAAAACATCATTTACCTCCTAAGTGAACATTTTTCTGGCAGTTTTGCATGAATTAAACATTTTGGTCATTTAAAGGAAAAATGTAAGAAATCTGGAGTGTTCTTAAAATAGCTCATCAGTATACTTGAAATATCTTTTCTGATTTCAGGAAACTCCCCCTATGCATGTAACTGGCTAGGAAAACCATGGCTCTTCCACACTAATTTCACTGCAAGCTTATGAAAATAATATAATGAGGCAAAGCACTCAGCAATGCCAGAGCATGGGGACCACAATGCTGTAATAGATGATATCAAGATGATGGCAAAATAATGTCACTGCAGTCACTGGAGACTACATTACTATGTCAAGATGATGGCAAAATGATTTTGATGCAAGTCTATTGAAACCTCTGTTAAAATATCCAGATGATTGCAACATATCAGAGAAATTCCCCCGAGGAAGCGACTGATAAATTTGTGTTAAAGTATTTCAGCTGCACCACTTTGTAAACTGTGTTACATTGGCCAGATCCTGGCTTACTGACACTAGCTCAGCCTGACCCCCCGACATCAGCTGAGGCTCCAAACTGGAGGATTTGTCTTATGTAAACGCTCGGATTTCTTTAGTTCTGATGATCTTCTCGAGCGTTTGGGGATGTGTAGCTCACTTTATCATCCGCATGTGCACAGCCATAGTGTAAGATTGCTGTGTGAAGATTGCTGTGGGGCTGGGAAAACAAGCTGACTTGCACAAGCATGGCCTTGCCTGAGGCTCAGCAGTTTGGAGCCACAGAGAGGCAGAGGGTTGCTCCAAAAGTGGGCAATTGAGCAGCTCGCGCCCTGCAGAACGTGAAACGTGTCAAAGGTACTAGAAGAAAAAGGAAATCTTGGCTTCTGCCCCTCCTACATGAGTTAGAGAGTGAATCAGCAGAGGGATGCGATCTTGGATACTCTCGTTCTCTCTTCATTAGGGGAGCTCTTCAGCAGATATGAGAAACTGCTCCTGAAAGTCACAGCTGAGCTCGCGAGCATTAATATGTGCAAGATCCTCATGGATGCAAACACATGTTTACCTCCGGAGATTAGAGTGAAGAAACATATCGATCACATGTGATAAGGTTCCCTCTAGCTCCCGGGGAACAAAACCTGCCGAATACCAGCTACCACCGCTCCCTGCTCTTGCTGGTGCCGGTAGTGCCTTGGTTTTCCAGGCTGCACGCCCAGCAGGAACTGTGCGTACGGAGTGCCTGCAGGACTGAGCCCTCGGAAGATTGGTAGGGCAATTAGCGCAGAAGCAGCAACATTGCTGTTATCAGAACGAACATGAAGCTGCAAGAGCTGCTTCAATAGGAGTAGTCAGAGCTGCTCTAATTACACGTTCCTCGCATGGGCTGGCAAGCACGATGGTTTTCGAATCTGGGTTATTCAGGCTTCTGAGGTTACAAACGCGGCTCTGCCAGCTCCACCCACTAAGTAAAAGGTTGTACGCGGCCGGCTGGCTGCTCTGCACAGCCTCGCCACAACTGTAGGCAACTTAAAGGTAAAATAATGCTGTGAGAGGATAACTGGTCGCGTTTAGAGAAGTCCTTGCCAGCCGTTTCGCTTCTCCTACGTGTGCATCTCAGTGGTGAAAACTGTTTTCTGTCATTTTCTAGAAGTTCCCCCCCTTCTGCTTTCTAATCCTGCTGCTCTGACCCACTTGCTCCTCACCTCCAGCTGACAGCGCTGGGCTCACCACTGACTTCAGCTGCGCCCTGGATCTGGGGCTCAGCTATTGTGAACAGATGGAGCTCGAGGTTCCTACAAATCCCATCTGCTCCCACAGCAGCCAGCATTAGCACTCCTTGAGGAAGGAGCCTCGGTCCCCCCAGAAATCCCAGTCATCTTTCTGCTTCACGCTGTCACTTGCAAGGGCAGAGGGAAGAGCAGGGCACCGCGGATTGTGCCTGTCGGCAGCACGCCGTGTATCGCGGATCGGACAAGCCTGATTCTCCAAGCAAACACGAGCCGGGTCCCCCGGGCCTGGCTCCGAGCGCACACACGGACGTGTGGCTGCTTCTGCCGGAAAGCAGCCCACCTTGGTGTGGTGTAAACGCAGCTAGAGAAGGGAACATTTCACTGACAAGGGAGCACTAGAGGATGAAGAAAACGTGTAGTTTGGCACAGCAGTGATACCTGGGGCTTGGCTTTCACAGACTGTGTCTCAGCAGCCTGGTACAGAGGAAAATTCCCATTTCAGATTCCTGCCTTAGCTGCGTTCCCAGCCCATCCCGAACAAGCCGTGGCTGCTCTCCCTTCTCCGTGCGGAGACCCGGCTGCCTGGGCAGCAGGGTTCGGCAGCGCTCAGGACCCCAGTTTACACAATGGGGAGGCTGGGGCCTGTCAGGAGCACTAGCAAAGCACCCAGCCGAGATGCAGTCCCACGCAGGCACCTATAAACCCTGTGTCAGGCCTCGTTCTGCACGAGCAGCACAAAGGGACAGATACTTCGCTCTAAGTGACCAGAAACAAACTCCCTTAGCAAGAGGATAAATCCCTGTGGAAGCGATTTTGTGCCTTCTCAAGCCCATTAAAGATACTAACTGGGAACAAAGGTGCATTTGGGATGCTCTGCTCCAATAATTCCCCATTTCATAAAAGCACCATTATTCCAGTAGTGTAAACTGGAGAGATCTCACAATGATTTTTAAGTCATCTGGGGGCACAGCTGGTATGTAGCGATCAACATATAGGAGGGTATAATTGCATCTTTGATATCTTTTCCATTGTCCAGTGCTGAGCAAAATTGTGCTGCTAGGGAGAATCTGGTAAGAATATAGATTTTTTTTTGTTTTATTTCTCATTTAAGGTGAAATTCTGCTGTCAGTTTCCCCGCCTGAATACAGAGTAATGTTACTGAATTCAGTGTCACTGGCTATTAGAATTAAATGATTTGGCATGCCTTACTCAAAGATGCAGATCGCTGGTTGAAATATGGCTTTCTACTGCAGTCACCCTGAAACTCAGTGGCACCAGGCAATTATAACAATATGAACACTTCTTTTAGCATGAAACTAGCTGAAGCAGCTTCCTTTATTTTTTTAATGTCACTAATACAAATCAATAGTTTTCCATCTCCTGCCATTCCTAGATTTGAACCATGAATTTGAACTGTGCATCTCCTCTCTAACCATTATGCAACCTCTTGACAGAAACCCATTATAAACCTTTCAATTTATTCTGCAGCACAGCTCTACTAGGGATATTTCCATCTACACATACACACACACACACACACACACATCGCATGCACTTTTCTTCCTTGAAGCCTCCCTATTGTACCACAGTTACATATTGAACTCACTTTAGCCTCTAGCCAAGGAAAATACAGACAAAAGGATTTTTCTTAAACATATTTCCATTTTAACTGCAGACTTCAGTATTTCCAGTGGGAGGCTCAGAAAGATCTGTCAACAGAAGAGGGAGTTGATTTTAAGTTTTAATGCGATACGGGAGACTTGTTATAGATCGTGTTTCTGCTGCGGATGCTGATCTGGTTTGGGGAGAGAGCACTGAGCTGCACTCCGCGGCTGCCCAGGACGCGGCACCCTGCAAGCCACCCTGCTCCTGCTCCTTCCACGCACTCCTGCATTTGCCCCCGAGCGTTTCCTCTCCAAACATCAGTCCTGCAGCACGGAAGCAGCGGCCTGACAGGTACTTGCTCTCTCTCTCTCATGGCACGTGGGCTGGAGATGACAGATTTCACTGCTGCCCTGTCTGGAATTGCACCTGCTTCCCTGCCATCCCACCTGCAGCTCTGCTGGTCTGCAAGCAGGTGATTCCCACCGAGGCAAGACCCTGCCCCAGGTCAGCCATAGATCATGCTAAGTGATTTCCTAATACACAGAAACAAGCTGGGGAATGTCTCCCAAAATCACATTCTGCGCAGCTTCCACTCACAGCTCCTGCTCACACTGGTTATTGGCTGATTAGTAGCATCAGGTCAACTTTTCATCCGCACAGTAACTCTGGAAAACTTTCAACCAGGATGCTAGGGCAGGAGCTTAAGAGGGTGAAAACTAATGAACAAAAATGCTGCTGCAAGTTTAAAAGCAAAAAGCGACTCAACACCAGCACTCAGCAGCTGAGAAGAGGCTGCCAGGCGCTGGCATCACCTCCATGCACGGTGGGACCTGCCCCTCAGGGTGCTCCCTGCGCCCACGGTCCTGGAGTGAACGGACCCGGAGTGGTTGATTATGGAAAAGTCTGCCCTGAAGCGAAGCGTTTCCTTAAGTCTCGTCAGTCAGTACTTACATACGCTGTGAATCATAAGTATTTAATTCTCTTAAGATTTTTATCCTAGTTAATATCAGTGTAGATAAGCTCATGACCTGTTTCTGAGCATTTAATTGTCCTGTCTTCAATAATACTAAGGTGTCAGTAATATTTTGCTCCACTCTTTTTTTCCAACCCATGTATAAAGAAAAAACATGTTTTTAAGAATAAAGCCTGAGCAACTTCTCTCACTGCTGAGATTTTGTGCAAGCGAGACATGGCACTGCAGTCGGATGGAGCAGAGGCTCCTACTCCTCTGACTGCAAACGACTTGCCAGAAAAACTCCTTTGATCAATTTACAGCTCTGTTTTTCCACATCTTGCATGGCTTTTGGGTTGTGTTATGATGAAGAAGGGTGTCTGAGAATTCCCTGATGCACCTTTTGTCTTACATTCGTTATTTTTGATATCTCTATTCTGTCAGATCTAATTTGCCCATTTCCTAAAAGCAGTCGAAAATCATCAGTTTCTCCTCTGATGCTTCCATGTGTTTTTAAAGAAAGAGGAAGCTCCGCTTTCAAGCAAAGAGCAGCACTGCTCACCATAGTCCCTGTTGCTCAATAGTTCAGCTATAGTTACACTTCCAGCCAATTTGTCCATGTTAGTTAGGACACAGTCAAAAATAGCCTTCCTCATGTGCGCTCTGGAGCTAGTTATTTCAACCATGATTACTGAAGAGCTTGAGAACTCGTTTCTATCCCACCTGACTAGTTTATAAAAGGGAAGCCAGACTCACCAGTTACTACCGTTTCATTTAGTTTCGTTGCCTCTTTGATCTCCCTCAATATTTTCATGGCAACATTATGCTGAGTCAACAAAATAAATATAATTTTGGTAACTGCATTCTCACTTGCTTGGGATTTTTCTCTAGTGTGCTTATTATGTAGTTCAGTCCACACAAAAGCATATTCTGTACAAAGGCTCTTGGCTACAGCACAAGGCGCAGTGCCCATGAGCTAACCTGTCCTTCACATCGGGTTTGGCACTGTGGCTCGTCACCTCGTTGTATTGCAGAGCCGTGTCCAAAGAGGAAACGGGGCTGGGCATGCAGGGACACGGAGCTGCAGAGGACGGGGAGGATGAGGCATCGCGTTGCAGGCACAAACATTGCCAAGAAGCGAAACCTGAATTCTGGTATGAATGTGACTGACAACACTAAGCTGACGAGAGCGTCCTGTGACTATCGAAAGGCAAAATCCTGGTTCTACCAAGCTGAAGCTTTAGCAGCTTCCAAATGCCTGAGTAAACACAGGCAGAGATGACTCCTCCCACACTTAATAATAGTCAGCGGGTATCTTCTCTCCTGAAAAACCTGCCTCTTCAGTGTTTATAAAACATTACATGGTGTCAGAAGTTATCTGGAGGCAAAGGAGGAGCAATTACTTCCAAGTCTGCTGGATTTATGAGGGAGATCTACAGAAAAATGATGTCAGTTTAGCACCATTTTGAATTATGCAGCCATGGGGGCTAAGGAGAAACCACCCGAGGGCAGGCGGGACGATGCCAGGGAGCTCGGCAGCTGCACACCTACCTAGCGTATTTGGAAGGGAGAAGATAAAAAGGATTTGACATGGGGACAGGTGCTAAATAAACATCTTAGAGTGATTAGAAAGCACAGCCAGACAAATTTACATAGAAATCTCAAAGCTGGGAGAAATGAGCCTCAGAACTGATGGAGGCTCTGCACATTCCGCCATACCAAAGACTCGGAGAGAAGTAGGCACAAAAAAAGCGATCAGTCACATGGACATTAACTTAAGTGATTTTCCATCCCCTGAGAGCTGAAAGGCAGTGCCAGAGCAGCAAAGACACAAGGTTTGCAGTCGCCTGCTGGCTTTGCAGCAGCAGCGTGGGGCACTGGTGGGGCAGAGGGTTCATGCCAAAGGCCCCGGGCTGCCTCCAAACGCCCCAACATCTTCCTGACCACGGACCTAAGCCCATGGGGTCCTCAATGCCACCAGCCAAAGCCCAGCAGCAAAGGCCTGCAGAAGGGCACCTGGCGAGGACTCCGCTCCAGCCTGTCAGCCACACGCTAAGCGACTCAAGACGAGTTTATGATCCCAAGGTATTAATGAAGATGTTTTAAGGAAAGAACATTGAGATAATCTGACCTGTGATCACAGTGGAAGAAATCACTGTGGCAGAAAAGGTGCACACACGAAAATGAGGAAGGGACTGATGACCAGGGTCTGGTTCAGGACCCGATTCCCTGCTTGATAAAATCTAGATTTCATCATTTCCCTCAGAAAGTGTCTAATTTTAAATTGCCTCGTCTGTTCCAGATTGAGTCAATATTCTGGTTTGTATTCCAACAAACCCACAAAACCAGAAATAAAGTGAAAGAGCTTACACTTCTAAGTACTTCCAGGCCTGGGGAAAAAGAAAGAAAGAAAAATAAAAGAGTGAGAGTTTTCTACGACAGTTCACAGTTCAAACCAGTGTCTTATACAACTGCTGTACTTCAAACGCACACGAAACTGAAAACATGTTGAGGAGAAACGGCGTGCTCGGCTCCAGAGAGAAACGAAAGCGAGGGCCGCTCCTCCCCGCCCCGCACGGCCATGAGGCGGCTCCCGGCAGACAGGGCCCCGCGCGCCAGCCGCAGCCACGCGCAGGACGGCCGGGCGCGTAGACCGCTCTGCCTCGCCACAAACCCCTTGAACCCAACAAATCGAGGCCGCTCAAGGTAAGGCGGTGTGAATGAAACCGCCCGAGGTAGAAGTAAGGACGAGGCACCGAGAAAGCCTGGGTTGCAACAGCTCAGCGTAGGCGACACAAACCGCAGCCCTGCGTCACGTAACTCGGCAGATATGTGGTTGAACAAACCGGGTTGAACAATTCCCCAGAATCCTAGCAGCTTGTCCCAGCAGCACTTTGCCAATCATTAGGGATTTGCTGATGGCCGGCATTCCCCCTGTTCCTGCTGGGCACGGAGCATTTCACACTCATTCTGCGCAAAACGGGTCCACGCTCGGATCCTGGATCCCACAAACACATTCTGCGGCTTTGCCAAAGCATGGATAAAACTGTTGTGCTTTTGTCCTTTTGTAAGAGGTGTGATATCGGATAATTTTTACAAAGCTTCTGATTGTGGAGGCAGAGGTTTAGTTTTCATACTTTTACTGAAGCTGTGTTTTTAGCATTATTGTCTGAACCAAAAAAAACCCAAAACACCCACAACAATATCACAGAGAGACACCCAAGCCTCAGAAACAAAAAGACAACCCAGTGATGACAACAAATAGTATTATTAAAAATTACTATTAAAAAAGTCAAATTGCAATCCAGCTATCTTTATATATATATATATATATATAAAATTGTCAGAGTGTTAAAAAATAAAGTAAAAATAAAGCAGAACAAACAAAAAAATGCAGCCTGCTACGCTGGTGCCCCATGCCCTTGTTGGCCGAACCCACTTACATGGACACCAATTTAAGAGCCTTACTGAACAAAGCCATCAAATGTGCCACTGGTCCATGACACCCTTTGGATGGCTTGCTCCCATTGCATCCTCCCCTTCCAGCTTCAGCAACATTTATTTAGCTAGCACTTTCTTCACTGCTGGCAGAAGCCTCTTATCAAATCCTGCAGGCCAGGGAAGCAGATACCTGCAAACAATCAGTCCTCCCCAAACTAACCGCCCTGCTAGAATTATTTCTTTGTGTTTCTGAGAGGTCCTTTGGCGACCGAGAGCTCCGAGCGCTGCACAGCGCCAGCCCTTGAAACGCATGTTCTTGTATGTCTTGAAAAATGAATAGTTTGAACCCTGCCAGGTGGGTTTTTGCTCTTCCCCTTGATCTTTTATTTCATTCTCTCAAACTTCAAGATAAGCCCCCAAACTAAAAGTTCTGAGATCAACAGGAGTTTTGACTAAATCAGAGCTGTAAGATTTGGCCCATAACTTCTAAAACTATTCTTGCAGCCTGAGGAAACTCACCAGTCAAGTCTTCCAATCACAAAGAGCTGCCCACACTCACTGTTGATAGGTGCCCCATATAAACTTTACAATGTATATTCAATATCTCTTCCACCTATAGAAGCCCTTTTCATACATTAGATTTTTATTTGATGGCAGCCAAGGAAACAAGCTCTGCAGAATTTCTGAAACATCCAGGGAGATAAAAAAAAAAAAAAATCAGACGGTGCTCAAGCTAGTTAATTAAAACATCTCAGAATCTTTCACCTGCAGTGTCAAGCTGTTTTGTTAAGTGAAGAATTGAGAGACTAACTGAACAGGTGCTGCTGCAAGCACAGATCGCCACAGAACAAGCACTTTGCAGAAGCCCATCAGAAGTAGTCAGACTACAGGATCTAATAGAGAGGGCAGCGTATGCTCATCGCTTCTCATTAGCCGATGGCCAAATCTTTAGTTAAGGAGAAATCTCATTGAAATCAATGGGGATTTTCCCAGGCTCAGATTGCAGGATTGGGACACGCTGTGCCATTATAACAGATATTACAAAGACCAGACTGCTTATATTGTGGCTTTTGGTGGCAGCATCTCATCTGAAGCCCACTGAATTTAATAGAATGCTTCCCATTGATTTCACTGAAGACTGGATCAGGACAAGAGTCACCACGTGGCTGGTCCAGGATCAAACAGCAGAAAGACACGTCCTGCAAGTGGTTTAACAAGTTACAGACTTTTCTTGCTTTTTTCAGAAAGAACAATAAGAAAAAGTATTTATTCAAGGAACTATCAGATGCTAGTATAGAGTGGAAAAACTAGCCTGTAACTAGCTAGGATAGTGTGAAAGGACTCGTGTCATATTTCTGAACATCATTTATTTGTTTTTATATGGAAAAGACTTGCATTAGAAAGAGCTAGATGCAAATATTTGTGCATGGGAATAGTGCCAGGCAAGTCAGTGGCGTTCAATCCAGGCATGCAGGTGTACAAAACACTATGGACAGTAGTTGCAATACTTGCTACCCAAGACCTGCTCTCCAGGGATGTCGCTTGCAACTTGGCATTTCTGGAAGCCCCCTTGAAATCACTGCAGAAATGCATAGGCAAAAATATTTGCCTTAGCAATCTGCAGGACAGAAGCCTTAGTCTGTATGATCCTTGGGGCAGAGGACATCATTTATGTATATTTATGCAGTGCACATGTGAGCAGTCTCCAAACCTACCTGTGACTACCAGTAACAGCATAAAAATCAAGCAACATGTTCATTATCTCAAGGCTAATGAATAGATAATTTAAATAGTCATACATTATACTCTTATCCAGATACATTTAGAGGAGAGAAATTGGAAAACATTTAAAAAACTTTTCTCAGAAAATGCGTATATTAGGAAAAGATTATCTCTCAATAAAACCTGTACTGGTAGAGCATCATGCCACCTCCAATTTACACTAACAAAGGTGATAACCAAGATTAAACAGTTTACCATGTTGAAACTTATTTTTCCCAGTGAACCAGCCCCCTTTCATACATGCATCTTTTTTGGAACATCTGTGCTACCTGTTGGCACAACAGTACACAAGTAGGTGTTTTTCATGTTACCCCAGAAGATTATGGGGAGAAAGAAGAGATACCAAGAAAGAAAATGAAACAGAAAAAATAGATAGCTTCTTTCTCAATTTATCTGTGTTTTGGGTTATTTTGTGTGTAATTTTAAAAATATATATCTATTCTCCACTATACTGTTTGATAGAGTTAAAAGTATCAAACATAGATACAGTTACAACTTATAAACCTTGCCCTATATCATACAGTTTTTTTGGGGTGTTTTTTGCTTAAAAATAACATGAAAAGACGCTCAATTCTACCTCAAAACATATTCTTTGTTTGCAAATGCACTATCGTTTTATCTGCATTCGCTTCCTAGACTCCCTGATATGCGCTGCTGCCAGCTATCATCACTCTCAAACGGGTACACCAGTCAAGACACAGCTTTGCAGATGAACTCCTTTATTTTTCAGAGGCAGTCTGTCCTCCTGAGTTGTTTTGCCCAGTTCTTAGATGTTCTTTTAGAGATGAAAGAAGAGCCTTCTCCAAAAGTCATTTCCTTTCTTTTCCATCTCAGTTCCTTCCTGACTAATTGGTAGGAGAGGGCTCAGCTGGGGAAGGATATTGAACTGGAGTCAGTAACTTGAGAGTCTATTATTTTACTTCCCTGTGCCTCCATTTCCCCATTTACGCCATGGTAATACAACACTGAAACACCTTCTAGGCTTAGTTCATTAAGGTCTGTTAGGTATGTGGAAGTATTTTTGTGAAAGGTGCTAGAGGCATGAATGTTATTCTTGGTATCACTGTCATCTTAGGAGAACTCTCTTCACGCAAGCTTTTCTTTCCCCTCCTGAAAAGACCACGAATGAATGTAACTGTCCCCCAGACGCATTTTTTTTCCTCTGGGGACCAAACCCCTGCACCGAAATGTCTAAGCAGCATCATCTCACACAGAAGGACCAAAGCTGTTAGATGGATGAGGAACAACAGTGGTTTCAAGGCTCTGTAGACACACAACCAGAACAAAGAGCCCACCAGTAAGGATGACATGTGCATGCATAATATGTTCACACTCCTTTATTTTATCTCGATTTATTTCGATTACTTCGGGGAAAGGGCTGCCCGTCTCAATCGGTAACAGCCACTGTCTGCGAACACAAAGCTCTGCCTTACTGGTGAACAGCAATGGAGCAACCTCTTAAAAAAAATATCACTGAAGAGGACAAAAAAAAAAGCATATGCTAAGGTATGATTGACAGCTGCCATAATGGACTGTCATGTCAAAAGAAATGCCTTGCTAATTCTCTTACATAATGAGCTAGATGCTAGGCGCTCCTTGTGAGTTTGATTGTGCAGCCTTCCATCAATCTTACCGACATTTTGGCATCTAAAATACAGCAAAACCACTTAACAAGGGCTCTTTAAACAGGCAAGAGGAGGGATGTCTCTGTGTATTAAATGTGATGTGAAGGTTGCTATGGTAAATGTGAGCACACGAATGTAGCAGTGCAGAACTCCACGCTGGTGGCTAGACTCGAGGCTGGCCGTGCCTCCGGTCCCCAATGCAAACTCGGGCTGCGCGACTGAGCGCGGCAAGAATCTGGTTTTCTTGCCACTTTTGGGGGACGGGGAGGGAAACGTGCCTTAGCCCAATTCTCACTTTTTTTTTGCATGCAGATCCCTGGGGTCTTGCTGAGGAATCTCTGAAATGGATTGTGGTGTGCTCTCTCTGAAAACTGCAAAAATGGGTCTCCATCCCCCAGGCGCCTTCAGCAACTAAGAGTGGAAATATATATACACTGCTCTCCCCACTCTTTGCCTGGTTGTCACAGTTACATAATGCTGCCAGTTGTAATCACAGCTGAATGGCGTTGTTAGGCAACTCGGTAAGCTTTATTTATTGAATTGAAAATTGCCATAGAGGTGTTGATTATCTGCCCCAGAGTCATGATGATTATAGCTTTAACTATTGGCACTTCCTTTATTACCAGTGCTCTGACTTCCCATTTTGCTTGCTAAATTTATAATCCACAGAGCCCCTTCAGCTGTGAACTGCTCCCTCCCAAGCAATTGCAGATTAATTGCCAGCTCCACCCTGGGGCCCTGTAGTGGAGGGGGATTGAACTGCACATCAGAGAGGGAAACTTAGCGTATAAACGTTTACCAGGATTTACTGTTCTCTAGGTTATTTCATGTTTTCCTTTTAGAATAAGTTCCACCGGAAACCTAGTGGTTCCCCTGCTCCACAGTGACATTTCTTAGATCTATTTTGTTCCTGTTTTGTTGTTACTACTCATGATCACAAAGGCACTGAAAAGACTAATGCACTATAAGCTCACTGACTACATCCCCCATGTCCCAGCCGCTCAGCAGCACATAGAAACCACCATCACTATGCCCACTATTTTGTCCAGAGACTTCACAGCTCTTCCTTCAGGGCTGTTATTGCTTCTGCTTGTTCCATTTCCCCAGTTCTTCCTATTTCTTCTTACTCACATGTATGAATTTTAAACATCAGTACAGTCCATTCTTCCTACATCTCCCTTCTCCTTTTGGTTAGGATTTTGCAACATTCCCACCTACGCAGTCATTCTTCGCATACATGATTCCATTGCCCTCACTTTGCCAAGTAATTTGAACTCTCTGGCTCAGAAGTCCTGCTCTGAGCACAAATGCTGCACAGTCCTCACTGCTCAGGAGGAGCCTCCCATTCGGAATCATCACATTCATTTTCAGTCTCCCAAGCACTTCCCTCTCTCTAGTATTGGGTTATGACTTCAAGAACTCCTGTGTGATCATAACCCTGCACTAGAGCCTTCCCTCGTCTCAGCAGCACTGAGTTTTTTGTTTAAACACATTTAATAAAACATTTAGCTTCCCCGCTACCTGGAAACATTTCCCAAAGATACCCCAGCGACTCCAGAAGTTAAACACTTTCTAGGTATGCCAGCTATTTAGTAATAAGAACACCAAACCTGCCTCACCCTGCCAAGTTCCACAGTAGTCACAGTAAATTCCAGCCCATAGAGAGACATTCTTACACCTGGAACATCATTCCCCATCTCAAACAGTATTTTTCAGTGCTGTATTTGTTACACAAAGGTTCCTCACTCACCCCATGCTCTTCATCTTTCCTCTTTGCTGTTTCAGGCTTCTCCAGGGGTCTGGATCACTTCCAGCCCTCAAGCTCTCTCACTTAATCAACCTTTCTGTCACCATTGCTCCTCTGCAGCCTATTCCCAAACAGCAGCACCCTGTGGACCCCAGGACTTTGCCTCCCTGGAGGACCCTCCCCTGCTCCATATTTGCCCCAGCTGCTGCTAAAGTAATCCCCTGAATATTCAGTTAGTAGAATTACACCAGGGTAGTTGGTTGAGTCAATTTAAAAGTTTGTGGCTCGACCCTGTGAGCATATGAGGCAGTGGCAAACAGCAAGTATTTCTGAAAGTATGACCAGAAGTGGTAAAGTTGTCCTTTTTTTTTTTTTTAACAGAAATCTTTTCCTACTCTATCAGCAAATTTTTGTCCTCTTTAGTAACAAATTAATCCTCTGGGATCCTGAATCCTGCTCCAGAAATCTTGCCCATCCTACTCATACAGTTCAGTGTGGGTGAGATACTTGCACAGGCCCTGGGCGTGGGGGTTGCCATGTGTCTAGGACCCCGCTCAGCTCCTGACCCTGTCACGGGCTTTCTCTGCAATCCCGGACACCTTGCTTTACTCCTGCATGATTCAACTTCCTAGCTGTAAAATAAGGAGAAGAGTAATTATCCATCTGGAATGATTAATGTGCATACTCACGGGGCTGGAAGGGGAAAGAGCTATAGATAGGTAAGTAGAAAGATGAAGAGGTCTTTTGCTCTGATGGGTCTGAGGACGGATTTTTCTTTTTTTCTCACCTTCCCTTCTTAGGAGAACTTGAAAGTGAGAGAAAGATCATGCTCTGTCAGAAGGCCAGATTGTCGCAGAGAGTGCAATTCTCCATTTTTGGCTAAAGTCTCTCTCGTTTCAGTTATTGCTCAGGATTTTTTTTTTTTTAGTTGTATATGTATTCTATTTACAGCGTTGTTATCTTGAATCCAAAAACATTTCCACTCTTGACTATTCAGCTGTCTTTGTATTTAAGAACTCCAAACTTAAGCAGTTAATGACTTGCAACATGACAATCAATATATTTTTACATGTAAATTTGCTCTGTGGGGCTTTCTAAATTGTTTCCATGAGGGGCAATCTCTTAACAGAAAGAAAGTTTTATCGTAATCTTTCCTTGCATTAGCATCTAAAACCATCTCTCTGCCTTCATGCAATCTTGTGGTTTCTTCTATGACACTAGAGATCAATGGGAACAGGTGATTTTTTTTTTCTTTTTTTCATTTTCTTGTTTTATTTTTCTTTTTCTCAGTAAGAGAAAAAAATCCCATCATAGAATGGGAAGAGAAGCTGGTGACAATCATCTGATCAGCCAACATCCCCTACATCAGATGCTTTCCACCTGGGAACATCTGCCTTAAAAGATACCACCTGTTAACAAAAAGAGTCAAATATTGAATGGAGTGTTTAAAAGTTCACAACAATCAGTTCTTGTAAAGTAACTACTTTCTAGGTTTAAGGTGAATACAACATTCGAAAGCTGGCACATCTGCTTCTGTGCTTGGTAAGACAGTATGTACAGCCACAAGCACATTATAACATTTGATATTTTTAATCAAATCCCATTTTAAGGTGGGATGTGTTTCACTCCGCTAAAGGTCATTTTAGTTACTGTAGCATTAAGGGTTTTCAATAAAACATTTTAAATGCCAGTTATATAACTGCTTTTAAAACATTTAACAGCCACATTGGTTGCATGACCTAAGACAAAGGATATTTTCTCAGCACTTTGATATATTGTGCCTAGATTATCCTTTTGGGAACGCTCGGTTCCATAATGGCCTCAGGTCATCCTATAATATGTGCTGTAGGATTTTTTTTCCACCAAAACAATAATTGCTAATGAAGCCTATGGTGACGGAAGTTCAGTGACATGGCGAAGGATGGAGATTGGAGTCAGCAATAGCAGCAGAGACTGGCCAGTGCGAGAAGTTCATCCAGCACTATTCAAGGACAAGAAGGTGTAGCAATAAGGAATGAACACACACTGGTCTGGGTCTTACTGCTGCACTGTAATTTAAAGTAAAATAACTCCGGTTAGGAGAAGTTCTTCCCTCCCTTGCGTTCAAGAATATTACACCACTAAAATACGATCTACAATAGGATATAACATCATCTGTAATTTCAGGCCTTCATACCCAGATGCACCTGGACTCTAACTGGACGTGTACAAAGTTGTACCACTCCAAACCTCTTCCTTAATCTTGGGGCAAGGGGGTACTTTGAGATGAATGGTCTCCATACAGTTTAAAAGAGACTCAGGCCAGATCTCATTTTTCAGGAGTAGATGAAGCTATTTCTAATTAGGTGCTTATGGAAGAATCTCACTGGGGCGCTGCTTTCGGCAGCAGTGTCTCTCCTGCCAGCACTCGCAAATTCCGGATCTCATTCCAAGACCCCTCAACATTTTTGACTCGGAAGAGAGATTCCACATGGCAGATTCTCCACGTGCCAGTCAATGCGATAGACTCCGCTCTGTTTCTCTCAGTTGGTTTCACTTTTCTATTAAGATTTGGCTTCTTATGGTTAAACCAGCTACTGACGTGTGATCTTGGACTGTGGAGCACGCTTGGGTTCGTCGGTGGTTCTAACCAAGCTTGCAGCTCTGTCTCCTCAAACTAAAACAAGTGGCTTTCATAGGGCAAACTACTGCCAAAGGCAAAAAATATATTTAAAAAGCAAGCTCTCAAAAGCCTGTTATTGTTTTCACAAAAAGGAACCCTTTGTACAAAACCTGAAATGTCTTTTCTCCTTGTTTGAGCAGGGGGTTGGACTAGATGATCTTGTGAGGACCTGTCCAACCTGAATTATGCTAAGAAAATTTGTGTACTTCTTCAAAGGCAACATAAGCAATAGATACAATCAAAATCCTTTTTTCACAGCCCCTGGGAGTCATCTTTTTCCCAGCGATTTCAGGTTGTAATGGAATTAAAAAGTTGCTGTGTTTCAGAATATCTTCCACAGCCAATTTTATCACGAGCCAATGAAATAAATGTTTCCAAAGTGAACAGCTGGCATCTCTTTTCATAAAAGATTCCCTTTTAGAACAGTATTTCCAAACAATATTACAGTGGCTCCATTCACACAGCTATAGTTAAGACTGTGTCAATACTTCTCTTATAAACCTTGTTTTTCAAGGGTTTATAACTTTACAACTGGGCCGTAATTAGCTGGGATTTGAGTTACAGCATAAGAGTTCAGTCTGTGCGCACATTTTTGCTAATATTAATAAAATCAGTTTTAAATCACAGAAAAGTAAACACAGTACTTTACATGCATAAAAAGGATTCTTCAACTTTAAAGAGCTTTGATTTAAAAAATGAAATTTGGCAAGTGATTAGAGCATAATATGATCTTGATCCTTTTTGTCCTTTTAAAAGAAGTAGACAAAAAATCACTTTGGAAGCTCAGTCTGACAAACATAAGGAAATTCAAATTTAAAGTTGACAGTTTCTCCTTAATTTATGTTGTTTTCAAGAAAAGGCACAATAGTCTCATTAAAATGCACAGAATCAACCAAAGCTCACATTCTGTGGCTTTTCTCAGTTCTCCCTTTAGTCTTGCTGCCACATAAGCATACTTTCTAATATTTGCTATCTTTTTGTTTGAGTATTTTATGACAGTAACAATTTGCATCCTGCCTGTGGTTTTACGGTCACTTCAGTCTTGGTTAGCTCAGCTTTCTGCATTCCTCCCTCCCAATGCCACCCTTAATTACAATGCAAAATGAACATCTCCTGCTTCCCATCCAGTCACACCAGACCGTAGCTCACGGCTTCAGCATGAGCTCTCGGTCCTGCTCATGCAGCGCTCCCGACTTCTTCAGGATTTCATGTGAAGGAGAAGCACATTTGGTTCAATAGCTGTATATCTTAATCGCAAAGTCTACTGATATCCCAAAGGAGCTTTCTAAATATTCTAATGAATTCCCATGAAATGAGGCCAAGTAATTGCTGTCCTTACACAGAAACTAATTTGTTCGTAAAAACTTGCCCTTTATATCATAAATTAAAGTATTCTGAAAAAAACACATACAAGTAAAATGAGAAAATGAAAAAGATATGCAAAAGTTCGTCACAAAAAGTAGATTTTTCTAGGTATAAACTGTAATAAGAATAAATATGCCAACACAGAAAGCCAATAGTGCAACAAAGCCCCAGGATGGCTGTGTTCCAGCAGTTATATTCCTTCACCTTACCCCTCCTCAGCCCTCCTCCCCTGTGGTTTTGCTTTGGACTTCAGCCTCCTCCTCTCTCCTGTTGCACTTTCCACGTCAGTCCCATGTACAATCTGCAGCCTCCCTTTCCCTCACCCTGGAGGGCCTCGATTTGCCCCTCTGACACGTCACCGTGACCGTACCGGGCTCAGTCCCTTCCCTGCAGAGCTGGTGCTCCTGCGTGGAAGTGCTGGGAGCTCCTTTCCAAGCTGGGCTAAAGAATCACTCAGCTGAGCTGGCACCGCGTGCGGCAGACTCACCTGAGCCAGCACCGCTGCAGGGAACTGTCGATGGATGTTGTTAAAACCTTTACCAACACCACGAAAATAACAGTTCAAGGACAACTATGACCTCCTCGGTGCCACTGGTTGTTTTTAACTGATTCTGTTGCAATTTCCATCCTTCTGAAGGATGAGATCGTGGATACACATTATCATAGGCCCAAACAACAACCAGATCTCAAGTCTAAGAGACATCTAGCTTTAGCTCAATATCATGCTGAACGATTTCTTCTGTCTCCCCTCTCTTCTGCCTGCCACTCAGCTGAGCTGGGATCCTACTGAAGACTATATGATCTTAAAAGACCAAGAAAAGAATAGGAGTAGACCTGAAACCCCTTTCAGGCACACATGGCGGGTATGACCCAGAGTCTTGTTCACACACAGTCAGAACGGAACGCCTGGTTAATAATCAGGGGTGACAGGGAAAGAAGCCTATTTTATTTTAACATATTATCTCCCATTGTGCTAAGCAGGCCAAAAGGAACCGGTCTCACCTCGGCGTCACAACACCATGAAGCAAACACAAAGCACCTCGAGTGTGCAGGACACCCCCAGAGCTCTCCTTGCTGCCCTCGCCGACGGATCCGGACGGTACCTGCAGCCTGGGACGACTGCATCCCACCCAGGCCGGGGTAACTACCTGTGTTACACAGCCAGAGCCTTCCTGAATGCTCTGGCCATCACCCTGCGCACAAACATGAAGTTAAAACTGTTTCTTCAGATTCCAAGGGGATCAATAACTCGCCGGAGACAGATGGGTTTTTCTCTTCCTACACTGGCAAAACGAGCCAGTGTCTGGAGTTCTGTCCCTACGTAGTCACTCCGCCCAGAACAACCACAGGAGGAACCGGCACAGGGTGGGCACCTGCTCTCCTCCTTGACCAACCTCGTCTCTTACCACCTGATGTCTGACATACAGGGAGCTTGACGCTGCTATTGCAAGCTGCTCTTAAAACCAGACCGCCAAGCTCAAGCAAGACAGGCATATGCTTGGTCTTTTTTGTAGCTTTTTTCATTTTTACTTGTAGCTGAATCCTCTAGGTCAATTGTATCTGCAGGGGTGGGAGAGGAATTTAATTGCTTTTACTTCCTACCTTCATCTCAGGGTGACCAGTCCATTAATAATGCACAGGAAGCAGCAAAGAAATGCATGGTAGATTAGGGATTAATTGATATTTGGAAAGATTTCAATCCACATTTGAAGGAAAAGGTTACACACTGTGGTCCAGTTTTAGCTACTATTTGCATTTTATTATTTTATAGTTTCCTACTGCCCTGCTTTTTCTCTTTTCAGATACATTTTCCCTCTTTTTTTGGCCAAACACTCTTTTACAAAAATTTCCATGTTTGTTTCCTGCTAGAGATGTTTGTTACCTTTCTGAAACATGCCACCCCTACATCAAATGCATACATACCATTTTCTATGTTTTCCACTAAATGCTTTTACCTGCATTGACACCACCCACAGTTTCTTTATGAGCAATTTCACTTTTCAAAATGTTATTGATTTCTGTGCTTGAAAGTTCCAAGATTAATAGCTGTAGAGACAAAAAATCCCTCAATCCTTTCACTCATCAGGTGCTACAAGCTCACTTCAGGGCTTGCTGATGTGCTTTAACATATCACTTTTATTAAGAAACTTGAGCTAGATACTCCTCAAATCAGCAAGGCGCTAAACACAGGAAACAGGGAATTGCAAAGATGTCAGGGCAGGAAGGTCTGATCTAGTTGTTCTGAAAAAGATTAGCCTGAAATCTTGACTTGGCTGGCCTAGATTGCCCCATGGAGATGGCAGTGACTTTAGTAACTTCTTCAGCAATTTTAAAGGGTGCAGTTATATAAACTCATAAAAACTGAGTCTTCTGCTAGCAGAACTTGAATCTGGCTGTCATGAACAAGAGACTATGCAAGAAGAACAGTAGATCCAGTATAGGAAAGAAGGTATTTGAATTGAAGAGTAATGGAGTTTTCCAAGCAGCTAAAGCTGGACAATCTGGAAGAGTTTCAGGGCTGCTAAGAGTTCACCACAGAGTAACACTGACTACTGTAAAATCTGAGTGGCCACCTCAGTTTAATATTAAAATATCAAAGGAGAGTTAGACCTGCATTTCGCATGTGGCAACATGAAGTCTTTGCAATAGAGATCAGAGCAGAACTTCCCGAGTTCTTTTATAAAACCCTGCCACTCTGGAAGCAGAGCTGCACTAGTTACAGAAACGTGCCCAGCTCCAGAGTCATGGAAATGCAAGAGGCAGCGCGAGCAGCTGCCCCGGAGGAATCTTTGCTCACCTCCCCACACCACAGCGCTGCAGCCACTCCAAACACCATCTTCTGCTACTTGAGATATCTCAGGTGAGGCCAGAATTTTACTCAGATACCCATTGCCTAATGGGTAAGAATGGTAAATTGCATAGCCCATTTTACAGTATTAAGTTAAATATATATGCTATTTATTAAGTTAAATTCATATACTATTTGCATCTATTGTTAAGACCTATTTTCAAAGCCCCTTAATATTTTTCATGCATAGAGGTATTAGGGGAATTTTATTACTTCTGGTTTTATTGACCATATATTTGGTTAAGGTTGTATGAGTTTTATTTCTTAATCTGGGAGACTTTAAAAACATTATTTGCTGATTTATCTGTTTTGTCTGATTATATAAATGAAGAACTGTAAACTATAGTAGTGTCACAAATGGGTAGTTATCCTTTATTTTAATTAAATTGGGATCTACAAAACATTTTATACAGTGGCTCTCTATCTAGGCCTGCTTGGCCTACTTTCTGCAGGAACCTAAAGGTTCAGCTGAGATCTTCACTTGCACAACGCCACCAGAAGAGCACAGTGCCCAACCCACAGGCCAGCATCTGCTGCACCATGCAAGCTGCATTTGTACCTCTGCCAGAAGAAACCCAAGCCCAACATCGCAAGTGTTTGTGTGAAGCCTCTATTGCTTTTACACGAACCTCCTCTTCTTCCCTCCACTCTACTTTCCACCACTTAGAGGCTCTATAGCTCCCTGTGGTTGCAGCTACCACTGAAACACTTGAGGAAACGAGGCTGCATGAAACTTCGGTTTCTATTTTATTTTCCGCTCGGCCCCTGTGGGAACCCTAGAGACACGTATGGGTCTCTGGACCTAGTGAGTTTTCTGTTGAAGATGAGTGACTGAGAATCACAAAATTGAGTGGAATTTGGGGAATCACCATAGCACACAGCAGTACGAGTTCTTTCAAACAGGGGGATCGATGAGTCTCGAACAGCATTAACTTCCCTTTGAAGCAATTCCCACCTATGTGGTTATGGCTGTGCCCAGTTCTTAGCTGTGCCCAACACATCTCGGATTCTGCTGCAGGAAGTGAGGCTTCTTGTAATTACCAATCAAATAAAAATCACTTTCCATCACAGCTTATTTTCCGTTTTAGTTGGCAACAATGTCACCGCTCTCCGAACCAGCTACTTATTGCCGTGGAGACCAACAGGTTCCCTGGATTTTGCTAGGCTGCACCACTGCTCTGAGTCCCTCTCCTTCTTCCAGCCACGCTGCTCATTTCATGACCATTTTGACATTGCCCAGGAAATCCTTAAGCCGACATCTGGAAAGTGGCAGTGAGACAAAGCCAGTAACAGAGCCCTATCTCTGTCTCTGAACATCCATATGGAGTTTGGAAGAAATTTTTAATATAGTATTTCAGTCTAGCTTCATTTACTATGGACATGGATAGCCTAGCACCACACTATCTCCCAACAAAGCCTTCTGCTCATAACGCAATGTGGTCTTCTTGAAATATTGCAAATGTTGCAAATAGAGCATAAATGAAGTGGAGGTAAGTAAGATCACACAGGGATAAACTGAGAGGGGATGGTAAAGCCAGGATGCAGCGAGAACCCAAACTCACACGGAGCCAGCGCGGTCCGTGCGAGTGGATCATGTTAGCGCCAGCGAACGGCTGCAACCGGCAACGAGCAGCAAAGGGAAGTGGAACGAAGACGCTGCATGAACTGGGTTATGGAACAAACAGCAACAATAACAAAGTAGCCCGAATGCCCTTTCCTTCCTAATCATAATGTTTTAGTACAACAGAATAAAAAGGGATATAAAAAGGTAATGCGTATTTTCTTCAAGGATTTGTTGAAAATACAATATGGTATCTTTGTAATTTACTGGTAATATGTACACAATGTAAAAGATCAGAAGCAGACAGTACTATCACTATATTTAGAGATAATGGTGCTTTTCTTTCATAGGCTTGATATAAACTTTGATTACATAGCATTTCTTTAATTTGCTGCTATTCAAGAAAACCCTTAGAGCACTGCAGCGAGCAATGCCTCTCTTTTACATTTGCATTTTTTAATTTGCATTTTTTAATTTCCCAGACTACAGCTCCACACCTACACAGGCTTTCCCTGTGGGAGGGAAGAGAATATTTTTCAGTATGAATGATACTGTTTCTCTTCTCAAATAGCTGTAGTTATTAATTCCAGAGATTTACAAAAATCACTTTGCTACTGCATCGCTTAAGTGTGGAGGTTTTTTCTAACTAACATCAGACACCAATCTACTGCTCCGCTGGCTCCCATTTTAAATAGTCCAGCAGAGGCTGCGGTGCCCGGATGCCGGGCTGTCCTGGGCTGCCCGCGGCTCATTCCTGGCCACCCAGTTCAAGTGGACTTTGGTGCCTTTGAAGGAAGAGCTGCTGTGCCCGAAGCCTGCCAGGCTCCTGCAGTACCTTAAGGACAAGGATCTAGACCTGCACCAGGACACGGGCACGTGGTGGAGTCCAACGTTTCGAGGCCTGAATGCCAGTGAATTAGAAGGGATAAAAATGTCTAATGCAGCTGGTTTTCTCTAGTGCCACTGAAAGGGCCTATGGCACCCAAAGCACCTAGTGGGCAGGCCCATTTTTGAGACATGTGAGACCTAAATTCCATTCCAGGTGCCAAATCTGGCAAAGTGAGATTTAAATGTGATTTTCCCATCTCTTAGAAGACACCAAATCAAGAGGCAAAAAGAAATAGTCTCTCCTTGTGCTTTGGATGGGAAGGGTTGAGCGATTTGGAGTTCAGGAGCGCAGGAGGCTGTTCAGAGAGGTGGCACCCGGGCGGGCAGGCTCCTCCCAGGGTCCCAAGCCCTGAGCTCCTGCTGTGCCCAGCTCCCTCTGAGGCTCTGCCCTTCACAGCCCAGGGTTTGAATTTGTGGCACAACATAAAAAAGGAAGGCAACAAGCAGAATCAGAGCTAGAAAAGAGATGGTGACAGCAGGGCAATGAGTGTGCTCAGGAATTGTAGCCAAACACTAATGCCTGCCTGTGCAGGGAGAGGCTGCTCCAGAGCAAGTCCGTCCAGGGGCTGAGGCAAAAAAATCCCGAATTTTTAACTTTCTATGGCCTTGCAAAATAAAATTAACAAACACGGCAGGTCTTCCCAAGACTGAACATTTGCTCACATAAGAGAGAGGGGGAAAAAAAAAAGATCTGGAAGACTTTATAGAACAGCACCACTTCATGACACCTGCCATAACAATGTTTTATTTGTCAGTCTTTTCTCATCCTATGTCTCTTGAAGCTTGACTAGGTTACTGCATCAAAAGGAAGGAGTAATAGTATCATTTCAGATAAAAGAAAAAAGAGAGGTATGTTGTACACAATCTGCCCATCATCTCACTTCACAGTTACATTAACCAAACAGGCAACGCATCTAAGAAAAAACACAGCCATATAACATGGCAAACATGTAAACTAGAGCTTCTTTTCAGGTGTGAGATAGGAATGCTTGATGCTCATGACACCTATATTTCAAAGTGTGTTATTCAGTTTAATTAACATAACTTACTTTATGCACATCAATACACTAAGGCAGGGAAAGAATAAATTAGAAAGTACAAAGTTAAGTAGACACTCAGGATTTGGCAGAGCCACAAGAAACCCAGAACCCCTGGTTTCTAAAATAAAGGAAAAAAAATCTATTCCAATGCAACTGCTTCTTTCCCCTTTCTTAAAGTATGTGTTTCAGACAGCACGTTCTATTTGCACAGCACTGAGCACTTTGTCAGCTCTGCAAGAACTGAACCGAGTAAATAATACCAACTATAATCCCAGCCCTGTGTCCTAAAGCTCTAAATCTACTGATCTTCTATACTTTCAAATTTAACTGACTTTCAGAATGTGTGAAAGCTTGTGTTAAGCTGCACTATTTCAGTAGTACTAATTAATATGTAATAATAATAATAATCATGACTAATAATGCTACTCTAATAAGGATTTAATCTTACAGATCATTTTTATGAAAGCACTTTGATAATAATGATC
Source organism: Tinamus guttatus (assembly GCF_059628265.1). Taxonomy (NCBI): domain Eukaryota; kingdom Metazoa; phylum Chordata; class Aves; order Tinamiformes; family Tinamidae; genus Tinamus; species Tinamus guttatus. The sequence goes on from NW_028288821.1 coordinate 1,781,028, forward strand.
ATTTATTCTTACAGTGCATTTTTCATGCTAGCAACTTCAAGCACCACGATGATTAATAAAGCTAAAGAAATTGAGAGATACATAAAATAACAAGCTTAAGAGAGTGCCAATGTGCTGATCTTATTAAATAAACATTATCGAAAAATAGAGCTGTAAAGGAGATTCCCTTAGGGGGAGGGGAAGAAACAATCAAAAAAAATAAACAAAAGAAAACCTTGAGGCTATGTCAGCAGGACTGAATTGACCTGTGTATCAGTGTCATTCTATTGTCACTCTAGCAAATAAAATAAAATAATAAATAGCACTTAGTGAGCCGAGGACTAGGATGTCATTTTTTATAAATAGGTGCATTGGCATTAACCTAAAGCAGGTGTGCAGCTGACCCTACATTTTCAAAGGGTTGCACAGGCATAAGCAAATACCTAATAAGTCTTGTCCACGATGACTTTCATGCAGAGCAGAAGAATGTTACATACTGTCAATGCTCACGTAGTCTGGCGATGGTTGATCTATGTATCTGAGCTACTTAGCTGGATTAGGCATACTGAGAACTATTAGGGGCTTTTCTGTCTGCAGTGCCTAGGATTTAAGCTCGGTGGAGATGCCTCTTGTCTTCCTCCTCTCATCTTCCCACTCCCGCAGGCTAAACCAAAGGCTCTTTGGTATGACCCAAGTTAGCCGTCCACTGATACCCACAGAAGGCCGATAGAAAGAGTTCACCTGGTTCAAAAAAATCCCCCCCAGCAGGGATGCATTTATCCCACAAAGCACTACCTAGAAAGCACTTTGGCAAGACAGCTTAGCTAGGAAATTACCAGGGCTGACACAGTTCTGAGCAGCAGGAGGACACGTCTGCCAGCACGGTGCACGTCATTAGGGGAGGCTGGTGAGGGGCCCAGGCGCCAGCGCTTCTCACACACACGGCTCCGCTCGCGAAGCCTTTACTGATTTGACCTTCCTGGCAAAGGCTTGGTGGCCCAGACCAACCCTAACAGCTACATCCCTCTGCTGGGACTAATGGAGGAAGATCTCACTAGGGGATGAGCAGCTCTCTACTTAAAAGAATCCCTTGACCTTGTTTGTATCGTGCACATATCGCTTCAGCTGAGTGGTTTTACTGTGACATCAGATAGAATAGAAATAAAAGATACACAACAGAGAAGTCCCTACACTGAGCTTTACTGCGACACTAGATATACATATGGCAATCCCTGACAGGGACTTGCTCATACGCTCCACATGAGCGCTAGGAAAGCAGATCATGCAGTGCCAGGTTTTGCGAGGAATAACATGGAGGTATCCAAACCCGAAGTCTGAAAAAGATGGAGAACAATTAGTCTTTGGAAAAAGGGTTGAAAGAACTTCTCACTGGAGAATTTTGCAGCTCCTTTTCCTCCACTATTTCTCTTCAGAACTATATTTACTTAGGAAATTTGAGAAATGATTGTGTAGAGAAAACTATAAAAAAAAAAAACAAAAAATAAGTTCAACTAAACACAAGCTTTCTGATAAAGCAGAAGCCAGCCCATGGACAAGGAGAATACACACACAGGTGTTAAGAAATAGCTGTTATGTTTTGACTCTACAGTATATAACACTGTCTGAGGTTCATGGAAGGACTGAGCGCAACCAACTCTCTCTTTGTGAAGGGGACATACAATATTTCAGTGCAAATAAATATCAAGGGTAACCCCTAGCAGCAGAAATCAAATCTGAATAGGAAGAGATCTTAGCAGATCTAATAGAGGCTTGCTATACTCATGGCCGATCCTTCTCTAAACTAATTTGTGAACAAAGAGAACAAAGGGCTGGATGTTTCTCTGGGGACATTCATATTTTCTAACTCAGGAGTAAATTATGTTGAATGAGAATACAAAGTCATAAAATATAATCAGCCTATTAGCTAGGCAAGAATTGTGGGGAAGATACAGCGTTCAACAATGAACTGCTCGGGTCACATGTGCTAAGCATGGACAATAGGAATCAGAGGGAATATTTGGCACACAGTGATTTCCTTCCCTGGGCCTCCTACAATTTGCAGAACTCTGCAGAATTTCCCGGGGCAGAGGTCAGCTTTCCCTCTTGGTGAAACACACTTGGATTTCAATGCTAACTGCTACAAAATAAGGGTAGTTACAAAATGCCGATCTGCAAAACCGTTTATAAACTTTGTAGCTTTCTATTTGGGGGAGTTGAGTTTAAGACTTCTGGTGGCTGCAGGCATCTGCCTCGCCTGAGATTTCTCCATGGTGCTAGCAGATGAAGTGGGAACTGGATTCCAGGGAAAACAGAACCCAGAGGAGAAGCATAAACATACACATTTTCTTTGCCTATAGATGTTTCCGTTACTCTTCGGATTGTCAGAAAAATCTTGAAACAATCACATGAGCAGCAATGAAAGTAACTAAGAGTTTTGTTATGGATTTCCAGTGGGATCAAGACAGAGCACGGCTGGAGGAGGTAGGTTACCAGCAAGCCTGTCTGCTAGCTGGACCCAGTTGATGTTACCTGATGCGACCTTCTGAGACTTGTGTTCCCTTTCTTTTTGTCCATGCTTCACCAATACACAACCATCTACCCCTCCTTGGACAAGGTTCTCCTGCTTTGTCTGACAACATGATCTCTCTCCTCAGTTCCTCTTCATTTCAATACATACCAGAATATCCTCTGAAGTAAAATGGACATTATCAGAAGCACATTTGCTGCATGCTTGGGCTAGGAGATCAAAGTCCCAGGTTTGAAAAGGAAGCTTTTTTCCTTGAAAGAATTTTAGGCTAGAGGGTGTAGCTTTCACAGAGCACATCACATTTGAACAAAGCAAATTCCAAAAGAAGGAACAAGAAGTGCACACATGTCAGTGGGACAGTCAGCATTCAACATGTGATATATGTATGTGGCAAGTTACGAGAAGTTTATTAGTTTAGGGACGGAAGGCTTTAGAACAGTAGAATTTAGGCATGGGATCATTCAGACCATGAAGAATAAGAGATGTTGGAAAGATCTGGAGAACATGGAAAGATTAAAAAATTTCCGTCGGCAGAGCATTTAGGACAATAACTCGCCCACAAGGAAGCCAGGTGGGAGAGAATCAGATTGTTAATACAAGCCTTGTTTAGTCAACTTGGAAAAAAATACAGCAATGGACCAAACGACAGTCACAACCTGTGCAATGGTAGCACCTAAATGGTGAGCAGATCCTCTCTCAGTCACAACAGGTCTCTCGAAGGGAAGCGCCAGTTCTGAGCTAACTCATGGACTGCAGATTGGGCTCCTGCAGGGAGGAACCAAAGGTGGCGAGTGGCCGAGTGCGGAGCCATGTCCCGACACAGGCAGTGTCCTTCAGGGAACGGCACGGGCCACCTGGGACAAAGCAAAGCTCAGCCACGAGCTGCCGGAGACTGGGAGAGCAGCCAGCGGCCTCCCGTCTTGGATCCGGCCATGTGGTTAATGGCACGGTTGATTTTGATCAATTTTATTTGCATGATGCAGGTACTATTAACCAGGAAATCAATCACAGGACATAAAATATCATTTTGTTTGTTCTTAAGGTCTCCATTCTTCCTTGTCTGTAAGGTTCAAAAGAATATTTTGCTCATGAAAGTCAACAAAGCATACTTGAAAGCACTAAGGAGTGAACTGTTTGTTTGTCCTCAGGGCAGGTGCTCTGTAGATTATCACAGGCAGCTTTGTTACTTGGAATTACAAAGTCTTCAACCTTGACCTGTAAGGACAACTCTTTCCTGTCCCCTCCCTCTCCCCAAAAATGGGAAAAAAAGGGAACAGAGAAATGCTTCTTTATTCAATGCTGATGCTTTGTCTTGCCTTCGCTGTACAGACACACACACACTGAAGTTTCCTGTACTTGGCTGTTACTCAGTAGTCTGGGACTGAAATTGTATGGTAGGAAATTAGAAGCATAGACTCTCTTGGGGGATTCAGCAGTGTTAATTGCATGACTTAGAAATACTCAGGGGAAACTTTCCAGGTGACACATAAGGAATTAGACACACATATATCTCACTTTAATATGAAGGGAACCAGAGCGCTCATCTCCCTGTGCAATCAGCTGACAACTTTCCCCTTACCTTGAATGATGGCTCACAGGTGGAGCTATCTTGTTCCATTAAGGATTTTTAGAAAAACGTATATAACAGCAGGAGCCTGCAAAGGGCTCTCCCCCAGACAAACACCATAAAAATCCTGAATCCTAGAGTTATTTCAAAAGAATAACTGTCTTCAAGACATAAAATCTTTTCTAGACACCAGTGTTTGGGAAAAAATGGCACAGTGAATTACTGCCCCAGTCATCTGCCCTCATAGGAATGCAGAAAAAAAGAAAAGCACAAGAAGGGAGGTGCAAATCTAACTTTTGAAACTCCCTGATCCTGACTTAGTTGCTAGACAGTCCTCAAGTTCAAGCCCAAAGTCCATTAGAAACCATGGGAATATCATCTGGGAGAAGAATTAACAGGAGGTTCCAGAGCCCCTTGCCTCCTCAGCCTGGGGAATGCCTCATTCAACTCTTTGCATAACTTCAGCATGGACATTTTGACCACCTCCTCAGAGAACATACTGCACTCCAGGCTATTCCTAACTTACCGTTTCCAAAACGCTTGCTTAAAAGAGCCCCCGACTATCACTTAGCTAGTGAAAGTTTCTGCTCCTCTATGTTCTGCTGCAGATATTTGAAGCCTTAAACATCCATTAATCTCAGGAGATGATCTGTAAACTTCAAACAGGATCCAGTGATCTCCTTGAAAGTATGTTCTTGGGCCTATACAGACATTGCCTTCAAACCCCTCTCTAACTCTGTCTGAGGGATAAAACAAAGATATATCACAGATGTTCCTGTAGTTGTTCAGCTTGACACGAATATCATTTAGCTTTGATATTCATAGACATTTGGCATCAAGTTTCTTCGTGTCAAAATTGGACGAGTGGCAATTTAGAATTGAAGAGCAGCCAGTTTCCTAAAAATGCTGAAAGGGGGTTAATTATCAATACACGGGGCCACCATGTCTACACAGACTGTTCAGATAGAAAACTGCTTTGTTCCTATTTATGACACACCACGAGAGACAAAAATATCTGCCTGCTTCTCTGGCAGGCTCAGGATGGTGGATGGATACGTTTCTGCTGCCCACCAGCGCATAGGAGCACGGAGTACTGGGACTGATCCTGATCACAGCAGGTCACAGCTGCAGGAATCAGCACACGGATGTAGAAACGATCTAGGGCTAGAAGCAATCTGCTCTGTATCTTCTTCTAAAATAAGGCTTCTACTAAGCCTTAGATTTATAAATGAGTTAAAGGTAGTTGGAATCACTATTCCTACAAGGAGTGGAGTTAGACATTTTATGCTTGTAAATTCTTTTGATAAACTCTGTGTTTTGTCCCAGTTGTAACAAAAAAGCTCTGTTCACACTTTGGCTAATCCATGTCCTTCTCCAGGAAGGATGATACTGCATAATCAAGGGGGTAGCTAGGCACCTAGGTGCTCAACATTCAAATCCACGTATTGCAAGGGAAAAAGAGAGAAACTGTGTCAAGAAAGCCTTCGTCATCCTTACCCTGTAACTTAAGATCACAGGCCCCAAGTGTGTTACTTTTGAATTCTTGCAGGGTTACAGGCCTCTAAAATAAATCAGTTCTGCCAATTGTGAAACACCCTGGAGCATATATTGGAAACACTTCACTACCTTTTAAAGTGACAGATTAAAATCTCTAGTAACAAAGTTTTGCTCCTTTCCTTCAGCCATCCTTAAGCAATTGCATTCCCACTAGCAGGGGAAGATTTGGGCATTTTTCTGAAAACCCTCCAGCAAGGCACACTGGCCAGTTCCAGCCTGATCCTGACCTTACTCATAGAGCAAAAATGAGTGGTAAATCTCCTGAATCAGAGTTACTTTGGTGCATGTCCAAAGTTAGGCTCCTCCTGCAAAGTTGAACACTTTTAGGCTCAGAAATCCCAAGAAGTTTGCCACGCAGATAATTTCTGCTGGAGGAGACATCAGGGAGCACCCCCTACAGCACCTCAGCCCCAGAGCCGCGTCCCGCTGCGCGGCTCCCGCGCGGAGCCTCGTCCCCGTGCGAGCAGCGCGCCGGGGCAGCAGCTCGCGGCACCGGGACCGGCCCGCCGAGCCCCTCGCAGGCCTCGCCAACCTCCCGAGACCCTCCTGCACCTTTTGGAGCCCTGATCCTGCCCAACACTGCAAACGCCACGTGGCCAGGATGGACACGATTGCGAGACACCTTGTGTTGTACTTGAATATCACAAAAAATAAGAGGCAGTGGCCTCTGCTCTGACCACATTATTCATTTTCATATTTAATTCATAAAAAACTTCCCCTAATATCCATCCAGTTTCCAGCCGCTTGCAATATATAGCCCAGAGTCTTACCATCCTCCTGCAAAATTCTGGTCAAGCTTGGCACTTCAATAAAGCCTAATTTTAAAGACAAAGTTCAAAGGCCAGGCTCTATACTGTTCTCAATGCCTGAGGAGCTTATAAACAAGTTTAAAGCCTCAAACAACAGCTTTGAGGAAGCATATGAATGTCTTATGCTTCAACCATCTTTGCGAAAGGGCCAGATTCTGATCCCTGTATAACACCAATGTAAATCAGAAGCAATCTCCTTGAAGTCAGTAGAGATGGGATTCCAGGCTCATAAGCCTTTGCACATTGAATTTAACTATCTGTCATGCCCACGAGGTTACAGTGCAGACCTAAAGGAAGGTATGGTATAAGATCAATGTTAAGGAAAGAGTTTCATTTAAAAGACCATCTTTTCCCATCAGACATGATAGGAGATTTATTATTCCAATATTATTGTTGAAACTAGAAGAGAGAGAAAAATAAACAGGAACATATATTTTCATTTTATGACTGTGAACAACATTTCATACTGTAAACATATCTTGGTCTATAACATTTACCCAGTAAAAAAAATAATTTCAATACAGTCCTTATTGCTAGTTCGGCAGAGCCTCCCTAGAACATTGTGTTAATGATTAATATGAAGTCAGTGGAATTCCACAGTTGCTGAGAGTCTTGTGCCCAAGAATGAACTGCATTGCTAAATCAGCAAAGACAGTTGTCAAGGTAACCTCTATGTAATCTATTTAACTGGCTCCCAAAACACCAATCAAGGTCAGATAACGCACTCAAGCACCATATGAACACACTCATACGGCATAAAGCTTTGTATCAAGACAGCAGGGAGGAAAAAACCTCATTAGGAAGTAGGGGGAAAAAAATAAATTCAGTTTTGAGAAGTGTTAATTGGGATTGCAGTTAGCTTTGTGGGGAAAGTATGCAGCTCTTCTGAATATGTTTTATCTGTGGAAGAAGTAATTTCTCTCCAGTTCAGTATGAATGGAAATATTCTTCTACCAGTGTTCTTAAAAAGAAAAAAGAAAAAATAAAAACAGCCACTGGTAAATTATTCATTTATTGTTTTATTAATGCCTAGACTGGTATCTACACTCTGATATACAGCTCTTGTTTTGTTGTGCAATAGCTTTCTCTGGTACTTAACAACAAGCAAAATGTCAGCAGCAGCATCTCAAGGCTGGCACTGTCGTGCTCCCCAGGCAAGCACCGCTCCACAGGTCCCGCTCCCTGCTCGGCCTCCCCTCTCACGGGGACCTGCCAAGCTCCAGAGCAGTTTTGGAAGGAATAATGATCTACTTGGATTTACAGTCCGACAGGAAGTTTGAAGTTGCATTGCGAGTATTATTTACCTTCTCTGCATGCACATCTCTACAGCCACAACAAGGCCTGGCAAGAGTCACTCGGGTCTGAACTGATTTTCATTGCAACAATTGCTGTGCATACAAATCAACAGCCTTTCCTTGATATTTAGCGCTTTGCTCGTCTTGGAAGCAAAGAAGAGTAAGCATTATGAGAATCAAAAAGGTTGGCTGCTGCCCCTGGAGCTTCTGTACCTTTGTCCTCTGCTGCAAAGCTTCAGCACTCCCGAACTTGGTATAGTCTCTGCTCCTCAATGAATCTCAGCAAATATCCCTGTGCCTCTTACAGCAAAGCACATACCAGGGGAGCGATTTCCTTCCTTCACTTACACAATGCCAGCATCAGAAAGCTGCGCTAAATCAGGACACTGCTCCTGTTCCACAAAGATGCCAAAAGGTCCTGCCGTAGAAATGGAGGGCTAAAAATAACAGAGACAAAACTGCAAAAGGCAATCACACTAAAGACCATGTCAGCTTCAGCATGGTCAGACAATATTTTAGGCCCATGCTATCTGTTGACAAAAAAAAATCAGAATTCTGTTTTAAATGCAAAATGGCAGCATATATGATACTTTGAAAGAAAAAACAGGCTCAGCTCTCGCCCTGGCACTGAGCTTCGCTAGCAACTCTGTCCGAAGCTGCAGATATTGAGCACTTCTGAGCATTGCCTCCACACTAACATGGAGCGTGCGTCCATCTGGGATCACCACAGGGTCCAGGGGCAATCAGTGCCATACGGGTCTAGGGAAGGAGGAGACAACTGCACACTCTGGTCATGGCCAGCGCGGGCCGTGGGACGGTGCCACAGGCTGCTGCCCGTCCTGCTGCTGCCAGAGCTGCTCACGCAAGATCCAGGAGCTGGAGAGCAGGCAGGCTAAGGGACTTGCTCGAGGCCACACCAGATGCTGTGGCAGAACAGGAGAAGGCTGCGGAGGACTCCCAAAATCCACCCCACAGCAGCAGTGGCCTCCTCCTCACAAGAGCCCCAAGCAGCACCCACCAACTTCAGGTTTCTTGAGAGGGAAGAGCCCTGGGTGCTTGTTGGGTGTTAGCAGGAAAGGAAGGAGCTTTGTGTATCTTTAAGGTCCAGAGGCTGTGGCTGCTTTCAACAAGAAATTAGCAGCTTGTTTCTGGGTTTTGACATGCCAGACGCTGAGGAGAGGGCTGATGGCTAATGAAGCTCCCAGACAATTACAGCAACTCTCCCATGATGAGCTGAAACCCACCGTGTGTCACTGGGTTCCAGCATGGTGAAAACTGCACCAGCTGCAGTGCCTCCTCTTGGACCTCTACAGACACCACCTGACAGTGCAGAGGAGAGGGAAGAGCATGGAAACCAGAGGAACCCTCATTTCTAAGGGAAATTATGCCAGAAGATGCTGTATACAGTCAATCAATATAACTGTGCCTCATCCCAGCAAATTACAATAATCTATTTTTTAATATTTTTTAAAAAAATATTGAATAGTATTTCTTTAACAGTTTTTCCTTGCCTTTCTCAGATATTAGAATATTTAAAAAGGTGGGTTCTGATTTTTATTCATACACCTTGTAAAATTCACCTTTAAAAATAAAGCATAAAGGCTTGGTTTACTTATTCCTAAAGCAAATCAAATACAACAAACTAGTTAAGAATTGCACGAGTTTGACTTTTGTCTCTCTCCCCTGCACTGATGCATGGGCACTTCAGATGTGCTCTTCGGGCTGCATGCAAAAACTCTGAAATGTGGAGAAGAGATCCTGACAACCCTGGCCTCTGCACATGGCATCAGCATTGACGCTGTGGATTCTTGTGTCTCCGGTGGAGCACAGACTAATCCATGCACTAAGAGAGGATTTACAAGATGCACTGTAACAGCTCCTAAGATAGCTGCTACTGTCTCTGTGTTGCTATTGTGTTTGCAAGATTAGTATTAATTACCTAATAAGACACACATCTGTTTTGTGAGCCTGTAATAAGTCCTTACTTAATATTAGGCAAATAACATGCAAATGAAAGACTTACCCTATAAGCAACAAAGTATTTAATTGTTTGTATGTATTTTAAGGGGCTGTAATAGATCTTTCTTTGTAATAATATATTATGGGTGTATATTTGTATCTCTATAAATAGCAATTCTATAAAGGAGATAACAGATACAGATATTCAAGGTTAAATAAACAATGCAGAGGTGACAGGAACTAACAATTGCCAGGATACTCAAAACTTCCATGCCTTTGATTTACGCTAGTTTTCCTTAACATAAAGCACGGTGACTCCCCCTCCTGCCCCAGCTTTATGGTCCCTACCTCTTCCCGGATTGGTGTCACCACATTGTCTGAACACTTTCCTCAACTAAAGAAGGGGGAAAAAAATGACTAGAAAGAACAACACTCATGGAGAGAAGGGTCATTTCACCAAAGCCCACAGAGCAGCCCTGATTTTTACCACCTGCGAACCTAACTTAGAAATGCTGGCCCTGCCAGCAGGAGCCCAGTAACCACAACCACCTACAGCAAACACCCTGCGGGCAGCAAAGAAGCTGCTTTTCTTCCTACCATTTACCCTGTTCCCCACCTGCAGGGCAGGGAGAGGAGGGGTGTCCCGGCGGCGCGACACGCTGCACCCCGCGCTCCTCTATCGCAGCGCGATTCTTTGGGGTCGTATAGAAACACGACAGCTAGTTACACAAATCCATCTTCATTTTCCAAAGCAAAAAATAAAACATGGCAAATCAGGGAAACGTCCAGATAAGAGCACTCTATCTCTTGATACTTCCATGACTGAGTTTTCCTTCAAGAATAACAGATGGCTTAAGCACACCAGGTACGCTGTGCACGAGTCAGCGACAAAAAAGGGTTGCACCATTGTTTTTATAACATAAATCTCCCCCAAACCCACCCCTGTAAACAGTAATAAGAACATGCAGGGCTTTTTAATTGAGCATTAAACTCAGAAGTCCCATTACAGTCACAGTATAGTATCCAGCTAACATATCCTTTGGGTTTTTTTTTCCTTTGTCCCACCCACAGAGATGTTACAAATTGGATTTAAATTAAATTTCATTCTAAACACATATATTCAATCATAACAAAACAGTGACAAATTAGCTTATTCCATTTAAACTCACTCTATGCTCAGGCTGAGTACCTCCTGCTCCAGCCCAGGGCCTATTTCCCAAAGGTCAGGTATTTAAAGAACTGACGCACAACTGTGTGTGCAGCTATTAGCTGGGGAATTGGTTTGATTATTACATGAAATATCAGATTGAACTGCACCGTGTGTGTTTTAAAGTGTGAATACAGAAACAGTTTGTTTTTATTACTGCATGAATAAAGGGGCATAAGCAGATGGGTACAATCACGGAGCAGCGTGTATGTAGGTACAGCTGTTTTAGAAATGTCTATATTTATTTTTTTTCCTCTCTCAGATATGTTCTGATATAAGAAGAGGCCTGCCTGGTAACAACCACATTTACCCGAGTCTATTACAGATCCCCTAAACACCACTCCCCCTTAGCTACCTTTACTGAACATGCAGAAAAAGTGATTTTGCTCCTTTAGGTTTTTCTCCCCCATCAGGGCTGGGCCCTTGCTAGTTTTAGCATTTAAAAGAATCCAGAGTGGGTTGGCAGGGGAGAACAGAGTGAATCTGACACCATTCCTGAGAGCACTCAGAATTTCCAAATCCATCACTCTCGGTGCACGTGTGTGTGTAGAGGAGCAACAGGCAATAAAAAAAGACACGAAGTGTTACCATAGCTAAACATCAGCTGTGGCTAGATCAAACACTTAGGAAACGGAGCATATTGAAACTGTTATTTGTAAAGAAAAAAATCCCATCATTTCAAAATTTTACTGGAATGTGCCTAGAAGATAAACTTTCTTGATTTGCCCTAAAATTTGCTAGCAGTAAACAAACCCACTTCCTTTTACAGGTTTATGCAGTCTCTGTGCAGCACAGAGACTTCAGAGATAATTCAGGACTCATCCCTCTAACAACTTTCCAGGACAAAGAGGGACATGTTGTCCCCACTTAGGGATGTCTTATCTATCTCTTGGCCTAGGGTACTTAATCACAACTGCTAACAAATAGGAAAAAAAAAAAAAAAAACCTAATTGTTTTGCAGCTTTAAATCCCCTCCCAGCATGCACACTCATTCCTCTGTATACTCCCCAAATCTGAACAGACCTTCTCTCCCCAACTAGGGCCAACTCCCACCCCACCGAACCCGTTTGCACCATGCAGCCCCACACACCTCTGCTTTCCCCTTCCTGCTATGGGCTGGGCAGCCAGGACATTTCTGGCACCTTGATGGGAACATGGCACCCACTTTCGAGGGGAAGAATGGGGAGGGAGGAAAAAAATCACTAATTGGATTAGTTAATTTAAAACAATATTTGCCTGTGAACCTGGTGACTGTAAAACTGATTTATTAGTGAGCAGCTTTGTGGGTGATAAAGGGGCAGTTACAGCCACGTGTGATATTTTAGCTTTCAAACCTCACATTCTAATTTTACCTCTGGATTTAACCCTGCGAGATACCCAGTTGCCAGGAACCTCAGTGAGAAGGGCTCAGCCCTTGCTCACATTGGCTGTAGTGCAACGTTTCGCTCTTGGGGTCAAAACATTAAGTCACAGCCACCAGGATCAGTTGGTCTTCACCACCTCGTCTACACTGCACAAATGTGCAAAGACGGTGGGGAAGTCAGAAGTGCTGAGGATGCACTATGCGGTATTTGCTTTGACTAATCAAAAGCTTTAGCATTCAACAGTCACCTGAAACCCAAGGCCAGAGTCCCAGCTCTGCCTGTGCAGCTCTGGCAGGTGCAGCTGGCTGGTGTCACTGAGAACTCAGCCCCCAGACTCCTCGCTGAGCTCTGTTATGGGCAGAACAAACCTGCGGACCAGGACTCTGCGGTATCAGAGAGCACAGTGTGGTCCCCGCTTGCCAAAGGACACGTCAGCAATAAACTTCCCTTTTCCAGACCGAGGAAAGCAAGACGAGCTCAGGTCACTTCCTCACCAGTAACAGTGCTCACAGCCCAGCTCCTGAACCTCAGGACATGCTCCCTGCTCTATGCGAATCCTGCTGAGGAGCATCAGCAGCCCCACTGGCTGTACCAAAAATGCTACCATGTTATTGAACTCTATAAATCAAACAACCGGAGGAACGCACGTGGCCATAAACTAACAGAAGAATTAGACCTACAGAGCACATGCATCGACTAGACCCACACATCACATTGCCCAGGGGTTGAATACAGACAAGAGGACAATTTATTCAGGTTGCCTGTGGCTGACAGGTAAGAGGCACTCCTCTGCATGGAGGCTTGTGGTCCCTGAAGGAAACACCCTGCCTGGCTGCTGGGATCCCCAAAAGAAAGGTGAAGAATGCCTGGAAGGAAGAACCACGAGGGAAGGCAGACATGGAGTAAGGACATTGCAGTGGGCAAGAAATTACGGCTGGAGATGAATGGGAGAGATGTCTGAGGAGTAAAGGGGTATGGGAAGAGCCTGTGCGGAAGGAAGGGATTTGCGTGGAGAAGCTGATCCCAACATGGGTTCACAGCCCCTGTGTGAGGCCACCTGTACTGGAGGTACATAAGGGGACTCTGTCTGATCGAGGATATCAAGCTCAGACCTGTGGTGAGGAATTTGTGCAAACAGTATGTTGGGTTTTTTGTTTGTTTGTTTTTAAACGGGGAGTGTGAGCTCCAGCAGGCACCTGAGGACAAGAGCCTGTGCTACACCCTCAGGGTAAAGAGTCTGGTAATCTGTTGTTAGGAGAAATCACCTTCCAGAAACTAGCAACTATTGCAAAAAGTACGAACACCTCCCACCCGGATGTCCCCGCGGCTGTGGAGCACAACGCGCGCGCGGTGCCGAGCGGCCCCGCGGCTCCCCCGGCCAGCGCGGCGGGTGCCAAGGCTCCCGGAGGGGGAACACGCACTTCGCCGCGCGGCGCTGCCAGCTGCGCGTCACCTCCCGGCACCGCGGGCAGGGCGCAATCCCGCAGAGCGGCGCTGACGCACGCGACCCTTCTTCGAAGCCCTGCAACCGCACAGGCAGGCGCAGGGCACGAGTGCCAGGGCGCAGGGCAAATCCCGGCCTCTTCCTGCGGAGGCCGGAGCCCTGCAGCTCCGAGCCAAACGACACGAGAGGGAGCAGAACGGTAAGAGTTAAAAATTACTGCCAGGAAAAGCCTCATTTTCAGATGTACTTTCTTAAGATTACTTAAGTATTCCTGCCCCAACGAGGTAAATGAGATTATTCATATAAGTAAAAACTACTTACATGAGCTATGGTTTGCAAGACAGCTTAATACTTAGAGACAGATTTCTGCAGCAAGTTCTTACAAAGCACTCAAGACCGTTCAACTCCAGTTTTTATTCTCCGAATCAGAGCAAACAGTCACTGCTGTCCCAAACTGCAACCAGAGAGGGGAGAGGTACGCACACAGGGGAAGGAAAACTAATAATAAAAGAATCCTAAAATGCTGCTGATTTATTTAAACATTAGTTTCCTATTTTATATCTTATATTCACTTTTCACTTTCTGCTTTCAGCACATGATTACAAATAGAAAAGGAGACCTTTCAAATAAGCCCTAGGAGTTGCTCAGACACAGAGGTATGTCTGATTACAGAACAGCTCCCTGTGCTAATGATAAACCCCTTTCCTGTTTGTCACAGCCACAAAACCATCCTGCTTTTGGGAAGGATAAGGTCCTTTATGATGTTGATAAAACACTCCTTTTGGAAACACATAGGGCACCATCAATCAACAACATTTGTCTCTGGCTTCTTTTGTTGACATCCCAATATTACAACAGCAAATCATAATCCCAGCAAAGCAAATGGGTTCCAGAGAGAAGCAGCTATAAATTGGGCCTGTCTCAATCAAATGAGCTCTGTCGTGAAGCTCTGCTAAGCACTTGGGCTTTACTTTCCCACAGCACATTGGGATCAAACGGATGCCAGCAGGCTGGAGGAAGACCCAGTGTGAGCAACCTGGGAGCCCAATTCCTCTGGTCCTCCAGGTAATCGCCAGGATTGGGGCAGATCACCCCAATGATCGCTGCCACATCCTGCTTTGCTTCAGTTCCTACTGATGCTGGTTTACTTCAGCACTTTTGCAAACTGAGGAGAAAAAGCATGCAAGAGCAAAGCTGAGGCTTGGCGGCAGCAGCCATCCCTCCTGGCTTTAATGAGCATTATGGGCCCGTCCACCCCAAACGGCTGCTCCGGACGAGGCAGAGCCTGTTATGTAAAACTGCTGAGCTGCACCATGGAAAACAGCACTACTGCTATGGCTTGAAGCAGGCTGGAGGTGAGCAGGCATCTGAATGAACAAAACCCCAAGTTTCCCTGGCACTGGAAGGGCCAAGCAGGTAGGAGCCTGCCCTCGAGAACCAGAGTCACTGCGACGCTGCCCGAGGTCCTGCTGCTACCATGTCTGCGTGCACCCACTCACTCCTCTTTTTATTCTTATTAGTAACTTGAACACCATAAACTAGCTCAAATATCCATAAATAGCTCAAATAATATTTTATGATAAGAAAGCACTATCATTACAATTATTCTCCTTCAGCACCCCAGAGCCGCTGTGCGGGCCACTCATCGAGGTGCAGTTCACCTGGATTACACCTATATCAGGCAGAGGGAACCAGCTGGGGCACACGAGCACGGAGCTGCTACTCCAGCAACTACAAAAGAAATCTGTCAATACAGGCAGAGCAATAAGACCTCAATACTGAGAAAATGAACCCAAGACACGACTTCGCTCAGGCCCATAGCAGCCTGTGGCTATGCAAGAGGTCCAGCTGCCCCTCCAGACAGAATCTAGGTCTAGGACATAATGATAAAAGGGAGCCAAGCAATTAAAAAAATGAGTTAATGTTGTTAACACTGACATGCTATCTAGATACTCTGATGGCAACACGACATCTCTGCACAGTTCTGCAGCTCAGTGTATAGGCACTTACATCTCCCACAGAAACATTTGTTCAACTTTCATATCAATATGAGTATACAGAGCTGGTCTATTCAAAATCCATACTCCAAAGAACATTCTTATTATCAACAATTCCAAATGAAGTGAAAACACTCCTGTGGACTGCTGAGCTGTACTTTTGACATGCAGAACAGGATCTGAACGCAGTTACCTTATGACTCTCAAGTTTTCACACTATTTACAACAGTTCTCCCAACTGTACAGGTGTCAGAAATACAGTAAACTTTTGTGCTGAAAAAGTAACTTTGACAGGTCTAACTTACTGAGACTGATTCATGTGACAGCATAAACAAATCATTCTTGTCAAAGTCTATATTGAAAGTGGGGTAAATGGATTGTGGAGTCAAGTGCACTAGCAATTTCAGGGAGTTCTGTGACTTCATTTGTAAAACTACTGCGAAGAGGAGAAAGACCCATCTCAGCCAGCTCCCCTTCGTGCACTAGTCGGAGCAGCAGAGGAATATGTTGTTTAAGAGCACGCTGCTATTACCAGCATTTTCCCCGAGCAATCCTGTTACTGTGTGTTCAGGGAAGTAACATGAGAAATCCCCTGAGATCTTTTGTACAAATATACAGTAGAGATCAACAAGAAATCCTTGGAGTGAACAAAACATTCTGTTTTCTTACTTTTGCTCTAGGAGCAGAACATTTTGACTGATTAAAACACCAGCATAACATTCAGTTTCCTATTGGAACTGATTTCTATGTTTAGAGGGAAACTATAGAAGCAACATCATGATAATGGCGCTTCTCAACATAGATTCCCATTATGTAATCTCTGCAGTCATTGTTTTCTACTGCTACAGGGGATATGGCAAGTTTCTGGGAATAAGCTTTAACTGACAGGGGCTTAGCTCCTTATCTAAGAATAAAAAAATAAGGGGGGGGGAGGTGTAAAGTTTGTGGAGATAAGCAGAAGCAAAGCTTGTGTGTAATGCATCCAGCGGGGCTAACGATCCTCAGAGCAGGGAAAGTGAAGCCAATAAGTTATGCGAGACAGGCACTTACTGAGGTCTTCTGGGGTCATGTTTACTAATCTCTCCCTCACTGGCAGGCAGCTCTGAGGAGACAAAGCCTGAAAACCACCCCGAACGCCAACCCCGACTTGCACCAAACAATTCCTTCACACTTTATATAAAAACCATGAATGTTAAATACAGACTGCATTTAACCAAAGGGCAAATCTTAATAACCCAAACTATGAGTAAACCACCAAGAGAGTAAGTGGGTCTTCCAGGAATGGTTTTGTCCTTTTTTTCAAGGAAGGGATTTAATAACACTCCCCTGCTTTCTCTCATCACTTGCATTGGTACAGCCCTTTGGTTTAAGTTCCAGATGACCCCTCTCCTTCTCTTTCTTTTCTTTTCCTCTCATATGCAGGGGGTATAAAAATCTTTTGTTCATATTTCCAAGGGAAAAAAAAAACACTTAGTATCTTACAAATATTCACCTTTTGTGTTCATGCTTAGGCTCCATAAGGTCAACATAAAATAGGGAAACAGAGCATTAAATTTCTAAAATCAATAGCATGTACATAAATTGACATTCATTACTTTACAGCGATTTCCAGTTTCTCCTTGATTGATTAAAGCCAGGGGTTGAAAATAAGTGCTTTTCCCCTGCCTGGAGAAATTCCCAATTGTCCATGCTGTGAACCTTCCATTATGAGACATGAGACAGCGGTAGCAGGACATGGTTCATTTCACACTGCCACAAAATAGACTTGTCATTCCGCAATCGAAAGTAAGGAACCTGATGGAAGAGCAATGTGTCAAAAACTTGTCAAAAGAGGCTTGTGCTTAATGACAACTGAGAACAAGGAAACCATATCTTGAGGTTTACACAGGGCAGCTTTCACATTCAGACAGTAGAACACAAAATTACCCTGTTAATTTGCTATGTGTTTGAATGATATTGAATAGCAATTCATATTTTTGACCTAATTAATTTTGATTCCACATTAATTTATGGAAGATAAACATTTATAGTACAATTAAATTAGTTAATTTATAAAAGCACAGGAGCAAAACACACTTAAATTAATGCTAAGAATGGGTTTTCCCTGCACTAAAAATAATGTTGGGTAAACTAACGCTGCATAAAATGCTTTGTTATTAAGGGTGTTGTACACTAACATGATAAATCTATCTTTTGTATGAAAGAAGTTAGAGCCTAAGAAACGACAGTGTCAAGTTTTGTGATAAAACAGAGCTGAAAATTATATGAGCAGATAATTTGGCCCTTCACACTAAAGATATTCCTACTTATGATATTTTACTAAAGAAAAATATACATTTGGGGAATGCTTTATATATTGGTGATGCTTTTTAAATGAGGGCAGGGATCTAATTTCTTAACCTAATTCTAGAAAGACTATTGCAAAAGGTGTGGATTAGAACATGATTGAGATGGATGTTTTTGTTATTTACAGAAGCACATGCATGCACATATGGTGAGTTTATTTGGAATATTTTTTTCATGGATGTACTGATTCATGACAGGCAAAGCTTCAAAGATTCATGAATTCCTAAGAAATCAAAGTTTAGCTAATTACATCTGAAGCTCTCTAATAATTCAGAACAGAAATATTACTAAAAGACTTAATAATTTACTGCCTGTTCTGGTATAAACTGAAGAGAGTGGAAAAGCTTTTTTGCCTCCTCAGATTGCATTTCGGTATTTCTTATGCTGCCTGAGCACTGGCAAACTCCTCAAAAATCTTAGACCCTCAGAAAGGCTCGAGTTCACTTCCTCAGTAAGCAGAGTTCAGGCCAAATCATTTGCACGCCAACTCACTTGACCTCGCCCCAGTGGGAACCTGTGTTGATACTAAGTCAGGCTGCCATTAGAGATTTACTAGTTTCACAACTGTCTCAAAAAGGAGAACAAACCTCCTAAGAAATCTCAATTGCAGTGGAAGTTCAGCTCTGACGCAACAAGGCTCCAGCCTGTCTCTCACATGGTTGCTAATTTTTGCAAACTCTCAATTTCTGTGAATTTAGCATGTTATAAGAAGTGCAGTACCTCCTAAGAGCAAAGCCAGTATGTGACTAGAGTGTAATTTGTAAATTTGTGTCATTTCTTGACCAAAAGAAGATTTCAAGATATTCACTTGACCATGACATCATGTCATCACTTTTACAGTTGCCACACACATTGCAGAAGCCCATGGGTCTACTCCACAAGGTTTATTTTGTCCCCAAGAACTCTGCTTTGAGTGGTTAATGAAGCAACATGGGCAGGAAAGGAAGTGTATCTCCAAAACCATGTCATCCCCTCCAAAAACTGCCCACTCTGAACACCCCAACTGCCTCCACGATCCAAGAGCGGAAGAAGGAATACATGCACAACTGTGTGTACAAGGGTAGGGGGAAAGAAAGCGGTGTCAAGGCAGCAAAAAAACATGAAAAGGATCCCTTTTATTATTTTCTAATGAATAATCATAATTCCAAGATGAACTGAATCAGAGTCTAAAACCCAAAGCCAAAAAAAGAACTGAGATGGACTAAAACAAGCAAGCACAAAGTGCTTTCTTGCACTCTTTCCTTCCTCCCTTTCTGGGAAAGATTTTATCATCTCCCATCTGTGTTAGGTTAGTATTAGCCTTTAACACGCAGATCCACAGCAAATATACCATGAGATGGTTCCTGTTACAGAGCACCTTGGGACTTGATTGGAAAACCCAAACATGCTGTTTTGCTTGAAATTTTGGTAAATGTAACATCAGGGAAATTAGGGAAACATCTGTTTAATTCTGCACCTTCCCTGCAAACAAAAATTCACAGAAATCAACAAGACCAACAATAAAATTGGGGCTTGGAGGTGAAAATTATAGGTTATTTTACTAATACTAGCAAATACCTTGCTCAAAAGTGGAAGCCCATCCCATCCATATTAAATTCTGCAGGAAGCACAGATGCAGAGTGCTAATAAAGGGAGCACATGTGGGTGTGCATGGGAGAGGGGAGGGCAACGGTCACGTTCTCTCAGTCTCTCTATCTCCAGAGCATTTGCTGTCGCTGTTGTGAGCACCATCTCGTTCTCTTTTTCCCCCCTGCTCGAGACTAAACAGCATATTTGCTGCAAAATCCTTCTATATTTAAGGAGACTTTGCTAATTGAATAAACTGTTTATTTTAAGGGCATTTACCCACCCATTCAAAAGCCATTCACCCTGTCCTGAAAAAAAAAAAATTCCTATTGGTGCCGGGAGTTGTCCTTAGGGATATACCACTATAAGCCTCTCAGCATCGCGCTGCCAATGTCTTTGTTCTTGACCTGACCTAAAAAAGCGCTCTCTTTATGAGTCACAGAGGATTTATTTTCTGCCTTAGCTTAGCCCCAGCTTCTTTTAGGCAGAAAATGACAGTTTTGCTCAGTTGTGTTGAATGCCCTGCACTTTTTATGATGTGGGTGATTGTCCACCAGGATCTATGCTGAAGCCACCAGTGTAATTGAATTTAGGAGTACAACTGCCTGGAAATATTCACAAGTGTCACTTTGGTAAAGGGCAGCAGGTTTTTTTTTTTTTAAGAGTTCTTTCCTAAATCTGCAGAGGAATTTAAACTTAAAAATGCAGTTTAATGAGGGTATTTTACATGATCCTCCTTTTATGTGTGTTTTGAAGTATTTAGTTTGCGATTCAGCCCCTTAGCTAGAAAAAGCTAATAAGAGTCCTATACAGATCTTTGTTAAATTTACACCATCTAAGGATTTGGTCATTTGCAACTCTTCTCCCCAGTTTTATGTGTTTATAATTTGCCCCCTCAAATCAGCTCAGCACAAAACCCTACAGTCTATACAGAAATTTCTTCCAAGTTAAAGAACTGACTATGTCTGCAGGAAAATATATTTTATGATACAGTCATTAAAGCTTATCACTATGTATCTATGGCTCATACAAAACTTCAAAAATGTTTCAGAAGAGTGTTTACTTGGAATAAGAAAAATAAAAAAACACCCATGTGTCCAGAGAGGAGGCAAAAGCACTAACCTCTACAAGTTCAAATTAGGTACCAAAGAATTACCTCTCTGAGGTTGCCTGAGGGGACTCTTCTCCTTAAAATGACTTCTCTTTGCAGCCCCAGTACAGGCTATAACCCTGGGTTAAGACAGGGGCCCCTGGTCAGAAAGGCCCTCCAGACAGTGCCCAGCAGGTCCAATGGTGTTGTTCTTTTTGAAGATGTCCTTTCTTGGACTATCTTGGTTTCTTGCTCAGAAAATTCAAATTAGCAGCTCTCTACAAGGTACTATTGGCAGCTCTCAGTGCTTTTAACCCTAATATCACAGTAGCACAATAGATAATTTTAACTATTTCTTCCCCACAAAAGCTCTACTAGAGCTTCTAATGGCAAAGAACATCCTGAAAATAAGACAAAACTACCTTAAAATGTTGTAAAACAGAGCAGTAGGAAGACTGAAATACATTATTTTTAAATTCTCACGATTAGGCCAACTCACACTTTGAAGAGCCTGGGCAGTTAGCGTTGTGGGAAGAACACAGCTCGGTTTTCCTCAGCTGGCAGAGCTCAGACTCCCGCAAGGTTTCGGAGGGCACCTGCCCCGCACACCAGCTACATGGCACAGTGCCAGCCCTCCTCCCTGCTCTTTCTACCTTCACATTGGTTTTACATCCTGACATTTAAAAAAATTAAATGTAAATGTTAAATTTTACCTGTTTATATACAGAGGCCATTTACTCTATCAGTCAAGGCAGAAGCACACCGTTACCACTCGAAACGTTAGCAATGCCCTTCCAAGCCACCCGCGGGGGAGCTGGGCGTCGCGCAGCGGAGGAGCCCACAGCGGAGGAGCCCGCCGCCTTTGCAGGCCAGCGCAGCTGCAAGGCTCCTCCAAACACAGCTGCTTGCTTGCGTGGCACCCACAGGGGCCTGCAGCCCCACTGGATCCCAGCCATTCCCAAGGGTAGCTCCATAGGCTCCTCCAACTTCAGACCTCCGTGGCCACATGTAATTTGACCCTGAGCCACGTTTGCCAAACAGGGCTCGGCCGGCCGTTTGCCCCCTCGCTTCCCCAAGAGCCTTTAGGTGTCCACACCCTGCCGGACATCATCTAGTCTATCTGCATTTCTAGGAAAAAAGCACAGAAAATCTCTGCTGGACTCACTTTGCTTATTGATAACCACCAAAGTTTTTCAGTATCAGCTGTTAGATACATTCACTGCCTCTTCACAAAAATGTTAACGACTCCCTGTGAGAAGGTACTGCCTTGTAGATATACTCAATTAGGAATCTGATAAAGAAGGTTTGTTTCAGTGTAAAGTTAACTAAAACTATCAGAAACAATTTCCAACAGGAGCTGCTAGGAGATATGCAATTCACTGTGTAAGAGTTCATTTTTATTTTTTACATTACTCCACTGATCTGCCAAACAGGAGCAGAATTGCCTGCACTGATAGAAAAGCAGACTCTCCCCTCCTTGCACTAGCCATTTGCTTTATTTTTCTTCCTGCTCTCTGGGCAGATAAAGGGCATGATATTAAGCTCTTCTGCCATCTGGTCATACTTTGTTGGTTGCTATTTAAAATAAAGCAGATGTAGTTTCAAAGTGATTTGACAACGCAGCCTAATAACTACGCATACTACTACACATACCTTACTGAAGGCTATTTATTTAGGAGAAAACATTTCACACGTTTGTGTTACACAAAAGATGTTTTAATTAGGTTATTGTACTTGTCTGTCATATTGTACCAGCTTAGTACTGGAAGTGGTCTTATTAAAGAGAAAGACTGTCTTTTCTATGACCCGGGTTTTGATATTTAGAGAGAGATTACACAAAGAGAACAAACTGCCCGAGCCTTTCTTTGACATTGTGACACCCGGGCTCCGCCGCCGCGGCTCTCGAGGTGAAAGCTGAGGGAGGCAGGGAAGGGAGCACTTCGCTGCTCCTACTCCCCAGCCAGCAATCCACCCTTTCATAATCAGCAATGGGGAAAGATACTCCACTCCATCAAAACCAAACACGAGTCATCCCCTGCAGAGCCAACACGAATTTTCAATTTTCCATCCTTTTAGTACAGGTGCTTTTCAGGAGTGACTTAGAAAAGGGCTACTCCGTGCTCAGCCATCTGGCCATATCCAACCCCCCAGATACTTTGGCTCAAAGGCCATAAAATGAATAGTTTGAAGGCAAATGAAAAAATTTCCAGGTGCAGCACTCTATTGTGAACTGTGACAGGCTGCTCTCTTGCCGATTCAGGGACATCCTTCATGAATTCTAAAGCGAGTTTCAGCCAAGGCCTTCATTTTCCAGGATGGTGCCCACCAAGGGACTGAAGCAGAAAAAATGTGAGGATCTCCAGAACCATTAGCAACTCCATTCTCTGCACACGCATATGCACATACTGCCACAGGAAAATGGTTTTGACTAGAAAAGACATTTTTACTTATGCTCAAAATGCAACATCTCACACAAAGTGCTTGTAGCTGTTACACCAGAATTGTTCCTTTTCCTCTGATATTTCTCTTGCATCCCCTGTTCTATTTGTCCCTTGTTAGTTCTATTTTTCACAACTCACTCTTTCTTTCACTGACTTTATTTTTGCATCTTACTATTGATTTTCAACCCTAATTACTACCACAACTGTGCATTTTATTTTCTCTCACACAGCAGGCGAAATTTCATCACTGACTGCAATGAAGTTGCACCAATGACAAACACAGACTGCAACTGATAACAGATCATTTATCGGCTGCTATAATCAGCTCATTTGAAATAAATATAAATGCATGAGAGAACCAGGCACAAAAAAAACACATAGAACAAGCTGACAGTAACTTCCCCGCTGAGCTTCACCAAACCCTTTGACTTGATTTTCTATTAGACAAGCAGAAACAGTGCAGTATCTCTAAGACTTCTGATCATCTTGTAGACACTTGAAAGAAAACACCTAAAGCCACCTATTTTCTCATGCTTATACTGTGTTGGCTCTTGGTTGTGGAGCTGGGCTAACTTCTGCTTTCAGTTGACCTTTCTAATGAACTTTTCTGCTGAATGATTCCTTTGATCTTCAGGTTGTTTTCTTTTTTAAAAAGAAAAAATAGCAAGAATGCCAACAAGGCTGATTAAAGGTATAAAATAGCTTTCTTTGATAAAGAGAATTAGAATCTTTCAGACTGCCAAAGTGGTAACTGTGATTGGATTAGCTGGAGGGCTTTAAAAATGGAAAAAGTACCTGTGATAAAATATTTGTTTTTCCTCACCCCACAACAATTTTATGGTGTACCCTTTAGCTGAGTAGCTCAAAACAAGGAACAAGGTAGTACTTTTTTTTTTTTTTTTTTTTGGTGGTACCCAACTAAATTGTGGAAATTCACTGTCAGACTGTTCGTGAGGCAACACAGACATAGGTTCAAAGACAGTCACCACACACTGCTGCTGGCTGCTCCAAACACGCTGGTTCGGCTCCTGCCTCAGCTCAGGGAAACTCCAGAGTGCTGTTTGCAGGGTTGATGCTCTCTATTTATCCTGATTCTCATACTCTTTCCCTAAGTATCAGCTACTGGCTCTTTTTGCAAACAGGATATGGGACTAAATGGACTTTTAGTTTGACCCAGGACTCTTCTTGCCTTGCCAATAAAACTGCAGCGTTGTCATCGTTGTTTGACATTGTTTGCTGGGAAAGAAAAAGATGTTTCCCCTGCATGCTGCATATATTCTGCATGGCCTTACATGATCCAGATCCACCCCCACTGCTGTACCTAGAGTCACTTGCACATGAGTGTGCCTTGTGAATCATGCCGAAAAAGCATACACTGCTTGCTATGCACTGAAGCGTACAGGGAGAGAAAAAATGGTGGTTTTTCTTGTTTTTATTGTGAGTGGATGCCTCAGTGATTTGCAGAGATCAGACACACAGCAAATGTGCTTTCTCTCTTAATGGCTAAATATCTTGAGAATACAATAACTAAGTTCTTCATTGTTTTCCTATTCACTCGCATGGCTCAATAAATACTGCAGACAGTAATAAAAATAGTTATTTTCTTTAAAAAGACTTTTGAATTTAAAAGCAACAGAAGCATTGTATAAAAATCTGATCCCAAAGTCAAGAGCATAGATGCATTTGCCCAGGATGATAAAACTTAATTTCAGATAACAAAAATGCATTAATTGCCTTTCTTTAAGGTAATATAACATTTACAAGGCAAAATCATGCCCACTTATTTACAGTAAAGGTAATGTAATGAGGTATTCCGTGGTCATGTCACCCTACTTCTTGCACACTTTATTGAGTCTGTGAGGTACAGAGATGCACCCTCCCATGCAGGAGGCTCTGCATCGCGACGACGCTTGCCCCAGCTGAGCAGCAGCCATTTGAAACTGCAATGTAAGAACCTCAGACTAGAGAGCCCAGTTCAGTTTAGTCATGCTTAAGATACAACACTTATTCTTTGAGATGTCTTGTTCTACAGAAGGATTAAAAAAAAAAGAAAAAGCACTTCCTATTTTGGACTCGCAATTTAAGAAGCACTGAACTGCATCTGCTATCTTTTACAAGCACAAGGGACACACAGGAAAGATACTGAAAAGCTATGGAAGACTGTATTTTGCCTCAGACTGGCTTACGAGAAATAAATCTTATTACCCTAGTATGTATACACCTATACATAGGGAAAACACACATGCAGCTTTCCTGCACAAAACATACGTTCTCAGGTGCTGCACAATGACTGTCTGATTATCAGACAGGCTATGCAGTGCCCTTATGATTTCCATTTATCCTGTGTTTTACACTGCACACTGGTAGACGCATGCTTCAATTAGTGTGAAACAAATGGCATAATTCCAGATTCACTAAACCTTGGAGACCCATATTGTCATGCATACACAGCATGCATTTACTACTGCATAGGAAGCTGTATCTCTTCACCTCCTCCTCTTTTGAAAAAAGCCGCTTCTGAAACGAACAGGATAAATAACCCCCAGGTGGTTACAGCAGATGCTTAGAAATCACAGCTAAAATAGACCTCATTTATTTGAGGGCAACTTTAGAGAGGTGTGCCATTTTAGGTGCATGTGAAACTTAGTCTTCTGGTAGATGTGATCCACCTGAGAATGAGCAAAGCTGCCCACTATCAGTGTCACATGTTTCTGCACATGTTCCCACAGCAACATGTGAAGGTAAGGACCTGAGACTTTCCAAATTGATCCTCACTTTGCAAAGTCACCAAAGCACAGTCTGCAGGAATCTGACAGCAGTGTCTAGAATAACTGGGTACCACAGAAAAGCTGTGAAGCTCACTGGGAAACTCTCCATAAGAGCAAACCCTGCAAAGGTCTCACTTGCCAAACCTCTCCCCAGTCTGCCTTTTTGCAAGAGCTTATTCCACTTCTGATCAAGACTGCAAATTCCCTCCAGAGTGCAAGTCTGCTCTGCAGCACCCATGGGCCTATAAACAAGCTTGCCATAACACATATGCAGACCTGTGCAGTAGAACACGGCTGCTTCTACATCCAACAAGTAAGGCCAATTACAGCCTCCACAAATGAAGACCAAACCTGTACTGGGCTCTGTATAGATTAGCAGAAGGTGCTTCAAAAAAAATCATGGGCCCACTCTGTTAGTTGTGGGCATGCTGGAGCCCTCCCCAGGCAAGCAGCACCCCCGTTATGGGAGCTCCATGGGGAGCCCTGCTCACTTTGCAGTCTCAGAAAGGAGCGGGCAGGAGGAATTTTCACCGCTCGTGCTGAAAGCGCTCCTCGGTCACCGAACCTTGGAGCCGAGCGCTCACAAGGGCCTTGATGGCTGATTTTGGAGCTGCACCATCCTAACTCGCAGCTGCCAAAAGCAAACATGAGATTCTCAGGGGCTTCACGTTGCCGAGGACCTACATACAGCAGCATCGTCCTCTGTCCCGTGGCTCTGCGAGGGGGACTTTGCCTACACATCCAGGCAGCTGCAGAACTCTGTCCTGCAGGACTAATTCACTGATGGCTACTTTAAGTCTGCTTTGTACAACTGCCCAGATATTCCAAACCAATAAAGAGAAACGCTGAAGAAACAAGAAGTTTTCAAGCAACTTCCTTAAAGCCTGCTGAGACGCTGACACTTGCTTCCTTATCAATGGTCTGTTTAAATATTAAAATGTGATTAAGACAGAATGACCCAAAAAATTTCAAAAGTGATCTCCAAAAGGTGAGTACTGAACAAATCCCGTGTATTTTCAGTTAAGTGGTAGTTTTACAGTTAAATCCTTTGATTTTCATGAGGCTGCTGCAGCTTCATGTCAGAGGAGCAAGGCCAAGGAAAGGTTTGGGGGTGGGAAGTCAGGCAGATACTTCCCCTGGCAGAAGCCTGACGCTCACGGTGCAGCTGAGTCACGGAGTAGAAGCATCTCACCACAAAGCCACCCACCTAACGATGACAAAGCAGGGCCACCTCAGCGGCGGTGGCACAGCACACTCAGGCATGACAGCTCACATTAGGTACGGGGAGCTAATGTTACTGCCGTGACACCCACACTGAGCTTTGCCCACCCTCCTACCAACTGAAAACATGTCGCTTCAAACCTCAAGGCAAGGAGTATAATAAACTCATATATATTCAAACAGGGGATTTATGCTCCCTTATGGATTGTTAGGAAAATGCTTCCTGACACACTGTGAAGTGGGTTATGCAAAAAGAAAACACTGACATTTCTTATCACATGAACAAATTAGGACTTTATCATTAATGCATCATTTTAACCTTTAAATGAAATCCTAAAATCCAACTCAAATGATTAATATTACTCCAAAGAATTCAAGTAACTGGAAGGAAACTGTTTAGCTTTCCTGTCTCTTGCAAGGGATGAGAGAGGTTACGTTTATTTAGGACAGAGATGGACTTGTCAAGCCATGACACAGGATGCTCTTGAGGGAAATGCTAATGCATTAACTCCAGCATGTTTTGTATTATCAAATCTGGCTCCCCAGCCTCCTCCCCCAAGCATGCAAATGGGCAATAAGTGATTGGCATTCACGGATGTGCCTCCAAGCAGCTTAGGGATAATTAGTAAAGCATGTAGACACCCTGTCCTAAGAGCCAGTTGTGACAAATGCACAAAATAATGACTCGCTATTAATAGTTAATGATGGATGTCAAGAAGAGCTTGGTTCTTCCCCTCCAAGGCTCTGCTGTCTCCCCTCCTGTTTCGGCCGGTCGAGCCACCCGGGTCCCCCCTCACAGCGGCCGCTTTGAGCCCTGGCCAAGATGAAGTCACCGAGCGCCTTGCTGCCTCACACGTCTGTCGTGGGACATGATTCAACAAGCTGCGTCCCAGTTTGTAAATATGCTGGAATATAAGGAGTAAAAGGGCTCCAATATCAAACAAGTTTAAGCATTAGCCGCATTGTTTTACAAGCACTACAGCAACACTTAATACTTTATATATTAAGCCCTATTAACACTGTAAAGTCACTTCATCCCTCCATTCCTCACATCAATTTGCTCAGAGACTTTTTTTTAAGGAGAAATTCTATTTTACCATCCAAGGGATTCAATTCCTGAAGCAGTGTGTGTGTGTATACACATGTGTATATACATATATATATATATATATAGGGAATATTAAAGCCACAAACTGCTTGATTTGAATGCCAAGCATCAGAAAACATCATATTTACAAAGATCACCTTCTTAATTTTATTCTGCATTACCAAACAGCAAAAAATGGTATTAAAGATAATCAGTCCTTTCTACACCTTGTTTATAGCATGGGAAGTTACCCATGTTGGGCATATACCCACTGATTAATGATGACCACGATGAATGATGACCATAATGAAGCAGACCACTTCTGGTTTGCTGGAACATACCAAAATACCAATGCAAAGTAGAAACAAAACAAGCCTTTGCCATGGAAAGGAGACCAAGGGTAATGGTGAACATTCAGATCACAGAATCCTACAGTCATTATGGCTGGAAAAGACCTTCAGGACTGAGCCCAACCGTAAACCCTTCAAGATCATACCTGCTAAACCATGTCCCTGACATTACAGTTTAATGTCCTCAAGTCCTGGTTGCTTGAAACACACTGCTTCCTGAGGTCCAAATGCTACTGACAGGCCACGTGCTGTTAGTCAGACTGAAAGACTGACCTGCTACAAAATTCATCACTATTAATAACTTTGCTTCTCTATTCACCTCACAATTTATCTTTTCACTAGCAGAAAAGCTGAAACAGTTAAAGCCTCTATGCAGAGCAGGCTGCAGTCAGAGATGCTACAACCTCAAATCTAAACACCTTAACCTAAGCTCCTGGGCAGTATCAAGCCCAATCTAAGACCAGCAGCTCGCATCCCTTCCCAAGTACTTAGAAGTACAGCTGGCAGAGTACCCAGGATACTCAATTCCTTGCAGATACACAGGAATCATGTGTTTAATTTGATGGTATTGTAAATGCTTGATTTTTAAGAGATTCCAAGTGATTTACTTTTATCAGTGGAAGATGGATGCAGAGGATTTGTGATAAAGAACAACTTTTAATGTATCAGATTTTAAGGCTTAATTAAAAGCGTCAAGGTCCATCTTAGAAGCTCTCATGCTTAATGTTTTAAAAGACTAAGAATCCTGTAAGAAGCTAAGCAAAAGCTTCCGAGTGCTGCTACCTTTGTCAGACAAGGTTAGTGAATCCCATCCTTTATTTGCCTTTCTTTGTTGTCTCTGCAGAGACACATCGCTGGAAGACATTGAGCCTTGTGGAACCATCAGAGGTAAAGAGCAGCTGAGGGTTTGAAAAGTGCCAGAGCATTAATTAGCTCCAAATTCCTGAGCCTCCACTGAGATCACTGTTGCTCAAACACAGAATTGTGTAAAGTGTAATAGTGGCTTTAGAGTTAAGCACAGAACTGGGAGGCACAAAGTGCAGCTTCCACCCTAACCGCCAGCACCTGGGTGCAACCTTGAATAAACCACCCGTTTTTCACTGCTCATTTTCTATGTAAAAATGGAAGTAATTGTGCTCATAGGACTATTCTTAAGCTAACTTCACCTCCATGTGAAAACCACTTTGGGATCTTCAGGTTGGAGAAGCTACTGAACTGTAAAATATCATCTAAAATATGTATTTCACTGGATATACTTAAAATAAGGAGTCCCTGTACCAGTTAAAAAAAAAAAAAAACTTGGCATTTGGGATATTCATTCTAGGCGATTTAACCATTGCCTTGAACTGTTGAATTGTTGTTTGTAAATGATTTTTCTGTAGAGCAGCTGTAAGTGGCATACTTAAAAAGTAGCATTTCAAAGTGCTTTGTCTAAAATGTTAGAAGTAAACAGGATTTTACAGGATTATTTTGAAACATTTTGCATCAGATATACTAAAAGTGTGTTTCTGAAAGCAGAGCTTCAAAGGTGTTTAGAGATATGCACACGTGTGTTTATATATTTAACTCTATACAACCTTGTATTGCATTTGTTTCAACAGAAACAAATGTAATTTCAGCAATGACATCCTGTATTTGACTCACTTATCCTCAATAAAGGTGACACTTTGGGGAAGAACAAAGCACAGAGCTCGTCTGGCTTTGGCTAGCTCCTGTTTAATCAGGAATTGCTACTGGAGCTGTGTTTATCTCTCTACTAAACGGCAATTCTCCCTGAAGTCACCCGCCCAGCTGATCACAGATGTAAACTCCATAAAGTTGTTTGGGGTAATACCTATAACTCTTGCAAGTTTTCATGTAAGAAAAGTAAAAGAATGCTTACTATGCTAGATTTAACAGCTATGACCCTAAAGCTTTTCCTTTCAAGCTTAGTCTCACTTAGGCTTCCTATAGTGCTGAGCTCCAAAACTCTTGGGCTGGTCTCAGAGGTTTCCTCTGGCACTTTTCTACTCACACAAGTGGCAAGCATTTAGCAAGCATTTGTTGAAAGCATCAAACATAATCTGTTTTCTCATTTTATTATAAAACTCAAATTTAAAACCTCCGCTCAAAGAAATGCAGTCTTCAGGCAATCATTTAAACTTTGAATGAACCTGAGCTTAAAATAGGTCAAAGAAATTCATAGCCTTTGCCTATGATTAAGCCTCAGTCTGAGTCTAAAGAGCAGAATGAAACTTTCTTTGAAAACTGAAAAAGCAATATTATTTCAGTTCAAATTCCCAGAGTGAAAGTTTCATGACCTTAGCTCATTTGCACCAAGGGAGGGTGATGAGGAGAACAAAGAAAAAAAACAAAAGCAACAACAAAAAAAGAAACAACCACCACCACAACAGCAACTCTTATCTCACATAGCTCTTATTAGGAAGCTTTCCTGCAGTCACTTTCCTCTGCAGAGTGAGTGTAAAAAACCACAAGAACTAAATTTCATTTTCAACCCAAGAAGACAGGACAACTGCCAAGATACCTACTTCTGCAGGTCAGAGAGCACCATGGAGCCATCTGCAGCAGCCAGAGCTCCCCAGCACAGAGCCTTGTAGCTCCTACCCAGACACAGAGTCCCCAGCCCCTGACCCACTCCCCTTTCTGGGCTGCAAACCTACTTCATTTGTCAGCTGGGACTAAGCTTGCAGCTGATTTCCAGCACCTGTGCCATCCTGCAGCCTTGGCCAGCTGTTCATCCAGGGTTTTAAAGACCAAGAAACTCTGCTATCCTGCTCATCATATAAAAGGAGTGTATGTCTTAACACTTGCCAGCTTTTGCTGTACTTGGTTGGTCAGAAAACCTGAAAAATGTACAACCCAAGCCACTAGTGAGGGGTTTGCTTTATACCAAAGCAAGCTGAGGAGAGAAATGGAAACTGTCAGAAATTACCTGAATCAGGCATACAGCATTATCTTATGCAATGTGACTTTGTCTGAGGCTGAAGTAGGGCACAGCTGAATTCGTAAATAGCCTTGTATTCACCCCTCTGTCCTTGCGTAAATTAAAACATGAACCTTTTGAACAACAACTCTCATGTCATCTGCAATCTTTCCTGGAGGCTCCATGTGGAGCCACCTTGGCAGGTGACTGAGATCCTCTCCACTTGCTACTTTAGGTCAACTTCTACCCTATTATTTTACATCTTCCTTCCCCTCTTAACTCCTAATAAAATTACACCTGCCTTTGGCCAGATGGACAAAATGAACCACCCACCCCAAACCAATAATAATGTTGTACATGCTATATGTCAATCAAGGAATAAGCTGGGTTTAATTCACTTTTAAAGCTCTATGTCACCACTGATACTAGGGCTAACTACATAGTAGTTATAATCTGCTACAGAAATAGTAAACAAACAGAAGGAAGAGCCTAACTAAAAAAAAAAGTTAGGAAAGGTAGGTCTTGCAAAACATCAATATATGATATGCCTGCGTGCTTGTAAACTCAGCTAATTTGCACTCACAGTGCAAATCCACATGCAAACACGCTTCTGCTAGCAAGGTGACATTGATGTTGGAAAGAGATTCCATAGTGTGTTACTGAGCTTTTTTATGCCTTTTTTCTCGTGGATATACACAAAAAATATTTTAAAATCATAAGGGCTGTTATTTTTAAAACAATATTTTATCAGCAAGGCTTTCCAAAATTAGACATGGGCAAGATCTCTGAGAAATTGCGTATAATACTGGATTTAAAAGATTTTTGCCATGCAACATGTTGGAGATGAAGGCAACTAGTAGTTAGTAATGAGATATGGTGACTTTAAAATAATAGTTTATCCACAGCAAAGATTTTTGTAAATACATACATGAAGTTTCTAGAGGAAAACACAGGTACATGATTTGCTGTTAGTTTAAAAATTGACTTGTGTTGGTAACACTGAGAGCCCTGGATATTTCCAGAGGTGCCCATTTGTATATGCAACATAAACAGTCACTGCCAAGAGCAAATGCTATCTTGTAGCTAATGCAAAGAGGGGGATCAGGAGGCTGTTGCTCTTAAATAACTCATTTGGAAATTTGCCATTGGTACAACTGGGCAGAGATTTCATGTTGGGCTTTAAACGTGAATGGCCGACCGTGACAGAGGCGAGCTATGGAGCTGTCCTCGCTGCAGTGGCTCTGCTGCAAGAATAGGTTAAATCAAGTCCATACTGTAAAAGTGACACTGTCTCAGAGGTGAGTTTTCCTGGGAAGAATGAAGGGTCTAATTATCCATTTGCCATACACCTACCAGCAGATACCATAACAGAACAGAGAAACCTATCTAAAACATCTTCTTTTAAAAGAGGATGTGCAACCTCCACGCAGATGCTGTGAGCTGCCATGTTTCTGCTGCGCACGCTTAACCACCATGGATTCTGTTTGCATCTGTCTACGCCAAACGGTAAACACTGTAAGCAGCTCTACACTGTATCTTGATAACTGTTTTTCTTCTTCTCATTCATACCCTGACTTATGTATGATTTATAATATTCCTACTGGGAAAGCTTCATAGGCAAGTAAGCTTTCCCTTGTGAGGTTTTGTATATTGCCATTTGGAGGCATCTTTCTGCTTTTACTATGGTAATATTTTCTGTATCAATTTCCAACCTCATTGTTCTTAGAAATTGTCTGGATAATAATTTTAAAGGTATTAAAGAGCTGCTAGTATTTCATGGAAAAAGTCCAAAAAACATTCCATTAAAAACCGTGCTGATGGTAACTTGTCAGAAAGCCCTCGGTTCTGTTTCCTTCCTTTCCTACAAACCTTGCCACCTGAAGGGAAGTTCTAAATACTTGATTGGCTCCAAATCCTCTTGTTTCTGTTCTCCCCAGGAGAGGATCCTGAGTTGGACACAGATGAAGAACAAGAAACTTTTAACATAACTAGTTATTCGCAGTGTTCAACCCAAGATAGCTCAAAGAGGCCTGAGCTGCAATGAGCTTTCAAGCTTTCCCCATGTAAACAGCTCATGTTGAGATCCCCCCTCACATGCACATAATGGAATAAAATATAAAAATGATATAGTAGAAATTAACAGCATAATTTCCACTTCATATTAAGAATTCTATCAGAGTTTTTCCACTTGGAGTTACCCCCATTATCCGGTTTCATTTATCATTCACATGCTAGCCATAAAGTGATGAAGCATTCAAGTTTTTCTCTATTTTTTACCTAGCTGTTACTTTCATAGGTAAAACAAATTAACTACATTTTCATGCAGTTCTTTTTCATGAACACATGGAGTTTAAATAGAAAGTATTCAGGTTACATGGATTAATTAGATGTTTTATTAAAAAAACAGGAAAATGAGTTGCAGAGTATAATATAAAACACAGCAGGCTTTGACTTTCTGCCTGGAAGCTGTTTAAAAAAATAATAATAATTAAGAAGGAAATGAACAGTACACTGTATTCTATGCATAAATCAGAGATATTAAAGGCAAATATTTGCTTTTAGGTTATGATGAACTCAGATTTACACATAAAAATGGACTTGAGATGTTAATTTAGCTAAATATGAGCTCTAATCAGTCATTCCTCCTGCATCATCTTCCATGGCCATGCATAATAATAGTAGAGGTGCTCATACTGTAACACAACCTTTCACTGTAAGCCACAGCCTGAGGATGTTTTTTCCCCTTATCCTTGAATCCCCTTTGCACAGCCCTAAGCCCCATCACACATTTAGAGGAACAGTTCAAAAACTAGATGGAGTATAATAAATTAATCTGGACTTAGAGGGTGGATAAAAGGTCCAGCAGGGGTTTGTTACAGACCCTGGGGACAAGAAGAGAGAGGAAAATGGAATATTGCACAATGACATTAGTAAGGCAAATAGAGATAATACCGCGTGTGTGTGAGTGCTGGGGGAAGGGTGACTTCAGCATCCTCAGCCTTGAATCATCTTCATATCATGAAGCCTGAATGCTGCTAGCCTGCTTCCAGGGCCCAGGGAAGAGGTGTTGCTACAGCTGTCCTTAAATTGTCACACAAACCGAGCCGTAGCCACGGGAACCCCTGCAGCCCAAAGAGAACAGCAGCAGCAAGTCTCCACCCTGACGCATGGATGTCCCTGAACAGATTAGTTAGAACAGAAGCTGCGTGCAAACTGTATCGAGTTACTGTGATACAACTTTTTAATAGGAAATACAAGAATGTATTATCGCCCTTTTAAAAGCACTTTGAAACAAACAGACCAACACAGGTGTTGAACACCAGAAACCAGTTTTGCTCTTATGTACACTGCTAAATACCCGTGCAGTTTCTATGCTGAGAGCCAAGGCAAAGGCTGCAGTGTAACTGGGCTCAGCCAGTGCTACCACCCTGCCAAGGCAGAATTAAATGACAAGGACTAAAACTGGCTGTGTCTTGTCCACAAGCTGTGGGACTGGGCGGAAGGGCCCCAGATCTGAAATGGTCTCTCGTGTTTGCACAGACTTGTGCTACATTCTATGAACCCTGTTCAGACAGGACAGCAAGGTAAAAATGTGTAGTGTGGTAGTGAATGTACAGAAATGTCCAGCAAAGTGGAGAGCAAGGAAAGGAAAGAAATTGGTAGAACAGATTTAAAATCTCATTGTCAGAAGCCTTACAAACTGCTTTGGCAAATTCATTTCTGATGATCCACTGAAATTTGTTCTTAAAATACTAAATGTATGAATAAAATGTTCCTGTCTTGAATCTATATTTATTCATCAAAGCCTGAGATGCATTATCTCTTTTGGAACTGAAATGAAACAAAAATTTAATGTCACCCAAAAATGTACCTAAATACCAGTTGTTTCTCATTCCTTTTTTTTTTTTTGACACGTTACTGTAAGCAAGGACTTGCCATAGCTCATGCCGTACAGCTGGGTCATTGCACATTGCATCAAGGAACAGCAGTGTCAGTGCTTCCCATTTTGCCTTTTGGGACAGGATTCCAGCTGACATCCTTAGATGTATGCAGGGAGAAAGATAACAGCATCGGGAGCTTCTCCCTCTGCTGCACAAGGGTCTGAGAAAATATAATATTGCTCCATGTTGAAGTCCCCTCTAACATTGCTTGCAGTGAACGTCCATCTCGCAGCTCTCCGCAGAGCTTACTGGGTTCCAATTGGTCTATTTTTATCTAGTGATCTCAGAGTAGACGATTTGGGATGTTGCACAACATTTAATACTTCTATAGCAAAGAAAAGGCTGCAATACAGTTTTCAGGTTAAAAATCCAGATATAATGCTGGACTGACAACGCCTGAGTGGTTGAGGAATTGTGAAAGAAGCAGCTGAAAAACAGGGAAGTATGTTACTCAGATGGGCGTATTAGCAAGAGAAGTAAGTTAGCACTTGTATTTAGAGGAGAGAGCTGACGGAAAAACAAACAAGCCCACTGCTACCAGGTTTTCAGCCAATATCCTATAAAACTTCCAAAATGTGGAGATCTGAAACTAACAGGACAGTTAAAAATGTTTCCATTTTTACCTGCAAGCAGAGCGTGCTTAACAGGCACAGCAGCTTCCTTCAACTGCTGTGGTTGCACCTGGCTATTGCCGTGGAATATACCTGGACTGAAACTATGATAAAACCCTAATTAACATCTCTATTCCTGCATAACTTTTACTCACAAAACATGAGAGGAACACAAATAACATTTTTCCTTTTCATTTGTTTGTAAGCATGTTTCAGATAAAGCCGTTCTGATAGCTTAAGACTCTTTGTCCAGATTGCACAAGCTATTCAGTGTCAATTATTCAAATCCCTAGAAAAAAGTACTACAATAGATAGAAATGATGTATGAATAGGAAGAAAATGATGATGATGGAAAGGCTGAGGATTTAAGAAATGCAAATTCTGACTGAGCTGAAAGCATGAATGAGAAGGCACTGAACCTATTGCTCCACTGATGGGGACCACGAAGAACTGAGGGGAAATGCTGCATGTGCCCCCCTGGATTTATCCCTGTGCTCTGAACACTGGACACCCTGTTGGGTAAGCTACTAGAGCTGCCAACTTGCAGATGATACATAAAAGTGACAACCTAATCATCTGTGGCATTAAAGATCCTGTGGCACTTTGTGTAAGAGAGAAGGAATTAGCCACAGTGAACTGGCCTAATTTCACTCTGCATAATTACATTCGGCCCACCTATGATTCCCCTGCAGTTTCTGCTGGGAAAAAACAGGTATTCCTCCCTTCCTGTGAATGATTTTCCTTGAATATCTCAGATACAGATGCAGCGATCTTGTGCTTAAGTCTGAATATCAAACTGTTAAATTTGCAAAGCACTTTGAGATCATTTATTCTAAAATGTAAGATCCTTACTGCAGACATCTCAAAGGACTACATAATCCACCTTACATGTTCCAATAACTAGGCACAAAAGACTAAACTGAGAATTTGGTTTCCAATTCCTCCCCCTTTTTCCCTCCCTTTTGCCCATTTCTGCGCTCGTGAAACCTAAGTCATAATGTTGTCTAAACATTTTTTTTAGTGGTTTAATAAACATAACATGCCTGCGCTTGTTTTGCATTTTAATAGCAATGCAGTAGCAATAATACACTTCCACAAATACGAT